>NW_026889789.1:985000-1427500 GCF_033153115.1 Saccostrea echinata
TTAACGATCAATAATTCGTAATACATTACTGAAGCAAAGATGCTTATCTTAACGATTTACAACAATATATTATATAATTGAGATCATAGGTTACGTAATAAGGGGTCACAAGGGGCCAGAATGCTAAATCTTTGACGCTTTATATCTCGAAAAGGGGGAATATTTTGAAAAGCAATACTGAACAAAAGATAGTCAGAATAATGTTCTAAACAATATGCACCCTTTCAATTTTTGTCAAACGGCCCCACTTAGGACTTGGAGGGGTGACCCCTAAATATTTCCATTCAGCATATCTCCACAACAAAAAGAAATCTCTGAATAGTTGTTGAACAAAAAGTCTTCAAAATAACAAGACCTTTCAATTGATATCAAGAAAAAGGGGCTGACCCCTCAAATTAGGGGCTCAGAGGGGCCAAAGGTTTTTCATCTATAACTCTTTAACGATCAATAATTTGTAATACATTACAGAAGCAAAGATGCTTATCTTAACGATTTACAACAATGTATGATAAGATTCTGATCATATGTTACGTAATAAGGGGTCACAAGGAGGCAAGAATGCTGAATCTATGACGCTTTATATCTCGAAAAGGGGAAATATTTTGATAACAATACTGAACAAAAGATGGTCAGAATAATGTTCTAAACAATATGCACCCTTTCAATTTTTGTCAAACGGCCCCATTAAGGACTTGGAGGGGTGGCCCCTAAATATTTCCATTCAGCATATCTCCACAACGAAAAGAAATCTCTGAATAGTTGTTGAACAAAAAGTCTTCAAAATCACAAGACCTTTCATTTGATATCAAGAATAAGGGGCTGACCCCTCAAATTAGGGGTTCAGAGGGGCCAAAAGTCTTTCATCGTTAACTCTTTAACGATCAATAATTTGTAAATCATTACTGAAGCAAAGATGCTTATCTTAACGATTTACATCAATGTATGATAGGATTCTGATCATATGTTACATAATAAGGGGCCAGAATGCTAAATCTTTGACGCTTTATATCTCGAAAAGGGGGAATATTTTGATAAGCAATACTGAACAAAAGATGGTCAGAATAATGTTCTAAACAATATGCACCCTTTCAATTTTTGTCAAACGGCCCCATTAAGGACTTGAAGGGGTGGCCCCTAAATATTTCCATTCAGCATATCTCCACAACGAAAAGAAATTTCTGAATAGTTGTTGAACAAAAAGTCTTCAAAATCACAAGACCTTTCATTTGATATCAAGAATAAGGGGCTGACCCCTCAAATTAGGGGCTGAAAGGGGCCAAAGGTCTTTCATCTTTAACTCTTTAACGATCAATAATTTGTAAATCATTACTGAAGCAAAGATGCTTATCTTAACAATTTACATCAACATATGATAAGATTCTGATCATATGTTACATAATAAGGGGTCACAAGGGGCCAGAATGCTAAATCTTTGACGCTTTATATCTCGAAAAGGGAGAATATTTTGATAAGCAATATTGAACAAAAGATGGTCAGAATAATGTTCTAAACAATATGCACCCTTTCAATTTTTGTCAAACGTCCCCATTAAGGACTTGGAGGGGTGGCCCCTAAATCTCCACAACGACAAGAAATTTCTGAATAGTTGTTGAACAAAAAGTCTTCAAAATCACAAGACCTTTCATTTGATATCAAGAATAAGGGGCTGACCCCTCAAATTAGGGGCTGAGAGGGGCCAAAAGTCTTTCATCGTTAACTCTTTAACGATCAATAATTTGTAAATCATTACTGAAGCAAAGATGCTTATCTTAACGATTTACATCAATATATGATAAGATTCTGATCATATGTTACATAATAAGGGGTCACAAGGGGCTAGAATGCTAAATCTTTGACGCTTTATATCTCGAAAAGGGAGAATATTTTGATAAGCAATACTGAACAAAAGATGGTCAGAATAATGTTCTAAACAATATGCACCCTTTCAATTTTTGTCAAACGGCCCCATTAAGGACTTGAAGGGGTGGCCCCTAAATATTTCCATTCATCATATCTCCACAACGAAAAGAAATTTCTGAATAGTTGTTGAAGAAAAAGTCTTCAAAATCACAAGACCTTTCATTTGATATCAAGAATAAGGGGCTGACCCCTCAAATTAGGGGCTGAGAGGGGCCAAAAGTCTTTCATCGTTAACTCTTTAACGATCAATAATTTGTAAATCATTACTGAAGCAAAGATGCTTATCTTAACGATATACATCAATATATGATAAGATTCTGATCATATGTTACGTAATAAGGGGTCACAAGGGGCTAGAATGCTAAATCTTTGACGCTTTATATCTCGAAAAGGGAGAATATTTTGATAAGCAATACTGAACAAAAGATGGTCAGAATAATGTTCTAAACAATATGCACCCTTTCAATTTTTGTCAAACGGCCCCATTAAGGACTCGGAGGGGTGGTCCCTAAATATTTCCATTCAGCATATCTCCACAATGAAAAAAAATGTCTGAATAGTTGTTGAACAAAAAGTCTTCAAAATCAGAAGACCTTTCATTTGATATAAAGGAAAAGGGGCTGACCACTCAAATTAGGGGCCCAGAGGGGCCAAAAGTCTTTCATCGTTAACTCTTTAACGATCAATAATTTGTAAATCATTACTGAAGCAAAGATGCTTATCTTAACGATTTACATCAATATATGATAAGATTCTGATAATATGTTACGTAGTAAGGGGTCACAAGGGGCCAGAATGCTAAATCTTTGACGCTTTATATCTCGAAAAGGGAGAATATTTTATATTTTGATAAGCAATACTGAACAAAAGATGGTCAGAATAATGTTCTAAACAATATGCACCCTTTCAATTTTGGTCAAACGGCCCCATTAAGGACTTGGAGGGCTGGCCCCTAAATATTTCCATTCAGCATATCTCCACAAGGAAAAGAAATCTCTGAATATTTCTTGAACAAAATGTTTTCAAAATCACAAAACCTTTCAATTGATATCAAGAAAAAGGGGCTGACCCCTCAAACTAGGGACTGAGAGGGGCCAAAAGCATGTCATCTATAGCTTTTTATTTAAATCAAAAGAATGAAATCTAATTAGGGAAGTCTATATATTATTATCTTTTAACAAAGATCATAGTCAAAATCATATCTCATCTTTTCGAAAAATCGGACGGAAGACCTACTCGTTGCTCGCAACGAGATCGGATCTAGTTATTATTATTATTATTATTATTATTCTTACCGATTTTGTGCACGCAAGTTCTCAGTAACGTTTTGGCCGATTTTCATGAAACTTTCAGATCTGATAGGTATTCATCTGAACCTTATTGGAAATTTTTTTCGTTGATGACCTCACTTTCCATCTCGAGATATTTAGGATATTCTGATTTTCAGAGGGTCGGCTTGTCCTGGAAACTCCTCCGAAACGACTTAAGATATTGAGTCAAGATTTTCAGTGAAGGTAGGGGAAGGATTGTAGATTTGCAGGCAGGTGTCCAAATCTCGATAGCGCAAATGGCGTCGAAGCTCGGTAGGGCTCAAAAAATGTCTCAGAAACATCTCACAAAATTTTACACCTTTTCTTTCATATCTTCATACTTGTTAAGAATTTGTTATAACATATAGAAGAAAAGTTGTGCAGAATGATACGACCTTTCATTTGATATCAGGAAAAAGGGGCTGACCCCTCAAATTAGGGGCTGAAAGGGGCCAAAAGTCTTTCATCTATAACTCTTTAACGATCAATAATTCGTAATACATTACTGAAGCAAAGATGCTTATCTTAACGATTTACAACAATATATTATATAATTGAGATCATAGGTTACGTAATAAGGGGTCACAAGGGGCCAGAATGCTAAATCTTTGACGCTTTATATCTCGAAAAGGGGGAATATTTTGAAAAGCAATACTGAACAAAAGATAGTCAGAATAATGTTCTAAACAATATGCACCCTTTCAATTTTTGTCAAACGGCCCCACTTAGGACTTGGAGGGGTGACCCCTAAATATTTCCATTCAGCATATCTCCACAACGAAAAGAAATCTCTGAATAGTTGTTGAACAAAAAGTCTTCAAAATAACAAGACCTTTCAATTGATATCAAGAAAAAGGGGCTGACCCCTCAAATTAGGGGCTCAGAGGGGCCAAAGGTTTTTCATCTATAACTCTTTAACGATCAATAATTTGTAATACATTACAGAAGCAAAGATGCTTATCTTAACGATTTACAACAATGTATGATAAGATTCTGATCATATGTTACGTAATAAGGGGTCACAAGGAGGCAAGAATGCTGAATCTATGACGCTTTATATCTCGAAAAGGGGAAATATTTTGATAACAATACTGAACAAAAGATGGTCAGAATAATGTTCTAAACAATATGCACCCTTTCAATTTTTGTCAAACGGCCCCATTCAGGACTTGGAGGGGTGGCCCCTAAATGTTTCCATTCGGCATATCTCCACAACGAAAAGAAATCTCTGAATAGTTGTTGAACAAAAAGTCTTCAAAATCACAAGACCTTTCAATTGATATCAAGAAAAAGAGGCTGACCCCTCAAATTAGGGGCTCAGAGGGGCCAAAGGTTTCTCATCTATAACTCTTTAACGATCAATAATTTGTAATACATTACAGAAGCAAAGATGCTTATCTTAACGATTTACAACAATGTATGATAAGATTCTGATCATATGTTACGTAATAAGGGGTCACAAGGGGCCAGAATACTAAATCTTTGACGCTTTATATCTCAAAAAGGGGGAATATTTTGAAAAGCAATACTGAACAAAATATGGTCAAAATAATGTGCTAAACAATATGCACCCTTTCAATTTCTGTCAAACGGCCCCATTAAGGACTTGGAGGGGTGGCCTCTAAATATTTCCATTCAGCATATTTCCACAACGGAAAGAAATCTCTGAATAGTTGTTGAACAAAACGTTTTCAAAATCACAAGACCTTTCAATTGATATCAAGAAAAAGGGGCTGCCCCTCAAACTAGGGGTTCAGAGGGGCCAAAAGCAATTCATCGATAGCTCTTTGATAATGTATATAAAATCAAAGGATTGAAATCTAATTAGGGAAGTCTATATATATTATTATCTTTTAACAAAGATTATAGTCAAAATCATATCTCATCTTATCGAAAAATCGGACGGAAGACCCACTCGTTGCTCGCAACGAGATCTCATCTAGTTATTATTATTATTGTTTTTTTTCTTACCGATTTTGTGCACGCTATTTCTCGAAAACGGCTCAATGGATTTCCGTGAAACTTTCAGGACTTATGAATCATCACTTGAACCTTATGCGTTTTTTTCTGTTTTGATGATGTCACTTCCGGTCCGGAGATGTTGTCGATTTAATGATTTTTGAAGGGTCAGGTTGTCCGAAAATTTTCTCATGAATGGCTCTAGATAGAATCATGAAACTTTCAGGTATGATAAACCTATGTTTGCAGATATGCATAAGGCATTTCATTTTTACCGGAAATGCTGCACGTCGGCGCTCGCTATGGTCCGAAAAAAGGCATATCGAAAATTTCAGAATTTTCAGTGCTTTTTCTACAATAGCTTTTTACCTGTAAAAAATTTGTTAAAACATGTAGAACATAATTTGTGCAAAACTACAAGATCTTTCATCCAATATCAACAAAAAGGGGCTGGCCCCTAAAATAAGGGATCTAGAGGGGATGAAAGTTTTTCCTCAGTATATCAAAAACGAGCGAAAATTTGTGATACATTATTGAACCAAAAATGTTTAAAATAACAAGTGGCAGCTGGTGGGATCATCAAAAGTCGTCTAATGACGTCACTTCCGGTAAAACAGGAAGTAGTCAGAAAATGCATATTTTTGAAGTTTGGACGCGTTATTGTGTGTTTTGAGTCATCGGAAGCATCCAAACTCAGTTTTGGTCGATCGACGTCACTTCCGGTCAAACCGGAAGTAGTCAGAAAAGGCTTATTTTTGTAGGTATTGACAGGAAATTGAATGGTTAAAGTCATTGGAGACGTACGACTTTATTTTTTTTTTGGTCGATCGACGCCACTTCTGGTCTAACCGGAAGTAGAAACCAGCGACCTCTTTTTACAAATATCTCCTTGTAATTGAATGATAAAAGTTCCTGAAGACGTCTCACATCATTATAAGTCGAATGTTTTCAGAACTGTTCTTTTTTTTACATACTAATTTGTATTTCTGTCCTACATTTCATTCGCTGAATTGGACGGAAGACCTGCTTGTTGCTCAAGCAACGAGCTTTGCTCTAGTTATTATTATTATTTTTTTTCCCGTTTTTTGTCCAAGCGATTTCTCAGAGATGTCTCAATGGATTTTCTTGAAACTTTCAGGGATTATGACAAATAAAATAATCTAAAAACATTTTTCAGGATTTTGCAAAATTCACTTCCGGTCGTCAAATATGTCCAATTTCCGTTTTTTCAAAAGATATCATGTCCGGACGATATCTCAGAAACGGTAAAAGATTAAGACCTCAACCTTTCAGGGATTATAGATCATGACAAGTATGTTTGCAGAATATGTTTATATCCGTTAGCCGTCACTTCCGGTCGATATCTCAGAAACGGTAAAAGATTAAGACCTCAACCTTTCAGGGATTATAGATCATGACAAGTATGTTTGCAGAATATGTTTATATCCGTTAGCCGTCACTTCCGGTCGTCACAGGGAGAGATTGAAGAAATCGAAATTTTCAACTTTCCTTTTTTGATTTTTTTCTTTCATCACATTGTTGCATCTTATTTGTAGATTCAAAATATGTTGTCCCCACCGGAAACAAAAACGTCAACTTCCGGCTATAAGCGAAAAACTGCATAATTTGATTATTTTACTTTCCCATAAATATTTTTTATATATAAGGTATTTGAACTGATTTTTGAATATGTTATTAAGACTGCAAATGTCTAGAGTAACGTCAAATATCTTTGTAAAATTCACTTCCGGTCGCGCGATTAAATGTCCGCAAAATGAGAAATTGTCCGAGTGAGATCTCAGAAACTGTAAGAGATTTAGACACCAAACTTAATGGAGTATTAGACCTTGAGGAGTAGACAAAACCATTTGGGGTAAGAGCGTCAGTCGTCACTTCCGGTCGTCACAGGAAGTGAACAAAGAAATTAAAAATTTCAAATTTTCTCTTTTGGAATAAGACTTGCATCATATAATTGTATCTTTTTTACAGTTACGATATGTGTTGGTCCCATTGGAAACAAAAAACGACTACTTCCGGTTATAAGAGAAAAACTACATAATAGGGGTTTTGAATTTTCCGCAACATATCGCTTATAGATAGAGTTCTTTAAATGATTTTTATATATGTTATTGAGACTGCAGATGTCTAGAGTGACCTGAAATATCTTAGTAAAGTTCACTTCCGGTCTCGTGTTTTCTTGTCCTAAAAATGAAAAGTTATTTCAGCGAGATCTCGGAAACGGCATGAAAGTAAGACACCAAATTGATAGGAGTAATAAAACTTGGTGAGAAGGCAAAACACATAGGGTTAAAAGCGTCAGCCGTCACTTCCGGGCATCACAGGAAGTGATCGAAGAAATCGAAAATTTCAACTTTTCTTTTTAAAATTAAAACTTTCCTCGCTTTCTTGCTTCCCTTTCACTGATTTGAAATATGTTAGATTCCACCGGAAAAAAAATTTTCTCACAATTGTTCGGCAACAGTAAAAGACTGAAGTCTAAAACTTTCAGGACTTATAGTCAGTCATCAGTTCATTTGCTTCGTGTAAAAATCGTGTGTCGTCATTACTTCCGGTCGTGACAGGAAACGAAGCAAAAAAGTAGTTTTTTAAGTTATTTTTTTTACATAAGTTTTAGGCTAATACCGACGTTGGAAAAGACATGTTCATGCAAACAGGAAGTAGTATAACGGAAGACCTTCTCATTACTAGTAATGAGTTTCTAGTTATTATTATTTTTCTTACCGATTTTGTGCAGACGATTTCTCAAGAACGCCTCAATAGATTTTCACGAAACTTTCAGCAATGATGGCAAATTATCTGAACTTTATGCGTTTTTTTATTTTGTCGTCTTCACTTCCGGTCGCGAGATATGGCCAATTTTCAATTTTTAAAATGGCATTTTGTCCGCGAGTGTTCTCAAAAACGGATAAAAATTGAGTCTTGAAATTTTCAGGGATGATAGATTGTGACTCGTAGATTTGAGAAACCTGTATAGGTTTTGTTGCCGTGACGTCCGTTGTCCACCGGAAGTAGTTTAAAAATATGCAAATTTTTATTTTTTTCTTATTGAAATGTTTTTAATAGAGGCAAATATACTGTTTCGAGTCATATTATTTCCACCGGAAGTTATTTCTTCCGAACCGGAAGTAGTCGAAAAAATGCTCATTTTTCCTCGAAACTTTGAGGGATGATTCCTCCACACTCAGTGAAGAGTTAAAAGTCATTTTGAATACTTCCGGTCATACCGGAAGTGAATAAAAAAGACCGGAAATTGTTTGAAATTGATAGATTTCACTCTTTTATGAGTTGCTAAACAATTCTGAAGAATAGATATGAATATTATTATTGTTTTTTTCTACTTTCTTCTCCGGTACTTTTTTGTCTGGGAGTGTTCTCATAGAAACACTCATCCGATTGACATCAAACCTTTTTAGGGTTAATAGGCATGTTGTGTAGGTGTTCGGAACGAAGGTCATTTTGCGCGCACATGCATGCACGTGCGCGCGCGTGCAATGAGTGAAATGACTGATATACTTGATGAAGCCGTAACTTTTATATTTCTTGATGAATTGCTTTGAAACTCAACATATAAAGATATATTAGTAGTCTAGACAAGATTACATGGTCAAATTAGCGTGAACTCACGCGCATGCACGTGCGCTCTTCTCTGATTGGCTGATACAAAAATCTCAATAATTTCCTTGGTTTTTGACAAAATACTTTGAAATTTAGAATATAAGTATATATTATAAGGTGCTACAACATGTTATATAGGAAATTTCTTGAAAACACGCGCATGCAGGTGTGCTGCAATCTGATTGGTTGAAACTTTAAATGTCTATAACTCCCTTGGTTTTCAACAAAACAGGGTGAAATTTACGACATGGATAGGCACATAGAGCTCCTACAATATGATACTATCAAAATTGTATGCAAGGCCATGCATGCGCGTATGCTGAATTCTGATTGGCTAATACTTATAGGGTTACATCTCTCTTATTTTTCAATGAGATTCTTTAATATTTAACACAAATGTATGTTTTGTGAGACACTATAAGAAAATTAATGTGAAAAATGTAGAAAACATGTGCAAGCATATGCGCTGAAATTTGATTGGCTAATACCCATATGGCTATATCGGAGTAGTTTTCCAATGAAATACCCTTAAAAATAAAGTGTCCATCTATATTACAAATGTATTGTCTAATTTATTGAAGCTTGTGGGGAATGGGGCATCATAAGCGATTGGGGAGCCGTTTGGGGAACATCTGTAACGGTTCCCGTTACAATTAGCACTAGCTATGTTTGCTGATGGTAAAGACATACAGTACTAAAACAGGCAAATATATTTAAAATCACAGAATTAAAATGTGCCACTCCTTCTTATGAAAGTGTTTGATTTTTTTGACTGTCACAGTAGTTAATTAAGGTGCATTAATGAAAAATAAAAATATCACATGATGTTTTCTATTAATAAGAAGCAAATGAAGAAATAGTAATGATATGAAAAAATAGATAACAGGAACAATAAATAAACTTCTTGAGATTAATCAAGTAACCCCCTTCACTATCCTCATATGCTAGCAGGATACTAAAAACCATGCACTAGGTAACAGCTATTACAATACATGTACATTCAATGAGAGAGCAAAAAAACCAAAAACATTGCAAATTTTACAGAGTTAATAAGCCATGTAAACAAAATACATGTATTTAGATTTCATTGTCAACCACTTATAAAATTGATCAATATCATTTCAACCAGAGGATAAAATCATTCAAAATTGATCACCATATTCTGGATTCAATTAGATCAGTGTCTGCTAGCATGTGTTTCATTCTGCTATTGTCCTTTTTTAATCTTCTGACTGTGTACACAAATAAAGGTCTCAACTGGAATCTTAAGGCAGTGCTGATGCTGTCTTCTTTCATAAATGCGTGATCTAGATTAAAAACAAACAAATAAACAAACAAACAAAATCTTTAACAATTCAAAGATTATACATTTGTCACATCAGTCTGTTCTTGTATTTCTCAAATCTAGTAGCTTAATATCTGCACAATAGGCCTATGGACCATGATGCTCATCTGAGACATATCAAATGAAGAAGAAATATGACCATAAATTTAAACCAAAAGACCAAGAAATGGGAGGAATTCCACATTTTTTTATTCACAAATCATTCATGTATCCACCCTAACATACTGATTTGACATTGTCTACATATATTTTTCACAAAGAAAATAATCGTACCTAATATTATGACTTCTATTTTTGGAAGACTCTGACCTAAAGAAGTAACAAATTTAATTATCTGAATCTGCAAGTTTTTGCATATTAGTCTAATTTAGATTGTAACTGTGGCCATTTAGTCTAACCATTCTTCTGAGATTATTTTCCTTTCAACATGTTCAAGTTGGTTGATTTATGACCTCAGCCATGGCACTTAACCAAGAATTTCAAATTCACTAATTATCACTTAAATTCTTGAAGAAAAATGCAGATATCATTCAAAATCTTAAGCCATCCTGCCCCATTTGAGAAATAAATCCCACATCCAATTAAAAAACACTGAACATCCTCTACACATACATTTAAAATGTTCATTATGGATTTAAATGAGCAAAAAGTGAAGCATTCTGCCAATTAATCCATCATTTCATCCAATCAACTTCTTAAAAAAAGATTTTAAAATTTCTTTGTGGACAGAGGGGATGCATTAATTAAATAATGCATGTATTGAATCTTTATCTATGTATGCATTATCATTCCATATATTTACAACTAATCCACAATTTTACCATGATTACCCTGTCAAACTTAACAAGTACCTTTTAAAGGGCTCCTTTCCTCATCCTTCAAGTAGTTTTAATAGCCACATCCACACTGATTTCAAAGGTTCTTTAACTGTCATAAATACCTAAAAAAAAAAAAAAAAATTGAGAAAAATATTTAGGCATTTGAAATAGTGTGTATTATAATACTTTACTTTATAATGCTATGATTACTACATTAAGGAATTGTCGCCCACGTGGCGCAGTGGTAGAGCGTCTGCTCTAGAGTCGCAAAGTAAGGAGTTGATCCTTACGTCGTGGGTTTGAATCCCACTGTGGGACGTGGAGACCGGTCCTTTGGATGAAACCACATAAACCGAGGTACCGTGTCATAGTAGGTGCTGGCACGAAAAAGATCCCTCACAGCTCAATGGCTGTAAGTGCCGAGTATAGGACAAAATTTGCAGCTCTCCACCGGCAAGTGGTGGCGTCTCCATATGAGTGAAAAATTCTCTCGAGGGACGTTAAACAACATACAAAAAAAAAAAAAAAAAAAAAAAAAAAAAACATAAAGGAATTAATTCAAGTTAATGAAGGTCATGTTTATGAACTTTATTAAGCAATTGTTGACAGTAGTTAATTTTGTAATTGTCTGGATTAAAAAGCTATGAAGTGACAGAAAGCATTTACATTTAAAATATTCATTTGTGCTTTGTGCACTTTAAATTTTTCATTAGATATGCTGGTACACACTACCAGTACTTTACTGTACATGTACTAAAAAACTGGATTTTTCTCAAACTATATATATTATCTTCTTTTAATTACATTTAGAGATTTAGAGAGACTTGAAAAGATTTGAAAAGAGAAAAATCTAACATAATGATAATTGTTTAAACATTTTAAGTAATAATATATCTGTCAAATTTAAAACAAAAAGGATTAATAATTACACAAGGCCCATGGCTCACCTGAATCACCTTGGCCCTGCCCCCTTTTTTTATCATGAAATATTTTATTTTTTTACCCTCTATTATAGTCCACCCTTCCCCTATGGTCTTGCTTTGAACAATCTTCAATCTGCACTACCTAAAAATGCTTGTATATATTTTATATCATTCTAATCATGGCCCTGGAGTTCTTACAGATTTTCCCATGTAAAATAAAATGTAAAAATTGTATCTCTATTGTGGCCCTACCACATTTCCCTTCCCTCATAACCCTCCAGGACAATGATGTTAACAAATCAGTGCTACATGTATATCAGAGAGCTTTCATGTCTGCAAGTCTGTCTTATTGAAAAGAAGATTCTGAAGTAACCCAATCATACTTATTTATTATTAGTATTTCCCTTTCATGGAGCATTGCTCTTTATTTGAACTTTAATTAATCCTCTTCATTCAAGAATACTATAATTGTGCCAAGTTGGTTGAAATTGGCCTGGTGGATCTGAGGAAGAATTACAAAGATGACAACAAGGGCAACAATACTCACAATGAATACCGGTACACTAATACACAACAGACAAATTCCAATCAGAGACTCCCTTGAGTCTCTGGCCCTAAGGGACTTTACTTTTAACAAATCTCTTATATGTACATTGAAATTACCTCTGTATCTGATGTGAGTGGGATACGTCACTTGAACTAAGGGTTTTCTTAACAGTTATATCTGACTTGTGCTGAGGCATCTTGTAGATGACCGATTGTCTAAATCTATGAACCACAACTGTGTTTCAGGACAGAGGTATGGTGCGATCGAGGTGCAGCTCCAGAACTCTGTGAAATAACATTGCTGAAGAGACCTGAAAGTTAATTATGCTCAATGTTAAAATGTTATCAACATGAGAGCAAAAGTTGTACAACATTGCATAAAACCCTTTGATATAACTTGACAGTCAAGATCTAATAAAAATAATGTCTTTTTGATGCTAGATCCATTATGACATCATAATTTTTTCTCTACTTTATGGCTATAATAACTATATGTAGTAAATGAAGCATTTTCATGGATTCAATTTGAATCATGTCAAAATTAACCATTATACCTATATATACATGCAGTTTAATATCATTTTAAAGCAGAGGTGATGAAAATATGGGGAAAAGAAAACGTTTTCTGAGAGACTGCATATCAGCAATCTTGATACATTTCTTTGGTCTGAGGTGGAAAAGGAAACTTCCATACTAATACCTGATTTTCTTCATTTTTCATTGAAAATGGCAGTTTGAAATACCGGTATATCAATTATCGCTAGCTGAGTTTACCTAAAAGTTTTGTTCCAATACACCTTAATTTACCGAACTATAGTTGTAAAGGATCATTAAAAGATTTGAATTCATTTCTAAAGGGAATCTTTCATTTACTAGATCTAGACCTTAAAAAAATCTGTGAAATTAAGCACATGAAAAATCAGTACCAGAAAAACAGCTAGCTTGCATGTGTACAGATTTGCATAATAGCTAATATGTCAGAAGTAAATTGGTGCTGATTTTATTAATCATCACAGCTGAACCCTTTGAAATTAGTTTCTCAGTGTACAAGTTTTACTTGTTGTAGTGCAGCAAGTATATAATGCTACAAAACAGCTTACACAATTTAAGAAAAGTCTACATTTATATTTATAGTTTTGTTAAAGTTAACTTCAGAGATGATAGTTTTTTAAACAAATTTTATAAAATTGTACATGTGCATGTATTGTTATACAGGATTTGAACATATTAAAAATAATCTATTGGTCGTAATCTACATGTGCTCTTCATTGCTGTGTAAAAGATTATTTTCCTTTTTATTTACTTAAATAACTACAAGCACATAGTTACATTCCCGTATGAAATTTAGAGGCGTATTACGCCTGGACTTTTTGCAAATCCTGGCGTACAAGAGACGTATTCTTAAAAATACGGTTCATTTTCAGGCTTACACGTATTTTTGCCAGAAATACGCTTCCTTTTCTCCTGGCGTAAATTCTTAATCCAGGCATATTTTTTTCTTAGTCTCTTTC
Organism: Saccostrea echinata; assembly: GCF_033153115.1. NCBI lineage: Eukaryota > Metazoa > Mollusca > Bivalvia > Ostreida > Ostreidae > Saccostrea > Saccostrea echinata. The sequence goes on from NW_026889789.1 coordinate 998,969, forward strand.
GCATAGGGAAATAAAAACTTTCAAAAGGCGTATTTTTGGAAATCCTGGTGGATTTTCTGACTAAGTCCTTATTATAAAGAGAGCTAGATAAAAATTTTACTTAGACACCCTTACCAAAATGAAATGTTTGCTGCAAGTTTGCGGCAAGTTTGCAGCAAGTTTGCTGCAAACAAATCTATGTACCAGAACAGTATGCCAGAAGTGTGCAGTAAATGCAGCTAGCAGCACACAGTATGCCACTTGCGGTTCATTGTGTGCTGCTAGAGGCACATTATGTATTTCTAGCGGCACATGAATGATCTGATGCACATGTGTGCCAGAAGTACACCACAATTTTTCCTTAGATTCCTTTTATTTAAATAGTGTGCCAGAAGTGTACCAGAAATGTTTCTTTTAACTTTTAAAATGATTATGTAGCAAAAGTGTGCCGTAAAGATTTCTTAAAATTCATTACTTAACCTGTACGAAATTCAGAGGCATAATTACAATGCATGCATTTTTTGCAAATCATGGTACACAAGAGACATGTATTTTAATGAAAAAAATGTTCATTTTCAGGCATGCACATATTTTTGTCAGGTATATATCTCCTCTTCTCCTGGTGTAAAATTCAAATCTGTGCATATTTTTTACTTAGTCTCTTTCACACAGGGAAATAAATCTAGAAAATTGCAGAAGGCGTAATTTTGTAAATCCTTAGGTAGACTTTCTGATTTAGAAGTCCATTTTGGTGAGATAGTGAAAATTTTTATTTCGTCAACTTCTCTTTTAAGTACTTAGTTGCATATATTATAAGAGACATTTTTGTGATAAACTATCAAAAATTTATTTATTCCATGTGTATAAACATTGATTATTTTTTCACCTTTGTTGTTTCTATATATAGAACTGTACATTATAAATGTACACATTTATGCAGAAGTGTTTTCTATCCTATAGTAATACACCAGTGGTACTAATAAACACTTATCAACTACCGGTAATTAATTAATTTGTACTTTTTCTCAACTTGTAAATTTTCCCAAGCATTGTATTTGTAATACAGATCATGATACCTGTAATTAATTTCAGAGGCAATTTTTTTTTTTAATTTTTAAATTAGAAAAAAAAAATTCTACTTGTCTACATTTCAAATACAAGTGTATTATAAGTGTTTGAAAATTAAAAGCAATTAACATAAGTAAATTATACCAATCAAATTAACCATGCAAACATTGTGCCCCCCCCCCCCCCATTTTTCATGATTTGCTAAAATATAGAAATGAAGCCCTTATAGTTTTAACAAAGCACTGGTTGTTGCTAAAAATAACTGTCTCTCTTAGAAAACAAATTATTAGATGATATATACTTTCACTTCCCTAGGTCTAATTACTTGCAGATGTTCTTAGCAAACAATGTTTAGGAACGACTTGTCTTTAATGTTGTAGACCTTTCTAAGAATGGCCTATCAGTTTACGTCCGGTTTATTCACAGCTGTTCTATTATCTACCCTAATCTTTAAAATACGAGTAATTCGTATAGTTAATTCATCTTGTGTAATCTAAAGTGATTTTTTATCATTATATTCTATAACAATAAAGAATTCCTTTTTCATCAAATTTACACATTCTACTGATTAGATCTTTCAGAAATATAAAACCGTTTAGGTAACTAGGGAGTTTTAAACAACAGCATTATTTACATCCGAATGTTTGCGCCAAATTTAAACCACCAGGTCATGGCATGAACAAAGAGAAAGGAGAAAGTGGCAACAATACTTGGATGAAGAAAAGAGGTGATTATTTTGAAGTACATTGCATAACACTGAGTTCTTTTTTACATAAGAAAAAAATAAGACTTGGCTGCATTTGCAGAGCCAGTTGTTAGTGTATAGGTCCCTGTTCATATCGAAATGGGTCAGTATATTTTTATGTTTTGTTTTATCCAGATGGATTTATATTTAAATCCGTATGATGAATCAGTAAGCACTCCACTTAGAATAGATAAATGATGAGCATTCGGGATTGGATGGGATGAAGAACCTGCAGTCGGCGATATGTCTTGCTCCATATTCAGACGTACGGGCATTTATCAGGCAAAGATTCTGCGAGCTGAGAACATGGACTAAAAGTAATTGTGTTACTAAATAAATCACAGTTAATCATTGGGTCCATATTTAAATGTTTATGTCACAAAATACACAAAATTCTATGTAATGTATCAGAGAAGCATGTGGTTTTTAAAATAATGCAATTGTTGTATATGAATCCTTGTTTGTCAATTTGTCCTATAACAGGTCCAGTAGTACATTTAGCTATGTAGAGCTCTAGAATTAACTACCGTAGCTTTATTTAGCTACCTCAGGTAGCTTTATTTAGCTATTTCAAGGCAACTTTTTACAATTTTGCTTTTTATTTTGAAAAGATAAAAAGTCAGAAGTAAATGTCTACTAATATTTATTCTAGGGATTATTTAAACGGCAGTCCAGAGCAGAGATAGTTTAAACATTGCTGCATTTGAACACTTTTTTCTTTGTTATTTCATTCTGGAAGTAACTGTTTGGTCACAAGTTAACTTTTGTATATAGCCCCAAAACTTTCAGAAATTTGATTGCAATTGTGCAGAAAAAGATATATCTCTAAGAGTGATTTTTTCATGAATTATTTTCAGATGAGAAAATTATTACTGCATCAAAGTGCAATTTTCTGCACTTCCTGAGAAAAATGCTAATTTAAGAAATACGTTTGATTTAGTAGCTAAATAAAGCTACCTCAGGTAGGTAAATAAAGCTATGTAGGTAATTCAAGCTACATAGCTAAATCTAGTGATTGTACCAGACCTGTATAATGCCATGACGTGACACAAAACAAGATACAAATGTGGAATCACTTTAAGGTCAAAATTAGGTTAAATTCATTGCTTAAATAAATTTTGGTTTCAATGAATGCAATGTAAGTAATTTCTCTCTATCTTTTGAACAGATACTTGATGTTGGAAAGGAAGCCCTTCCTAATTATGAGGAGTTAGTTGAAATGAGTGAACTTGAAGTACCAAGAAAGTAGTTAATAAAAATTCACGGCAAATGCAACGGCTAAGGACACTCTTTCATCATGACATGGATTCTTCAAGCGAACGCTTTTTTGTAAATAAAAAAAAAGTGATAAAAGCACGGCACTGGACAAAATAGCCGCCTTTTACAGTGTAAATAATGTTGTGGGTGAGGATTTGAGTGGCTGCTGACCGGGTTGGACAAGTGGCCATTTATTCCAATTAAATATATAGTATATGTTGTCTGGGGGAATTGAAAGTTACTGCTGGTCATGAGTGGACATTGATTTCAAGTGGCTGCTAAAACAGTTCTGATTGTATTATACATGCATTGTGCTAGAATAAGAATTGAATATCATTACTCATTTAATATTTTAATAAGTTCTCACAGATCACAGTTTGTATATGATTTTTTCCCTCATGATCTTTCTTCTGAGTGTATACAATCAAAAAAGTTGAGGATTAGGAAGTCAGAATTTAACAAGTTTATATTTTAAAATACTCTGTGATTTTTATTCATTTTGTACAGCACTATTGCATTGATATGTGCACTTGAAATTCATTGTAAGAGGTGAATCTTTTCTTTGTTGTAAAATGTGTAATGGTTGTTGTTAACCAGAAATCCTGTATTCATTTTACAGGACGATCAATTTAAATCTGTGTCATAATCAGTGATTTCTATGCACCAAAGGTTGTGAATGTATTAATTTATTTTTGTTCTGTTTCTTTCTCTGATGTATACAGTGTAAATGTTCAACAAACAAATTTTGTTCTCGTGCTGTGCAAGTCTTTTTTAAACATTGAGTTTATTGTTAGTGTTATATACCTTTACCTTGAAATTTTCATAAATAATTTTTTAAAATTGCTTAAATGTTCATTTTTTATTAGCTGTCATGTTTAATTATGTTATTTTAAAATTAATTTGTTTAAGTATAAGGTATGTTAGCTTATGGCATTGTGTATGCCAGTAATGTGCCACAAAAGTGTGCCACAAACTTGCAGTTAACTATATGCCAGAAATGTGCCACAAGAGTGTGCCACAAACTTGTAGCGAACTGCATAATGTAAGGATTCGAATTGTTTGCCGCAAATGTGCCACAGAACTTTGCCGCAAATATGCCGCAAACTGTGTGCCAGAAAAAAATTTGCATACGAAAAATTTACTTGCGGCAAGTTTGCCGCACATATTTGCCGCAAGGTTGCGGCAACTTTGCAGTAAATTTGCAGCAACTGTGTGCCAGAAGGCTTTTATTTTGGTAAGGGCAACTTCATTCTCTTTTATGTAACTATTGAGTTGCTTTTGTGACACATGTATTAAAATTAACCCCCAAAAAGTATTTACTCCACATGTAAACATTGATTACATTACAATATTGCCTTTTGTTGTATTCATTGTATTTATTAAAGCAATTAATTTTAGTAAATTATACTATTTAATCTTAGATTACTGTGCCATTGATTCCCAAATAAAAAAAAATGTTTTATATTATTTCTCTTAACTAAGATGATTTTATTTCTAACAAACTTAGTATATTCTTTCATTAATGTTTTAGTGGCTTAATATAAAATAGCATTTAATTAAATGAATATTTAAGTCATTAGTTTTAACAAAGCACTATAGCTGATGCTAAAAATAATTTTTCAATCAGTAATTGCATGATCAATGTCTCTATAATAAAACAAAATATAGATGGTATATTCAGATAATATTACATTACCATCTACTTTCTCTTCCCTAGTCTAACCAGTTGGGATTAGGCTAATTACTTACAGATGTGTTGAGCATGTTTAGGAACGACTTATCTGTAATGTTGTAGACCTTTCTAAGAACGGCTTATCAGTTTATATCCGGTTTCTCTAGAGCAGTTCTATTATCCACCCTAATCTTTAAAATAAAAGTATAAACATCTTGTGTAAACATAAATGAATTTTTGTTCTTGTATTCTTTAACAATACAGAATTTTTTTTATCAAATTTACATAATGTACTGATTAGATCTCTCAGAAATGATAAAACCGTTTAGGTAACAAGGGGGTTATAAACAACAGCATTATTTACATTCAAGTATTTGCGCCAATTTTAAACCACCAAGAAGGCCATGCCAGGAACAAAGAGATTGGAGAAAGCGGCAACGAAGTACAGATGGTGAAGAAGAGGTGATTATTTTGAAATACATTGCATAACATTAGATTTTTTTACTTAAAAAAAATAAGACAGATGCATTTGCTTGATTTGCAGAGCCAGATGTTCATGATTGAAATGGGTCAGTATGACATTGAGTATGTTCTTATGTTTTTCTTTTTCCAGATCATAATCCATAGGATAAATCAGTTGGGCGATCAATTGAATGATGAAATAGTCCATAAATACTTGAATTTAAGTGAAGAAAAGAGCTTGTGAGAGTCAAATGACCAGAATTGCAGCATTTTCCATAGATGCATGCCATTGAACTGCAGCTGTTGAGTGTAGCATCAGGAATGAATTGTATTTTCAATGCCAGGAGTTATAAAACATGAAAAACATCTTTTTGTGAATATTTCTATGAAAATGCGATTGGAGAATATAATAGGAAATGTGAATGGCAAAACTGCTTGTGAATTGCATCTTTTGTGCCAAATAAGGAGTACAGAGAATGGCAGGATTAATCGGCATGATTCTCAATAAAATGATTTCACTGTGATTATTGGAATGTTGCATTACTGCTGACTAAACTAATAATTGTCAATCTTGTAGGTTAAAATACTGTGAAACAGGAAAAGTTAATGTAAATCTAACATGTGATGTGACTGTGATTTGAAACCGTAAATGTTCGATTCTGATTTTTAATCATTTCTCATTCACATTTAAGCATTCTGAAAAGTATTAATAAAATAAAAATTGTGTATGATTGTAAGCTTAATTTGTCTGATCTTTTTTGTATGTATTTATATGATCTTAGACTCCTAGTAATCTATGTACTAAAGTACTTTGTACTTTTATATTTATGTTGGTTGTAGTCCCCATAGCTCTGATAATATTTAATTTGAAATGAATATTTAAGGCAGGCGTATTTTTTATACGGGCGTATTCATTTTACGGGTGTATTTATTTTACGGGCGTATTTTTTTTTTACAGATATGCTTGATATCTGGGTGTAATTCTATTGTTAAAATTTCCAGGCGTACTCATTTGCATATTTCGGCTAAAAATACGGTAGGAATACGCCTCTTGTACGCCTGTATTTCACTTTATACGTCTGCTTTTATGTATTCATTTTAATGGAGAATCCACCAGGATTTTAAGATATAATACGCCTGGATATTTTTTGAAAATACGTGACTAAAATTTCGTACGGGTATACAGTCAAACCTCGTTATAATGAACTTGATAAGACCGAGAAAAAACTTAAAGAATAAGTAGTTGGGACTTCCAAATTACTTTGACATATCCATGGTGTTCTACATATCAGTGTTCCAGATACCGAAGTTCAAGTGCATTTATCACTAAAATCTTAAAATGCATACAAGCACACAGATTCAGGTGGGGGCACTAGCCCCCTCTAAAACAAAAAAAAAGTGTTTCAGATATGTTTTACACATATAGTTTTCACTTTCATATCAAATGATCTAATAAAGGTAAAATTAGAGTCATTTATGTGTCAAAATAAGGTTCTCTAATTGCTTATTCTCGTGAGCTTCAGGGGCTTTACCCCCACCTAACACTGTCCTTGACCCTCTGGGGATATAAGTTGTCCCAAGACCCCTCCCTTGCTAAAAGTGCCTCTCTTACTAATGGAAAATCCTGCATTTGTGCCTGTAAAAGTCAATTATTTTAATGAAAACTCAGATAATGATAAGTAATACATGTAATGCAAATTGTACATGTAACAGCTGTGAGAAACATCTTTTACATTCAAGTAATCATATTCTCTTCATAATACTTTGTTCACATTTAATGTCTGCTGCTGATTACCGTACATGCAAATATCTAATTTATTGTAAATATTCAAAATATTTTGGTGCATAGCTAATTAATTAATATGGTATTAGATATAGATGGGATATGGAATTTCCAGAATATTAAACCTTACCCCTCAACAAAGAAACTAGAAAATCATTATATATTGAAAGCACAATGTCTGCAAAATGTTTCAGGTTTAGAAATAAATTTGATAACAATAATACATGAATTAAATAGAATATGAATCTTTAATTCTTTAAAATATGAGAGTCATTATGATCTAGTTTTGAGTTTACCAGGCTTTATCACATTTTTGTTATATACCTTTAGAAATTATATACTATATAAATTCATCCTAAAAAAGTCTAACATTTTCAATGTTTTGCTGAGCAGTCTGTCGAAAATCGATGTTTGACTGCAGTGAGATATTGGACCTATCGATTAGATATTCGACTGATATGTAAGATAACTCTTATTTGCATTCGTTGGTGTTTGACAGAGACGAAATAGACCAAGTTAAACTGCAGTGCGGGTAAAGGAAAATTACATCATAGAAGCCAGAATAAGTTACATGTATGTTAATGAAATAAAGGGTATAAAAAAAAACATTATAATTATTGACTGTGTTCTCAGGCAGAATGCATTTCGTCGACCATCAAACCAAACTGTCTGCCTTCAGCCTAATGGCCTCAGACAAACAGTTTGGTTCGAGGGTCGACAAAATGCATTTTGCCTGAGAACACAATCATGAGTCAATAAATGTATAATGTTCACTGCATTATGATGTCTCTCTGCTGAATATCATGTGGACAAGTGGGCATAGTCTGGAGTAAGCTTTCGCTAAGCAACTAAAATATTACTATATAATTTTTCATTCATTTATTTAATTTCTGAGAGAGAGAGAGACCAGTGTTTATTTGTGTGTTCACCAGCAGATCACTTGACAGAGATGTTAACATTGGCCACTTCTTGCAATTTTTAATGTAACACTCATTTTGTATTCATTTAAGCATTTTTTTTACACTGTTATTCATATTACATGCAATCAACTGAGAAATTGCATTTACCAGTATAACTGTGTGTATCAGCTGTTGCAAAAATTTAAAACAGACTATAACATTTTCTGCACATTGAATCAGTTTTCCCTTTTTCAATACTGTGGTAAAATATTTCAGAACACCAAGAACATTATCAATTATTTTAGTATAATATTTTAAAAACATTGAAAAGCCTTATATATTTTTATAGCTCAAAAAGATTTTTCTTCTTCCACCACGTGGAGGCATGTAAACAAAGGACGATAACTCTAATTGTATCTGATTTAACGTTTCTCACTTCAAGTGTTTGAGGCGATAGAATGCGAGAAATAAAGACTTAATAAATCAATTTTTATGTGCAAAAGAATGTTAAAGTGATTAAAGATAAATAAAATGAGCTATACTTACGTTAAACGCATAAATCCAAAACCACACATCCAGTTCCTGTCTAAATCTTACAGGAACTGGTGCAGATCTCGTACAGTCTCAAGGCTGGTCTCGTTAGAGGTCAAATCGCGCCCTCGGATGTTATGCTACACTTAACAACGATAAAGAATATCATCCAAACACATTGGTAGGGGTGTCCATAGTGAACGTATTGTGGACGTATTGTGAACGCAGCAAGCACAGTGAGAACCGTGAACGCGAGGTGACAACTCCTGACACGCCGTAAAAGCTCCGCGGAAGCGCAGTCAATCGCGAAGAGATTTCCTCCTTTAACTTCATCATGTTATATAATGTCCAGTTTAATGCAGACCCGTTGCACTTCATACTAATTAGGAGTATCACAACTATTGCACGATGAGGTAAAAGTGATATATTTGAGTAGATAATTAACTAATCAATTGCTTATCTGAAATCTTATATTCCACAGTGGATGAGGATTCAGCTGTATATCAAAGAACCTTTTACAAATACATTATATATATATATATATATATATATATATATATATATATATATATATATATATATATATATATATATATATATAGACACTAACCCTATCCTGGCACACGTAGGAATGCCGGTACGTAGAGACGCGCGTCACTCCTTAGTCAATTTTCTTCAGTCAGATTCATATGGCTCTCCTAAAGAGATGTCCCTGTTTCTTGGGAGGGGGGTCCAAGGTATTTTTTTTTTGTTTCTGTACTTAGTAATTTAAGAAACCGGGGGGGGGGGGGGGGGAGTGGTTGTCTTCCGTAGCGGGAACTCTGCATTAAACAGAAGAATAAAAAACGATGTTGATCTTTCATTAGAGATGTCAATAAAAAAAAATCCTGTAGAAATTTTTATAGTTAATAATCTAGATGAATATTCAGAAATTTATAAGATATTTTTTCCTATTTTTATCCATTCGGTCAAGGTCACCTCAATTTTGACCAATGAAAAAGTTAATGTTAAGCCACAGCAATCTCCTATGCAGAGTTGTCGTTCGTTTCTCTCTCAGACTGTATGAGCCGATGGTAGAGACTGAAGCCACGGACGTCCATCACCGTTCACAAAACTCGGAAAAGAGGAAAATGAAAGGGCAAATTTCATTAAAAGTCAAATGTAATAACAGGTTTTAATTTCGAGTTCAGAGGAGAGGAATATTTACCTATTTCATGACTGATTAATGTTATGCACCCTACTTTCTCTTTACCAGTTTATAAGCTGTTAGCGTACTTTTCGGGGTATATAGGTATTTTAATGGGGAAAAAATGATGAATATGCATCTTCCCTTTAGTTTTAACGGACAGCCTTAAAAACTGGATTGTCTGTCTTGCCTATGAATTCTTTGATATTAATTTAGAATTTTCCGGGGGGGGGGGGGGGGACTAAAGAAAACAAATTTTACTCGTGTTATGAAGATTTAGTTTTTCTATCATTACAAGTAAAAAAAAGAAAAGATGTCATTCTGATTTGCACAAACCTTTTTATAAAAAAAGATATCAAGAAAACACAAGAAAACACTTAATAAAAATGTTAGTAACTTTTCTTCTCTATGGTAAATGAAAGTTTTTCTATTTTGTTTATCAAATTTAAGATTTTAAAATTAAGCAAAGACCCCCTCCAAACTTGAGCATTGTGGGTCATCAAACAGAGATATTTTAAATAGTGGCCTAAATTCAAAAGTAATCAAACATTTTATATTAAATAAATTTAATTGGAGTTTTTAATTGCAGTGTCATTAAAAGCTTTGATGATCATTCTAATACTGAAGGTATGTTTAATCATGTATTCTTCCTTTTTTTTTCATGTCAAATGCCAGACATTACATTTGAATGAAAATTTGCATCTGCATTTTATGTTCATGTACCAGCATTTCTTTTATAAATTGTAATGTACACTGTAACATTATCTGCTGGCAATGGGTGCATTAGGGTTTGGCATTCAATTACACACTTAAGCATCCAATCTATATAATTTAATACTAACTCAAAAATTCTGGTACTGCAGAGTTTCCATACATATACTTGACATGATAAGTACATTGCACTTTATACTTACACCTCCTCAAAATTCAGTGATATGAATTTGATTTGCTATTTCGCTTGACATTTAAAGTCATGTTAAATTGTTTGTTTTGTTCAAATTCATTTTAGAGATTAAATTATAGTTTTTGTATATAAGCATTTAAATCTTTTTAAAAGTCTTTGTTCTTGGTGATTGACATTTGTTATCTAGCCATTGAACTGATCAGAAAATAATATCTAGTCTCCTAGTAGCATAATTTGGTGTCTAAAATAACCATAATACCCTTTTGAGTAGACCATAATAATGGATAACTATATAATTATGTATATGTACTTTAATAAGCAATGTTGAAGTTTTTCTGGAAGTAAAGTCATTTTATATGAAAGGAATATGATTGCATCAATGTCATTTTGATAAAAAGGGGGGATTCATAACTGCATGAATATTGAAGACTTCTTTGGAGTACAGTTTTTTCCCTTTTTTTCAAGATGGCCTCGTAAAATTATCTAGAGTATGTTTCAATGTTCTATGTTGCCATTAAAAATTCTTCCTATTGAATTTCTACCTGATCGACTGAAAGGGATACTCATGATACCTACAGTGTTTGTATAGATTAATTGTAAATGCATATGTTCTAAAGGACATTGAGATCTTTAAAGCCTATTAAGAGTTTCAGAAATTGAAATTTTGCCAAGTTCTGAAGTGGATGACACTTATGCAAATGTATACATGATAAACACTTGGTATCAAGAGGGGTTTAAATTACAGCTCTATATCTGTATCTGTATATCTAATTCAAGGAGTGTACTGAAACATACTAAATTAAAAAAAAATGTCAGCAGTATATCTTATTAAACATTGGTGTTGTGCCATGATTTTTTTAACCCTAGCTTTCATTCTGTTTTGAAATTTGAAACTGAAATTTTATTCTCGATATAATGTATGCAAGCTAGATTTCTGTCTATTCATTTCATTTTCATCAAAATTAACAGAAGAAAGGTGAGAGATTTCCAGGGTATGTTTTCTTTAAATTTACCTTAAAAAAGTGATAAATAAATAAAGGCAACTAGACAGTCAAAAGTATCTTCAGAGTGTATATACCCCTCTCTCCCTCTCCTTCCCCACCCCCAGCACTTTGAAGAATTCAAAAATAAATACTGCACATTTACGTGCAGTAAATCAATACAAGGAAGTGCCAGGGATGGACAATTTTGCTTTGCTGTATTAGCGTATATCTGATAAGTGTACAATATACTTGTTATTAAATCACGGGGATGAAAAAATCACCACGCTGTCAATTCTTTCACAAACGTGTTCGCTATAAGCTTGTTTTACTGTATAAGCCTTGTGGAAACTTAAATACAATGTCATTTTGGAAAAGCTTGGGCACAGAGTTCAATTAAGTGTTATACTTATATCATTTTAGACATGAACTAATCAAGATGCTTTGAAAAAAATCTACTAAACAAAATTTTACATGTATTTATGCATTCTTTGTGTACATGCACAGTGTTCTTGAAGGTGTAATCCATATATATAAAGCATTAAAAAGTTTGGGTTATTCTTATGTCATTTTAGATGAAGTCCTTATTTATGTAAGAAATTCAAAAAAAAATTTTTTTTCATTAATAGGAAGTGAAATGTAACACTGATGCATGTCTTGTTTCAAGACAAACTATGAATATTGTTTCAAACTGTCCAACCCGTGAGGCAGAATGGATGGAAGCATCTGAAAGAAAAAACTGTTCAGCTTTAGCCAGCCAGTGTAGTGAACCTGACAAGGTGTTTGTCTACCACTGTGTCATTAATCCATTTGTGAATCAAACACTAGAAGTGTGCGCATATGGGAAGTACATTGTTTTGGGTATGTGGATTATGTAAAAAGAATGTTCTCGTCAAGTTGCAAAATAAAAAAAGGCATATCAATAGTCATGAAAATGGATATTTCCCAATTCAAAATCAAGGCACCTTCATGGGCATCTTATCCTCTGTGCTATAAAAAGCAGCAAATCTATAGGTTAATTGTTATAGTGCAAAAGTGTAAGTTTAAAGATTTAGTATATATAGCTTCTTATTGAGCATTTTACATTAAAAACATTTCTTACCAGAGGTGAAAACTTAATATGGTGAACGTTTTGTTAAATACATCAAGCATTTAAATTGAAATGATGAGTAATGTAGACCACAGACCACGAGTACTTGTATTTTTAAAAACTGATGTGGGAAACTTTTAAAATAGAAAAAGAAAACACTTTAAAAAGAACTTTTTCAAGTGTATATTGATTAAGTAGATAAAGCTCAGATTGTCTTGCACATGAATGCTCTATCTTTAGATCATGTATGTGTATATAAAGGTAATCAATTTCTAGTAAAATTGAATGTCTTATATGGGCGAAAGAATGTATAAAATAAGTGCTAGAATAGTGCATGTCTATTCATATTGAACGATTGATAATGTGAACTTGTCCTGGAATTTATTCCCCATAGAAATATTAAGAGGCATTACTGTCTATGCTCTTTTAAAGATTGACTAGGGAATGTATATAGGGAATATGTATATATATATATATATATATATATATATATATATATATATATATATATATATATATATATATATATATATATATATATATATATATATATATATATTCAATACACACAGTAAGAATAGGAACTTAAGAGAGTATCAGTATTTGAGCTTCAAACATACATGTAATTGATGCATATGCCATGTACATACAGGTTCAAACCACCAGTTTTAAATTGAGAATTTATAATGTATGACATAATTGGAATACACATTTTCAGCCAAAGGCTCAAATAGCTTATGCTTTGGCCATTTATGTTGTGTATTTGTAAACTATTTGAATATGGTTCATATTTCAAGAACCCTTTGAACAATTTTTGGCAAATTTTTCAAAGAGTATGCATGGCCCAAGGCCTTTCATTTTTGTTGAAGATAGGGATGTGACCCTTAAACAAGGGGAGATAATAAGGAAAATAAAATTTTAAAGAGTGGTTGCTAAAAAATCTTCTTCTCAGGAATCACTGGGCAGATAATCACCAAAAATATGTATAGAGATAAAGATATATTGTAGATTAAATAAACATTGTTCAAGGCATCACCCTTGGGCAAAGGGTGTGGTCCTAAGGTCACTTCAAAGATGACCTAAAATTATGCTTTGTTAAAACTTTAATATTTTGCCCAGTATAAGGACTAGGATCATCAAATCTTGTAAGTTGATGCATCTTAGGACCTCAAGTCATGTTGACAAAAAAGTAGGTCACGGTCACTTTTTTTTTTAGTTTTGCAGGTATTTATTTTCAAATTGATTTTGATGCATATCTTGGACATTTTGAAGCCTACGATCATCAAACTTGTGAGTTGATGTAACTTGGGTCTTTAATTGTGTCAAGTAAAAAATAGGTAACCATGACCTACTTTCTGAATTTTATTGCTTATCAATTTCAGAACATTTTAGTTCATTATTTCAGATAATGAGTAATAACTGGGACGTTTAGAATCATTAGACCTTGTAAGTTGATGCATCTTGGGACTTAAAACAAATTATATTAAAAAACGTCAGTAACAATGAACTACTTTTTAAATTTTGCAGGTACAGCGTGATGCAATATATATTCGTACAAAATGTTTACATTCGCACAAAAAAATAACTTACCTAGTACTTTGTAAGGCGACCCTTTTAGCGTATTAGACTTAGTAACCGTCTCGGAATGGTCCTGATCAAGCTCTTGAGATACTCTCCAGATGCGCTTGATTTCACGTCTTTCACGTCTTGACTTTGAGCTGGCCAGCTCATCGTTGTAATGCCGTTTCTGTGCAAATAATCCTGCTTTGAACGTGCACGCTGTACAGGTGCATATAATTTCAGTCGGAAAATGACGGACTAATACTGGGCATAAATTGTCGTCTAAGATTTTCTGATATATTTCCATCCACTTCAAAAAGATCAAAAATGTTGGTAGCCAAAGAAAGGTCTTGTCTCGAGGAATATACCTGTGAAATTTGAAAGCCCTAGCGCCAACTGTTTCAAAAATTAGGTCGAAGGTTAAAGTTTTTAAAAAGTAAGTAAAACGTCAAGCTTAAGGTCAAATGGGGCCCGAAGGGAAGGTCTTGTCAGTAGTGATTCACATGTTCGTGAAATGTGAAAGTCCTAGAACCAAACGTTCACATGTTATGGCCAAGGTTAAAGTTTTTTAAAAGTAGGTCAAAAGGTCAAGGTCAATGCTAAAATTGTTGGAATCCAAAGGAAATTCTTGTAACAAGGACTGCACATGTAAAGTATAAAAGCCCTAGCACCAACTGTTTAAAAGTTCTGGCCAAAGTTAAAGTTTTTTGAAAGTAGGTCAAAATCCAAGGTCAAGGTCAAAGGGTCAAAGTTGTTGGAATCCAAAGGAAGGTCTTGTCAAAAGGATTAAATATGTGAAGTATGAAAGCCCTAACACCAACTATTTTAAAAGTTATGGCCAGGGTTAAAGTTTTTCAAAAGTAGGTCAAAATCCTAGGTCAAGGTCGAAGGGTCAAAGTGGTTTGTATCCAAAGAAAGGTCTTGTGATAAGGAATAGACATATTAAAAATGGAAGCCCTAGCACCAACTGTTCAAAAGTTATGGCCAAGGTTAAAGTTTAAAAAGTAGGTCAATCTGCTAGGTCAAGGTCAAATGGTCAAAGTTGTTGGTATCCAAAAAAAGGTCTTGTCACAAGAAATACAAATGTGTAGTATGAAAGCCCTAGCACCAACTGTTCAAAAGTTATGGCCAAGGTTAATGATTTTCAAAAGTAGGTCAAACTCCAAGGTCAAGGAAAAAGGGTAAAATTTGTTGGTATCCGAAGGAAGGTCTTGTCACAGGGATACACATGTGAAGTTTGAAAGCCCAAGCACCAACTGTTAAAGTCTCATAAAATTTTGCAAATGTGGGTCGAACTCCAAGGTCAAGGTCAGAAGGTCAAATATGGTTGTACCCAAAGATTCTCTAAAGAGAATAGGGTCCACGTTTTCTAGGGAGGGGGGTTCAAGGTCATTTTTTATTTGCTTCATTATATACTTTTAATAACTTCCAGGGGGGGGGGAGGTCCGGACCCCCCCCCCCCCCCGATCTCCCTCTAGATCTGCGGATGATGTATAGGGGTTTAAATTCACGGGTTGCATTTTTTACCTTTTTCTCTCCTTTGACACGGTCGTGGTTTGTTCAGTTTGCGGAATTGTTTTATAAGAAATTAGAAAAGTTACCTCTCTTGTCTTTATCCATTTAATCAGTAGCATAACTAGACCGACATTAATCAGTGTTATAGTATTCACCTCACGAGAAACTGGGTAGGTTTATATAAAATGGTTGGATTTATTTATTAATTGACGATTAATAAAAACAAGTGCCGTTATTAATTGACGATTAATAAAAACAAGTGCCGTTATTAAGAGTCTTTGCTATAAACGTTTCTACATTGTACATTGTACATGTATATGATATAACGATGAGTGCATGTAAACCCTTATTTTCCCAAGATTTTTTTTACGAAGGGATAACACATCGCAGCGAAAAACCACTGGACGGTAATGAATGTGTTTATGTAGGTTGACGAAATATAAAACCTTCCCTATTTTCAGCAAGTTCGAATTTTGAATGAGTTTTTAAAAGTCAAAATCTCGATAAAATTAAAACTAATACAAATTATAATGCATGTAACAAATACACGTGGTAAAGTTAGTAACACACTGGTAATCAAAACCTATGACCCATGTGTTTTGAGAATACACATTATTGCCTTCTGATTTGAATTAAATGAAGTGTGATGATTAAAATAATTGAACAACATGTACTACTCATAATTACTAAAAGATCATGTACTGTACGTAGCCTCGCCAGACCTGTATGAAATTTAATAACCAGGTATCATCCCCTACCCTGTCACTACAAAATTATGTAACGAATGTACCCCACTGATAAAGTATTTATGCATTGTCTGTGGTTTGTAAAATTATTTTTCACACTGTATATGTTTCATCACTCATAGAATGCCTATTATGACGGAACGTTGTGTAACATAATGATTTGCAAGTGTTTCGAGCTTTAATAACGTACTGAAAATTTTGAAGACTTTCAGAAAGGGAGAAAAAGGTTTTATCTCGAACTACTTACATTAGTTAACTGTTAAATTGTTAAGAGACACTCGGCAAACCTCGTGAACTCGAGTAACATTACAAAAGAACGATAACTCCGTATCGACCATGTATTTATTTTCAAGCGACTAGGTATAAGTAATACATCCCCTCCAGTTGACAGACTTCAACCAATCGTAAGCCAGGATTTCATCGAAAAATCAACAGAGGTTGGGTAAACAGTAGTATCTTTCCACGTTTTTAGTGATATAAACTTAATTTTTCTTTGTTTTGCACTCAAAAATAGGATAAGTACTTATATCTGACCACCGACATATATTGCATGTGTCAATCTTACTATTACGCATGCGCCAAAATTTGATTAATACGAATTAAACTAATTTACATTAAATTCTCCGTCAAATTTAATTCACTGTAACTTACATTTACTTTGAATTAAAGTTCCCGTGTGAACAGGGAAAAAAATTCTGAAAATGTAATGTATCCTGATATATGCAGGAATATGTTTTGTGTACTAGCTGCAAAATCATTTATTTTTCCTAACGGGGTATACCGGTTATTCATTACACCCTACCTGAGCATTGTGAATCAATTTTTATTTGTACTTTTCTTGGCATTATACACGAGACGGTATGCTCTTGAAATTTCAATCTCTTATGTACAGTTTTGTGTTTTTAAAGATAACCTACACCATTACAAATATTAGTGAAAATTTGAATTGTCTCGCTTAATTATCTCATGAAAAAAGGTGTCGCGAATTTTTTTTCTTAAATTGGAGTACACTTCTATATTATGGTTACACCCCTTAATGTTGTTTTTCAGGTCATTGTACAGAGTACAGCTACCTTGGCAACATTGTCCAGGAGAATTATGACACAGATTGTTCCAGTTTCACCCATAAATCATGTCCTACTAGATATCATTCTACAGAGGCGTACAAATGTAAGTGTACAAAAATATTCACAAATGTATTTTTAGGTCATCTGAGTCACTCAGATGACCTATTGCTATCCGTTTTTGTCCTTTGTCATGCATCGTCCGTCATTCGTAGACTTTTAAACACTTTCAGCTTCCTCTCTTGAACCACTGATCCAATTTCAGCCAATTATGGTATATGGTATTAAGGGTTACAAAAATTGTGAATTTCCTGGTCCCTGCTTCCCTGTGGCCTGAGGGATGAGACTAAAACCATAAAAATCAGTACTGTCTTTAAAAATCTTCTTTTCTACTGGAAATCAAGCAGTCAAACTGTTGGCATGATTGTAAAAAGCAATGAGCCCTCTACAAATCATGAAATTCATGGCCCAGGGTCAGGGGTTCAGGAGTAGGGTGAGGCTCTTATGATCATGTAGTGGAAATGCAGATATTTTTTTTTAATCTTCTTCTCGGCCCCTGGGTATTTGCAGACAAACTGATTGCATGTTTGTGATGAACAAGGATGCCTATTTCAAAATTGTGAAACTTTTGGCCCCAGGGGCAGGAGTTCTGGTGTGTGTGTGTGTGGGGGGGGGGGGGGGGGGGTTGCTCTATTGATTATATAATGAAAATGCATTATTTCTTTGAAAACCTTCTTCTTTTCTTGTGGGTGTTAAGGAAAGAAGCAAAGGGGATACTTATGATAAGCAAGTGTGCCTCTTACAAAATTGTGAATTTGATGACCCCTTGGTTCGGTGGTTGTGGTGTTAGGGCGGGATTTTTTTGATTATATACTAAACGTGCATTAATGCTTAGACAATCTTATTTTCTGTTCATGAGTCTAGGAGGCGAACAAGATACAAAGTTGTAATTATAAGCAAGGCTTTTTTTACCATGTTTTTTGAAATTCTGGACCACTTTGTCAAGTGTTCTGGTGCTGGTCAGGGCTGTGTTTATTTGTATTCTACTGCAGAAGTTATTCCCCTTTGCTTTTCACCTGTGATAATAAATCACTGTAAATAATATAAGTAAAAGGTCAGTTGAATAAGAGAATTATGCAAGAATTTTTAAACTACAAGATATGAAAAGTACTTTGATAGTTTTTAATGGTCAGTTAGACGTAAGTAATATATAAAAATGAGATTAAAAATACACCTTATCTTTGAACATTAAATGTTCTTCAAAGACCAAGAGAGGTCAGTGTAACAAAGAATGAGTTGGGTTTACAAGAGAACCCAATCAATTTTAGTTTGTTTAGTCTACATGGCGATAGCGACAAATGGAGGCAATGTAGGCAAGTAAATAGGTCTACTTAAAAAAAAATTGTTACTGAGTATTAAAGTAATTATTTTGTTGATCCCTGATTATTCTTTTTCTCTTGCTTCTGGGCAACATACTTCATCTATCAGATTATTTTGTTTTTGTCCTATAGTTCTGTGGATCCTCTACCATGTTTTACGGTGATGTATCATACTCTGGGTGAGTGTTAAGGCCTTTTGGCCTCTTTTTGACTCAGGGCGCAGTTTGGGGAGTAACAAATTTATCCTTGAAACGTCAAGATAGCTTAACTGTTGTTTCCATATTTACTGTGATTTCACCAATAATTCGTGGGCATCAATTTTCATGGATTTAGTAATATTCACATTTTTTAAGAATTAGTAAATTCGCGGATAATGCTCATACAAATCACTTTTTTTTACTTCATTCTTTCTTTCCGTATGCTTCAGACGGAATCTTCAAGCCTTTAATGTTGGCAATACATGAATAAGTAAATACTGTTCAATTTATTATTTTAATATAGGTCATCTATAATGTAGAAAAAAGTCTAAATCTTCACTCAATCACGACGCGGTAACAATAACGAGTGAAAAGTTCCAAATAGCTGTACCATTGTAAGATAGGAGCCTGATTGAATATCTAATATTAAACTAAATAATTAGAGGAAAAAAGTCTGCATGTTCATTGTATTTTAAAATTATGAGGAGAATCTGGATTTTATTTTACGATACAGATAACGTGTAAATGTTTGCATAGAACAGATATTACATGGAATCGGTGTTCAACCGTTAGATTTTTCAAGTTTAATAAAGAGTTTAACACAATTACACGCAATTATCAGCTTTGGGATGATATTATATCTATTATAACCGTTCACGGTAGCTCAATCGGTAGAGCGCTCGCTCTGTGATCGGGAGGTCGTGAGTTCGAATCTCGACCGTGACTGACGTAAGTCGATAAAAAAAATGGGTTGCAACTGTTCCTTCGCTATGCGCTCGGCACTTTGAAGTAAAAAGTGCGGGTCCTTCGGATGGGACCTTTAAAACCGAGGTCCCGTGTCACGGCAGGCGTTGGCACTATAAATATCCCCGTGAAAATCGTTTAAAAAACGTGAAATATATATATATATATATATATATATATATATATATATATATATATATATATAAAATTAAATGTATGTATCATAATGGAAGTACCAAGCTTCGATGAACATTCACTTTTTAATGACAAAAAAATGTGACATTTATGGCCCAAGGGGCAGGGGTTCTGATGCTAGGCCAAAAAAAAAATTTGAAATTTCATGGCTCCAGGGGCAGGGGTTCTGGAGCAAAGTTAGGGCTATATAGATCATATATTTAAATGCATTATTTCTTTCCAAAATCTTCTTCTCTGCTCATGTGTATTAAAAAAAAAAAAAACAAACTAGGAGCATACTTATGATAAGAAAAGGTGCCTCTTCCAAAATTGTGAAATTCATGGCCACTGGTCAGGGGTTCTGGTATGAGGGTGGGGCTCCATTGATTATATAGTGAAAATACATTAATTGTTTGATAATCTTCTCTGCTCCTTTTATTAAACAAACTACTCAGGTACATAGTTATGATGAGCAAGGGTGTCTCTTCCAAAATTGCCCCTGGGTAAGGGGTTCTTGTATTAGGGCGAAGCTTTATTGATTATACAATGAAAATGCATTAATTGTTTGAAAATCTTTTTCTCTGCTCATAGGTATTTAACTAACTAGGTACATGGTTATAATCAGCAAGGGTGCCTCTTCCAAAGTTGTGAATTTCATGGCCCTTGGGTGAGGAGTACTGTTGTTAAGTCGGGACTCTATTAACTATGGTATATAGTGAAAATGCATTAATTGTTTGAAAATCTTCTTTGCTTCTGGGTATTCAAGAAACAAACTAAGTTCATAGTTATGATAAGTGTGTGCCTGTTTTAAAATCGTGAATTTCATTGCCCTGCGTTGGGGATTCTGGTGTTAGGGTCGGGCTCCATTGATTATATATTGAAAATGCATTAATTGTTTGAAAATCTCCTTTCCCAATCCTGGGTATATTATTTAAACAAACCAAGTGCATAGTTAAAATCAGCAAGGGTACCTCTTCCAAAATTGTGAATTTCATGGCCCCTGGGTCGGGTGCTCAGGTGAAAGGGTGACTCTATTGCGTATATAGTGAAAAAGCATTATTTCTTTGAAAATATTATTTTCTGCTACTGTTTATAAAGGTAAGATACAAAGTTAATATTTATGATGAGCAAGGGTGCCTTATCCAGATTATGAGTTTCATGGCACTGGGTCAGCTGTTCTGGTGTAAGGGTGTGACTCTAATGAAAAGAGAGTGAAAATGCATTAATTCTGTTAAATAATCTTGTCTGCTCTTAGTATTGATCAGATAAACAAAGTGCATAGTTATTAAGAGCAAGGGTGCTTCTTCCATAGTTTTTAAAACTTGTGGTCCCAGGGTGAGGTGTTCTAGTTATTTATAATATACTAGTAAAAATGTGTTACTTCTTTGAAAATCTTTAACTAAGTGCATAGTTTTTATGATGAGGGACCTGTTCCAAATTTGTGAAATTCATGACCCGGGTCATGGGTTCTGGTGTTAGGGTTGGACTGTGTTAAATCTGTAGTGAAAATGCATTATTTCTTTTTGAAAATCTTCTTTGCTCCTGAGAATATCAGAGGCAAACCAAGTA
The DNA here is from genome assembly GCF_033153115.1 of Saccostrea echinata. Taxonomy (NCBI): domain Eukaryota; kingdom Metazoa; phylum Mollusca; class Bivalvia; order Ostreida; family Ostreidae; genus Saccostrea; species Saccostrea echinata. The sequence goes on from NW_026889789.1 coordinate 1,020,473, forward strand.
AAAGTATTAATAAACAAGGGTATTTTTACCAGATATTTGAACATGAAATATATGGAGATAACGAACAGTATTCAAGCTCAAAAGTCTATTAAACATTACAAAATAGGAGCAGAGCAAACACGGACATCCAAAACATCAGAGGTGGGATCAGGTGCCATGGAGGAGTGAGCATCCCCTGCCGACCAGTCACACTCGCCGTGTGCTCCTTGTCATGATCCGAAAAAAATCCGTCGACAATTCAGTGTGTAAATAATGGCCCAACAATTTGTATGAAAAACGTCAGTCAGCATTTGACTCAATGATAATTTGTATTTGCTGACAAGGTCATTGTATCGACAATAGAACTTACGAAATGATGACTTTAAACGAGACTGCTGATATTCTTGTTTCATCAACTTGTTTGTCAAAAATTTACCTCGGTTTAGAAATTGTACATACGTAGAGCATGCTCTTGCCGTCTTGCGTATCGAATAAACTGAGAGATATAAACCCCGTTTGCAGGTGATGAAGGTATATTGCTGCATAAGTATGGAAAGCTGACGATTGAAAAGTTAAAGGCATCACGTTTATCATAAAGCTTAGTTGTTAGATTACCATTTACGTCTTTTTCAAGTAAAATATCCAAATATGAAACAGATGTGTAGATTTTTGATTTCTTTTCCGAAACCACTTTGCCAAATTAATCTTGAAACTGCTGAAATATGGCTGAAATATTGCCGACTCAGCGCTAAACAACAATCAATCAGTCAATCAATTAATATTGAAACAAAGCGTCTTTGGGAGAAAGGATTCAAATTTGTCCAAATGAATGACCATGCCAATTTTCAATAGATAATTAAAAAATAACGAAAATTTTGTGGGGTCATTTAAAAACCGCAAGAAACAAGGGGCCTGAAAAGAAGGAACTTATGTAAAAGTTTTCAAATCAAAGCGTCGATAATTTTTTTTTATAACATCATACATATATATATATATATATATATATATATATATATATATATATATATATATATATATATATATATATATATATATATTTTATATATATATATATATATATATATATATATATATATATATATATATATATATATATATATATATATATATATATATATATATATATATATGTATGTATGTATGTATGTATGTATATTAGTAATATACAAACATCCTCTGGCAATGCAAATTAAATTTCGTTAAAATTGTGACCAAAGGGGATTGGGTGGGGCCACAATAGGAGACATCAATTTTTTGTCATGGGATTATGTATTAAAGAGGCCTTGATACACTTGATTGCTGTTTGTTTACCATTTTAAATTTCTATTTTCATTCAAAGAGAACTTTTGTTTAATGAATTGAACTTGCATGAAAATTCTTAAAATTCAGTGACAACATTCTCCATAACATTACGTCAAATACCTATATTTGTAAACATGGACAAGAGCTATGTTTTTTTAATGTTTAAGTTTTACCAGGTGTGTTCAATTTGTTAACTCTGTACACATCACTAAACACTAACTGACTTCATTGGCCTGGTGTGTTGAATTTGCTTTGTCACATTTCTTCTTTGGATTCTCTGGATTGAAGTTTTAATATTTTTCATTAATCAACACCAGATTTTCCACTTTTCTTAAACATTCAGAATAAATTTTACTTCGTGAAAGAGCAAGGATGTGTGTCAAGCAAACGCGTCCTAAAATTTGTAGTTGAAGTATTTTTTCAGAAAAAGGAGTTCTAAATATGCTTTTATTATATAAAAGTCTTAAATGCTCTAGTAACACGGAAGTCATGATACTTTACCAAAAATTTAAGATAATAGTAACTTCGAATGTGTGTCCTGTAAAAATCTTTTATGGCACAACAGTATGTTCAGAGGCCAAGTGTCCGATTCACAACCCCTCATATAAAATTTATTAGATAAATCTTTTAAGAATAGCAGAGGCAATTGTGTTTAGTATGTTCAAAAATTCCAAAATTGTCTTGATTTAAGGATTTTTTTTCTTTCAAATTATGGATCCTGAGATAGGAGTGCCTCTAAAATTCGGAACAAGTTTTACCTGAAGCATGTATACCGAAAGAAAAACATCAGGCCATGTTAGTCAGATTGATATTTAAGCATACCCGGGATGTGTGTATTCAAGTTGATTTCTTGATGATTCTCCTTGGCTAGGGTTGGTCCACAATATGAAGGCATAATAAAAAAAAAAAGTACGTAAAGGCGTCTTATTTGTGCATTATGACCCAGGCGCCTCTTGTTTTTTAATGACGTGAAGATGGAACAGTTTTATATACTTCAGTTACAAGTATCCATACACAAATGGTCATAACCATCCTCTGTACGTTTTACCTATAAGTACATTGTGTACTCAATATCAAATACATTTTGTTCCTGAAAAGATTAAAAAAAAGTTCTTAATATTGGTAATTTAAAAATACAAGTCAGCATTATTATTATAAGATATGATCAAGTAATAAAGAAGAATTTAATTTCATTGCAGATCCTGATTGCTATGAGCTAACAAAGAAATCAACAATGCAAATTCCAACTACAACACCCTCTGAGCAAACTTCCGTATATGTACCAACTCAAAATGTGTCTGTAGTAGGAGGGTGAGTCTACCAGTTTCCCTTTTTTTTTATTTATTCAAGAGATGTGCAAATACTCGGCACCCCGATCTACCAATTTTAGAAGTCAGACCAGCAAAAAGCCTCTAGGGCTAGTAAATCTAAAATGAAAATAGACACAAAATATGTTGTACGGATGTCAATATTACGCTGAATTTAAGGTACTGTAAATCATTTTTACTCACGAGAATTTTATTTTCACGTAATTGGGCGAGATTATCTGCTCGCGAAAATGTAATTCTCGCGTATAATTCTACTATTAAAGGTTGTATAGAACAATAACCGAAATTCGTGAAAATTTTGCTTCGCTTGTAAATGCCTAACAACAATCTCGCTTAAATAATATGTCGACGATAAAATTTAGTGATCTATAGTATCCAACCCATATTAGGACCTAAATTTGTAACCTTAAATATCAATCATGTATAAAATACCCTGATATTAATTTCATTTTCGAGTAAAACACTAGGATTTTCCAATGTAATCTTTCAAAGAATTATTACTAAGCAGTATTTAATCAATGAAGATTGCATTGAGGTCTAGGAGGACAAGCAAATTTTTGAAAATGAAAATTCAAATACTAAGAATATCAATGATTGTTGTGGTGGAAAGACATATTTAATCATTAGGAATAGAAAAAAGGATTAAAAACTAATTTAATACCAGGGACCTTATTCACAAAGTCTCCGTAAATTCCGCAGTTGCGGTGAGTTTACGGAAGGATTGCGCAAAGTTTGCGGAAAGATTACGGGTGGTTTACGGCTTATTCACGAAGCTCCCGTAAACTGTGCGGAATTTACGTAAAGTTTGCGCAAGTTAAGTACAATCGACGGGCACCTGCACTAAACGACTTATAAATATTTGTGATTCAAATTTGATTTAGACTGAACATATTTTTTTTTTATTTTATTAAATGTGTTGTGTTTTTATTCATGTTTACATACATGTACGTCAGCATGACACAAATGCATGCATGAACCAAAAAAGAATCGTTATGCCAATCTAAAAGTTAACACTTTTTCTGAAGATGTAGATTACAGCAGAAAATAATGTACATATAGGTTATTTATAGCAATGAAACTGTAAGAACATTTTATCTAATTTTTGAACACTAAGATTGATTTTCAACACAGTAATTACAAGTTTTCTGCTTCCTTCATGTCCGAGACTAACACATGACATATTGTGGTGTAAACCGATTTTTTCTAGTCGGTGGGTATCTTTTGACACAGTCTATACAGAAAAAATATGCCCCATTTATGGTTTTTGAAATATAAATTGTAGAAGAAAATGGTCGCTGACTCTTTTTCACTACGACTCTATTTTCCCTTAAAAAGAAAAAATTACTGCGAGTCTCGGGAGGGTTATTCTCTATGTCATTTGGTGTAAGATACCTTGTGTTATGATTATATCGTGGAGGTAAACTCTTGGATATTACAAAAAAAAAAACAAAAAAACAAGTGTTTATGAATTGAATCTTTGAAATAAAAAAGGGGGGGTTTCAGTTCCTTGTACATGATGTTATATTACTCGTAATACACTGTACGTCATTTGTGACGTCATAGAATCTCTATGTCTGATTTTAGGTCTTGCTAGATAAAATTAAAATTAATTCTTTGTGTAAACATGCCAAATTTTATTTTAAATATGCGGCCGCTTGATATTTGTTATGTACCTTTCATACATATCAGTACGATTCCTATGCATATTACGTGTGTGTCATGCATATTCTGCTCAACATGGTTAAATTCATTTCGATGAAGTTTAGCATTTTTCTAATTTTTGAAATATCATATGATTGATCAAATTTTAGAAAATCTTAACCTTCATAAAATTTGGGAGGAGGAAAAAAGGTTATATTTCAAAATGAATATTTTATTTCGTTTTATTTGTGCAATAACATATATTCTATTTTATGCCTTTCCTGTCACAATACTCGGCATCTATTTTTAAAATAAGTACATGTATATTGTTAGTAGTTAATATTTTACGATCATTAGATTTAAACTCTGTTTTTTCTTACTTGAGTGCATCTATACGAATCTCAATTATGCACAATGTTTTCTTTTTAACTATAGGTGGCTAATTTTTTTTTTTTTTTTTAATTATGTGATTGAAATATATTGTTCATAAACATGCATATGTGCAAGCAGGCAAAATCAAGCGATATACGTACAAGTATAATATGCATTTTTAACTTATCGTATACTACGCTGCTGCTGAAGGGCAAGATAAAAAAATGTTTATTTATTCGGACGAATTGGATATTTTGTTCGGACCGATAAGAAATTCGTTCGGACAAATTGGATATTTGTTCGGACAAATTAGAAATATTTGTTCGGACGAATTAAGTATTTGTTTGGACAAATTAGAAATTCGTTCGGAAAAAATGTCCTTATTTGAGTTCTAAATATTCCTTAGTGTGTATTTAGAAAACTTTACAAAAATGAAAATGTTTGTATTGATTCTCATATTAAACTCACTAATTAAGAAAAAAAAATGCGCTGAAATGAAGAAAAGGTGGAATGAAACAACATCGAAAAGTGATTGAATAATATATCGTGGCACAACCGCGAAAATAGTGTCAAGCGATTACATCTACATATAACAAAACTTCATATTTTGTGCTAGTAATACCCCCTTGAAAGTTATACACCCTTGGGACAAGAGGCTCGATGTTCCGAGCCCGATGTTTATTTAATATAATACAGTAGGCATAAAAACTTGAGGGATGGATTTCGAATTTTTTTTTCCATAGAAGTGATTACTGACCACTGGTACCCAAGCGATATCATTTTGGCACCACCAGCAAAAGGTGGTCTGGTAGAAACTTATGATGTTAATTTATGACAAAGCTTATGAGTGTGTCAGGTATTTGGAGTCGGGTAACCCTCTTTTCTCTCATAGATATTGAGGAGCACGAAAACTTCCTCTACAAACATGTTTAATAAATTAGATAATCACTATGTATTTGATTTACCCTGCAAATTTTGGAGTAGGGGACCCTGTGGATTATTGGGCTTTCGGAATAACGTACCTTCTGAAAAGCAGACTTTGTCTAATAGATAATTCATATATATTGTACCAGCATTTTCGGATATTTGCTATCGACTTATCCGACTTTAATATCAATAGTCTTATTACAACGTGTGTATGTCCTTGGTCCAAACAGCCATTTATGCATTAAATCTAAAAAATAGATTTAACCCTACCTTTAATATATATCAGTGAGGGGATGAATCCTCTTGTATAAAGGAGGTAATAGATATCTCAAGACAAGATAATCTGTGCAAATTTCTAATTCGTCCGAACAAATAATTAATTTGTCCGAACAAATAACTAATTTGTCCGAACGAATATCTAATTTGTCCGAACGAATTTCTAGTTAATTCGTGCGAACAAATAAATATTTTTTTTTTTTTGATAAGGCCCTCAAGCGGCAGTATACAAAGTTTGACAGACTGAGTTTCGGCGTACGTCCATGAAGTAGCCAAAAAGTGTTCATGAATTTTGTTTCGAGGCCACGAATTTTTATATTGTGGTCATGATTTCTATCTCGTAGAATTTTTTGACGACTTTGTAAACAACAAAGTAAAGCAAATATTCAAAATAGTGAGGTAAAAAAACCAGGATCAATCTTTTAAGATGTGGAATTAATGCTTACCACTATCAAATTAGCTTTAACCTATTTATTTTACTTTCAAACTTTTTAATTTCATTTTTATTTAAAATTCTGAACCGCTTCTAGTGATTTTGTCACATATTTCAATAATATTTTCCGGCAAGCAAAAGATATTGTTGGATAAATGTATGTCTTGGATTTGAAATATCTACGCATCCTCCAATGTTCCATGCTCGGATCCAAAAAAAATTGTCATGTTGTATATGAGGCATAACAGTGGGGGAAAAAGACTTTACAATAAAATTTCTTACAGAGATAGGTTCCTTTGATTGTATGCTTAGAAATGGCGCATGCTTAATAAAAATCACTGTAGGTACTTTATATCTAGCTGTATTTCATTCCGGAGTTTTTAAAAATAGTATACCTTTCATTTCCTACATGTTTTAGTTTTATTTCGGAGATTTATAAATAATACTTTATCAGCCATAAAACGGTACTAAAGACTTTCCTGATTAAAATCCTAAAAGAAATAGATGTTTGAATTCCAAATATAACATTTTGAAAAGCTTTGAAAAAAATGATGTCGATTTCACGCCGGCCGAGGTACATGTAAGTGTAATGTAATCATTATCTGCAAGCATAATTTACATTTATATCGTTCTATTTATATCCTGTTAAAATTCTATTTCGATTTACCTGCAGCTGGTTGTTCAATATTAAATTGCCGTAAACTACGCCCCAAGAAAAAAAAAAATCCGGAAATGTAAAAAAAATAAATGTCAGAATTGAAATTAGGAAACTGTTGAAATGCTGAGCATAACTACGGAAAAGGAATGCAGCGTAGCATCAAACACAAAAGGATAGTCCTCCCTTCCCAAAACGTTTTAATGTGGAATGGAAATTTAAATGCCTGAGGTCCCCTCTCCCCACATTTTGTAAAGAGAGAGGAACCGACCATAGGTTTTTAGACTGTGGGCAGTTTAGGGGTTCATGTGCGTGTTTAAGAGGTTTTTAGTTTGTTTGTTTTATATGCTTGTTTTATGTTTGTTTTCTGGCTTATTAAAGTTTTCCGTTGAAATCTTGCGCATCTTTGCTTGTTTCATTCAGGAACTTTTTTGTTTTGCTTCTCAATTATTTTTTGGCTCCCCTCCCCTGCATTGAAAAACGATGTTATGTTCCTGCACTGCAAAATGCTAGTATGTTGAAGTTATTTAACCACTGTCACTGCTTTCTATGGGCAAAGGTTTGGGAATTTTACCATCTCCACTCCCTTCTGTAGATTATTGAAGGAATTTGTGGGAATCGATTGCAAACAAAAGACTTTTTGTATCTTTTAATACAGTTGACTTACTTTTAAGTGTTTGTACAATATTTCTTGATAAATTATGTAATTGTGGTTTATTTCTATTTTCTGCCTTTCGGCAACGTTTACAGATAGTCATGACGTCCCGGAATTTACCGCCGATTTTACGGAACGTTTACGCCAAGTTTGCGGGTGCGGTATTTACGGAGACGTCGTGAATAAGAATTTTTCGACTGCAGGTCGTTTCCGCAAAGTTTACGGGTGCGGTAATTTTACGGAGGCTATGTGAATATTTTAAAGAATTGATTTTTACTGATGAAATATTTGGAGATAACGAACTGCATATTGCTGCGTAAGTAAGAGAAGTTGACGATTGAAAAGTTAAATTCATCACGTTTATCATGGAGCTTTGTTGTAAGATTACCATTAATGTCTTTTTCAAACAATATATCTAAATATGAAACAGATGTGTCAGACTCTGTGGTATCTTTTATTCTCAAGCTCACCGGGATATATCGTGTCGACATAAGATTTGAATAACCATTGTTAATGGACAATACGTCGTCGATATATCTAAAAGTCGAGTTGAAGGCCACAGCAATTGTTGTCTTCTTTTCACGTAAAAGACTTTGAACAAATTCTGCTTCATATGAATACAAATATAGGTTTGCTTATAACGGGGCGCCATTGGTACCCATGGGAATTCCAAAAGATTGTTGGAAGACCTGGTCTCCAAAAACCACATAGATATTGTCAATCAGAAACTCGAGCATCTTTTTATGTCAACTTCAGAGTACCTGTGTGTACAATCAGATTGTTTTTTAACAAAGTAATTTTGCAAATGACCAGTGACAAAGTAAGTAAATTTACGAGTTCTATTTCAATTCCATTAGAAGCAAAGAGGATTCAAGGACAGGAAAATGACATAGATTAGGACACATACCGCTCTTACATATCGATACTAAAACAGGGAAACTTTGTCTATATATACTGAGTATTCAGTTCATATATATCTATTATGCATTCAATTTCATTGAATATGAGGCTATTATGGGTCGGATACCCTAATTTTGTTGCTAGATTGTTTTTTAACAAAGTAATTTTGCAAATGACCAGTGACAAAGTAAGTAAATTTACGAGTTCTATTTCAATTCCATTAGAAGCAAAGAGGATTCAAGGACAGGAAAATGACATAGATTAGGACACATACCGCTCTTACATATCGATACTAAAACAGGGAAACTATGTCTATATATACTGAGTATTCAGTTCATATATATCTATTATGCATTCAATTTCATTGAATATGAGGCTATTATGGGTCGGATACCCTAATTTTGTTGCTAGATTCAAATTTTTAATCTTTTTTTTTAAAACCTAAATGCATTGTGCATTGCTACAATGATGTGCAATCAAATGAATTTTTTTTTTGAATGAAACGCTTCAGTCTGTCGAGGAATGTCCACCATGACATGCCCATTTCTTTAGAAATAACAAAGGTGTATTCTTTCGCATGTGAGTTAAGACTAGGTATAGGCGTTTCTATGCAAATGAGCTAATAAAAATGCATAAGAGATATATTTAGTATTCAGAGAAAGTGTTAATTTATTTTCTTATGCATACTTAGTACCCACGATATGTTATAGTCAGTACACATGATGACGTCATATTATGACGTCACTGATCTTACTACTGGAGGTAATAAAACACATCAACAAAACAGCTTCGGCGCAAGGGATTACCCTATTTATTTTTACGTAAAAATTGTATAATGCTGAGAGGAATATTCTATAGATTAATAAAACTGCTGCACAAATCCTAGGCATTTTCTCATTTGATCGGAATGTGAGGAAACTTATACCGGACTGTACATTTTTACCCTTATTCAACTTAAAACAATACAAATAGAAATTATACAACTGAGCTGCTGATATTTGTGCAGCAATACCAGCAAACTTTGGAATATTTTGCTTCTAAATATGGCCTGTTTCAGTTAAATAAAATATGGCATGCCCTTGTGCCGAAGCATTTTTGTTGATATAATTATAATCTTGTGTAGTACAGAACAATGCTGTCATAATATGACGTCATAATGTGTACTTGCTATCTCATGTCGTGGGTACCAAGTATGTATTAGACATTAAATTTTACCTCTGTCTGTATAATAGATATAGTCCTTTGGCATTTTAATTACATTGCCTATATCTAACCTTAACTCACCTGCGTTGTACCAGAAATGATTTAATACATTGCACTTCTTTCTGTAATCAGCACTTGCATTTTGCTGAAATTGCTGAAGTGGGGGTGTTTAGAGATAGGAGAAAAAGTGAGAGACGTCCTGCTTCTCCCTGCTTCTGGAACACCCACATATTGCAACAATATGTACATTGCACATGCATATATATGTAATTATTGATAGTGGTAGTGGTAACTAATGTATCACAAACGACGAATTCACGCATAGAAAGGTCAATGCTTCAAAAAATGGCGACGTGTCCTACCGATGAAGATAAAATATATGCAAAGCCACAATTACAACCGATGCAAAAGAGATTGCTGATGTAGAAACAATCTCAGTAAACAGGCAAAGACAAAAAAAATGTCTAAAGCCGGTTTAAACGGGGAGAAAAAGTTTTTACATGTACCTGGCTAAAGGAAGAAGTAAATACGGAAGCCCTGGAGGGACACTGACTTACTTGTTATTACTTATTTGTTAAAGCTTATTTGTTATGGCTTTTTGTTGCTAGTTAATACCAAGTGTAACGTAGCTATGGAACACATGTAGTTGGCTTAAATTTATTATTAAAATTATATATTTAGTCCTAATTTAGATGTAGCTTTGATTTTTGATTGATTATAATTGTATTTGAACGTTCAGTAAAATTGTGATTACTTAATTCTTATCTGTTATATCTTGTAACTTAGCTGTTATAACTTAATTCTTATTTGTTCATTCTCATTTGTTATTTCTTGGTACTTAACAGTTATAACTTAAATATTACATTTAACTTCCAGTGTGCTTTTTGATTGAACACATGAACATCATTGCTACTTTATCTTGTCATTAATAATAAATCCAAATCAAAATATCCATTCTTCTTTTCTAAGATTACATATACATTTAGCCTCCATCTTATACGCCACGCTTTGGGTAAAGTAAATGTGTGATAACAATTGTAAAATAACAATAACTAACAATTTAGTCATAAGAACTAAGTCAAAACACCTAAGAAGTAAGTCAATGTCCCTCCAGAGCTTCCGTAGCAATCTCTTTTGCATCGGTTGTAATATTGTGGCTTTGCATTTATATTTTATCTTCATTGGTAGGACATATCGTTATTTTTTGAAATTAACCTTTCTGTATGTAAATTCTTTCGTAAATTTGTAATATATTAGTTACCATGATTTGGTTCGTTACGAACAGTTGCTTTAAAGTTTTTAGATAAGTCCATTCCCAAGTAACTGTAAGCTCTATCTGACCAAAATTGCACAGATGTTGCATCTAGGGATGCACACTTCTATATTATTAGTTTGGGACTTTGCCTTACTTAAAGACAACTTTCGTCGAGGTGAGCTCTGTAATGTCTGATTAGCTATGTTTTTCCAACAAATAAGTTGCATAGTGTCATGTATCACGAAGATGACAAAGCATTGCAATTTATATTTCAATCCAATAAAAACAATATAATAATTAGTATTGATGTTTTATAAGGCTGTGCCTTAGTGTAATGAACAAATAAATTTTAACTTTAAGTGTTTACACATATGTGAACACCTCTTAGATAAATAAAATATGTTTAGTGACTTAGCACCTTTTCTGAACAACACAGCGGGGGGGGGGGGGGGGGGGTATTTGAAAAAAAATAAATTGAAACAATATCTCTTTTCTCATTTAAGCAACTCTAAAATCAGGTAGTATTCGTTTAACAATAATTAATCAATCAGTTTTATTAGTAAATATAGACTGTTTCGTAATTAGTACATCATAAAAGGTATGTGCGCCTGAATTTTCGTTTGAAATACATCTTGTATTATAATATTGCTCTTACATTGAAAAAGAAGCGCATTTCTTAAGATGTATCTATGGTGTATTAATCTAAAAACCTTAGAAATTGCTGTAATACAATAAAGTACGTTTCACATATTTTGTTACTCTATTTCGCGAAAGTGAGGCGACATTAAATCTCATATACTTAACAATCTGTCTCAAAAACTTTAACCTTTGTCATTACTTTTGAATAAGAAAAGGTAAGGCTTTCGTAAATCGAATTTACATCACCTGTTACAAGATCCTCCCATATATACTATGATTTTTAGCTCACCTGAGCTGAAAGCTCAAGTGAGCTTTTCTGATCACCTTTTGTCCGTCTGTCCGTCTGTCTGTCCGTCCCTCCGTCCGTCCGTCCGTCTGTAAACTTTTCACATTTTCAACTTCTTCTCAAAAACCACTGGGCCAATTTTAACCAAACTTGGTACAAAGCATCCTTGGGTGAAGGAGAGTTTAAATTGTTAAAACGAAGGGCAAAGCCCCCTTACAAGGGGAGATAATCCAGAAAAGACAAAATTAGGGTGGGGTCATTAAAAAATCTTCTTCTCAAGAACCACTGGGCCAGAAATGCGGAAACTTGTATGGAAGCATCCTTGGGTAGTGTAAATTCTAAATTGTTAAAATCATGACCTCCGGGGGTAGGGCTGGGTCACAATAGGGAATCCAATTTTTACATTGAAATATATAGAAAAAAATCTTTAAAAATCTTCTTAAGAACCACTGGGCCAGAAATGCTGAAACTTTTATGGAAGCATCCTTGGGTAGTGTAGATTCCAAATTGTTAAAATCATGACCCCTGGGGGTAGGGCGGAATTCAAGTTTTATATTGAAATATATAGAAAAAATCTTTAAAAATCTGAAGAAGAACCACTGGGCTGGAATAGCTAAAACTTATGTGGAAGCATCCTTGGGTAGTGTAGATTCTAAATTGTTAAAATCATAACCCCCGGGGGTAGGGCGGGGCCACAATCGGGAATTCAAGTTATACACTGAAATATATATAAAAAATCTATAAAAATCTTCTTCTCAAGAACCACTGGGCCAGAATAGCTAAAACTTATGTGGAAGCATCCTGGGGTTGTGTAGATTCTAAATTGTTAAAATCATGATCCCCCGGGGGTAGGGCAGGGCCACATTAGATATTATTACAAGGGGAAAATCTGGAGAAGAACAGGGCCAAAGTAAATCAGGTGAGCGTTGTGGCCTATGGGCCTCTTGTTACCCCTTGTCCTTGAAGTTTGACATACTTTTCAAAAAATTTTAAAATTTGTGATAATTTTTGAATGAAAGAAGATCGGGTGTTCATATGTGCATTACCAGTGACAAGTCCTTTCCAAGCGTATTATGATTGTAGATCCCATGCATGACCTTGAAGTTTTACTTTAAAAAAATAATATTGTCAGATCTTTGGAATGAGAAAGGATTTGATTTTCATTTGAATGAAAAAGGTGAAGATAATGAACAGTAATTGACCTCAGAAAAATCTATAAACAAAACAAATCTGTGAAGAGGGCATAAATTCCGGCCGAGTAACCTGTTAACCGATTACAAATTGCCATCCCTAATATGTATGTGTATATATATATATATATATATATATATATATATATATATATATATATATATATATATATATATATATATATATATATATATATATATATATATATATATATAGTAACATCATATATATATATATATATATATATATATATATATATATATATATATATATATATATATATATATATATATATATATATATATATATATATATATATATATTTGATGTATATATATATATATATATATATATATATATATATATATATATATATATATATATATATATATATATATATATATATATATATATAGTAACATCAACTTATCTATCTGTAGCCTGCCTGCTTTAAAATTGATCCTACTCTTGAGTATTGAATAAGGCGGGAGCTGTAGACCCTATATGCAGGTGATAGCGGGATAATGCTAAATCAATAGGTGATAGCGGGATAATGCTAAATCAATAGGGGAAGTTGACGAAGGAAAAGCTTCAGTCATTTTGTTTGTCACAATTTAGTTGTTAGAAGCCCTTATTGTCTGTAGTCAATAAAACTTCCGAATATTAACAATAATTATTAAGAATTATTATCCCCTGCTTTGTGTCTTAATGGATTAAGTGCCATTATTTATGGCATATTGTAATTGTCTTTTTGTGTCCTGTCTTGTGTTCGCATCAGGCTTGGGGCGAATTACATTGTAAATAAATGCATTACATTACCAATTACTTCAAGAATTAGGGCATTAGATTAACATTACTGCAATTTCTTAAAGTAATGTATTACATAACCATTACTTTAGCAAAGTAATGCATTACCATTACCATTACTTTTTCAAAAATAAAATACAAAACTTAACAACTTTGCAACTTTATTCATAAACATGCATCCCATCCCTTCAAAACTACACATGATGAATGATAATTCAAATTTAATTTCAAGAACTTGTATTTATTACACTGTAAATAATTTACATATTTTTTTTTATTATTCATAGGAAGTTCATCAAACTTTCAATTGCCAATAAGATAAAAACATGTACAATATGCACTTTTTATGTAACTATTGATGTCATTACGCAGTTTAATTTTGGGGCAGTTTTCTCCCTCCCAAAAACTAAAACTAACCTTAATGAGACATAAAAAGATTATTTGGATCTAGTACCTCAAATAATGGCAAAAATGTAATGCACTGCCGAACTTGTAAAAAGGTTTGGATAGTATACATGTACATTTTGCTCTTCTAAAAGTAGAATGCCTGTCTTCTTTCCCTTTTGGTGTAATGGATTTGTCATGGTCAGCTCAAGTTAACTACAGTTTTTGACCTCATGCCCTTAGAATTTAACCTGCAAAACTTTTTACAACTTTTTAACATTCTGGAACTTTGATCTAATTTTCTTTTTTTAATTTAAACTTTTGCAGTATTTTTTGCTCCAGATGAGACAAGACGTCACATGTGCATAACTTGTGACAAGACCTGTAGTATGTCTATGATATTGGACCTCATGGCTTTGATTTCGAAGTTTGATGTAGTTTAAAGAAAATTAAATCTTGACTTTTAAATTTAAAAACTTGAAATTTTAAATCTTTTTTTATAATGATGGACAAATAAGACAGTACATACAGACAAGACGATTCAGTATAGTATGCCATAAATAATTGCATCCCGAAAACAAAGACCCCTAAATCAGGGGACCACAATTCTTTGAATTGGGTTTTTCACAGGGTTTTTCTCAATTCTTCTGAGCTGAAGGATCAAGAGGGTTTTTCTGATCAGAATATATCTGTTGTCAGGCGTTACTGTTGACATTTTTGTTGTTGTCCTCATACTTTTCACATTTCATTTTATCCTCAAGAACCACTGGGCCAAATTAAACAAATTGATGAAGAACAAAAGGGCCTCATTTACTTAGGTGAAAGGTGTGGTCCATGGGCCTCTTGTAATTTCCCCTTTTATAATACAACAAGTATCATATATCTGGTAACAAAAACCCAATTTTATATTTTAACATATCAGTACTATATTTAAAATGAAATGACTTCCAAATCAATCGTACACGTTTCTCACATGATTCGTGCACGAACGTCGCATGTTTATCAGGTGTTCTTGCTTGAAATTCGCACGTTTCTCTCATGTTCTTTCAATACTCACTACAAGATTTGTATGATATGCTTAGAGGCCTACAAGAAACGCTGCACAGTTTGCGTTAAAAGCTACACGTTGTGCATAGAACACTGCAGGTTTTACACGAACGTTATACGGTTTGGACGAAACGAAAAGTGTACGAAAGCACATGCTTTAGTTAGGTAGAAGGACGTATTTTGTGTCTTCTTTTTCGTCCACTATCTGGCCGCCTTCATCAAGTTGAAGATTTCGCGAGTTGGGTGTGCGCGTGTTTGCATAATTAAAAGAAACAACAATACTTCAAAACATGTTCTTTTCTTACAATATTTCTTAGTCATTATTTATATGTAAAACAAAGGGTTGTATCAACGGTCTTTAGAGCTCTCAGTTATCAAGCATGTGATATGAGTTGATGCTTATCATCAATGACAGTTAATTATGAACATCTCACTTTTGCACATTTTAATTTTTCACTGATGATGAACAGGTGCATATAATGTAGATTTATACAAAGGGTACCTATGATCTTGCTTGCTTTTTATCTTTAAATATAGGATGGAAATAGAATATATGCAATATAACAGTTGTGGTGATGGATGTATAATTGGAATCGTTGTTGGTCTGGTGATTTTGATCGGAACTCTTGCAGTAATTGTTGCAGTTAGAAGACGTAAAGGACAGTATACTTCTGTTTGCAGGTAATATTCATATTTTTATTTGTCATCTTATTCAAACAATTTTGTACCAGCAAAATTAAATAGTCTCAATAGCTACCCATTTGATGAATTTTCAAAAGACTAAAAATGTAGTGCAAGAATTGATTAAAATAATACTGCTACTTCTATGTAGGCCACCTCCTGTCCAATGGTTAATGTTCTAGTTATAATTTGAGTTATATTTTTTTTTAATTCTTTATTTAATACACAATCTGTTATATCATAATATAATATAATATAAAGAGAGAGGGGAGGGAGAGAGAAAAATATGATATAATACAAAGTTTAACATTTTTCAGACTGTGATTTTTAAGAGAGAGAGAGGGGGGGGGGGGGGGAGAGAGTTGGCATGTTATCATGTATTTCAATTTTCATTTAATACATGAATAAGACTGATTCTTATATAACAGATTTATAAAACAATTGATTCCATTGATTCCAGTTGGTATCAAATGCCTCTTTGTCTCCATTTTTGTATGATAAATATTTCTGAGTTTCATAAAAAAGTTTAATATGTGAAGTTGCAAGTCTGACATCTAATTTTTTTCATTAACATCTCATTGTATAAATATAGTATTTTATCCACAAGGCCAACAACTTATGAATATCTTTGTTTTTTCCTAGAAACCCCAAAATAAAACTTTGCTTTGTGGATGAAAGTTGCAGCCCTATCTTTTGCTCACAATATACTTCAAAACTGTTAAGAAAAGTTTGTACATTATCACATTCCCATAGAACATGTATTATTGTTTCTTCTTCCACATTGCAAAAAGAACATAATTTATCATCTCTTTTCCTAATTTTATATAGATAGGAGTTTGTACCAAGAATTTTATTTAAAATTCTATATTGAAACCAGTGAAGTTTACTATTTTTTGTAATTTTAAAAGGAAGTTTAAAAATTCATTCCATTCAATTTACCCCAAATCAAAAATATCATTCCATCTTGTTTTCCCAGTGAGTTCAACATCATTAACATTGATTATTTCATAAAACTGTTTCGCTTTCTTACACTTTAAAAGAATATGAGTGCTAGACAAAATTACTGGGTTTGGTAATTTTGCAATAGTATCATTAATGTTCATTGCTTTCATCCATGCTTTTACAGCATGTATTATACCTGCAAATTCTACGACGTTGAGCTTTACATTTGGATATATATATCACAATAACCCTCATAACTGTAAAAGAAACCATTATCATCTATAAGATCATTTATAAATCTAATATTCAGGTCATACATATTCTTATTATAAGTAGCTTTGAGTAATATTGTGGTTGGAAGCTTCTTCAGTTTCAGTGTTCATTTTGTTACATTTTAAATTCAACCCATTCTTTAAGACTGTTTGATTTCCATTTTAATGATTTCTTTATTATGTATCTTTACATTGACCCAGTGTACTTAAGTAAGTACACTGAGTCAGGAACCATTTAAAAAGCAGAAAATCTGTTGCTTGATATAAATTAGAGCCTGTTCTGCCAATGCCTTAAAGTCACATATGGTGTATTTTTTGTAAATTCAGACTAATAAAATAATAAAAAAAAATCTTTATATTTGTTTTATTATTTTATGTAAAGGAAGGACATTCCTTTGATTTACACAATTTAAATCAATCACGTTTCAAAGATATTAGAAATGTAAAACAATAACCAATTAATTAACCGACCCCGCATTTAAATAACAGGCACAGTTTAAAGTCAATATAACTATAGAAACATGAGGTTATTCAAGTTCAAAATCGGTGAAAATTTTAATTTGAACGTAAATAACATATATCATGTTTATCCACAATCAGTCTCGTATTTTTTTTTTTTTTTTTTTTTTTTTTTTTTTTTTTATAGCTTTAAAGTGTTCGGTATGTCCGTCGTTAGTCTACCTGTCAAAAGCATTATCCAAACCTTATCCAAAGCATGTTTGCTCCCCCCTTGGCCTAATCTTCACCTCTGCGGGGAGGGGGGTGGCGGCTCTATTGATTTTGTAGTGAAAATGCATCGTCTCTTTGAAAATCTTCTCTGCTCTTAGGTATTTAGCAGATAAACCAGATTTATAGTTATGATGAGCAATGGCCCCTCTTTCAAAATTGTGAATATCTTGGCCCCTGAGTTAGATGTTCTGGTGTAAGGGCGGGTCTCTATTGATCTTATAGCGAAAATTCATTAATTCTTTGAAAATCTTCTCTCCCCCGTATATAAAGCAGATAAACTAGGTGCATGGTTATGATGATCAAGAGTACTTCTAAAATTGTGAATTTGTGGCCCCAGGATGAGGGGTTCTGCAGGAGGGGGGCTTAATTGATTATAAAGTAAAAATGCATCATTTCCTTGAAAATCTTCTTTCCTGTTCCTAGTTATTTGGCAGCTAAACCAAGTTTATACTTATAATGAACAAGGGCACCTCTTCAAAAAGTGTGAAAAAAGTGTGAATATCTTGAACCCTTGGTCAGGGGTTCTGGTGTTAGGGCGCGGCTCTATTGATCATATACTGAAAATGCATTAGTTCTTTGAAAATCTTCTCTCCTCTGTACATAAAGCAGATAAACTAGTTGTATGGTTATGATGATCAAGTGTGCCTCTTCCAAAATTATGAAATTTGTGGCCTCGGGGTGAGGGGTTTTGCAGGGCTTTATTGATTATATAGTGATATTGCATTATTTCCATGAAAATCTTCTTTTCTGCTCCTAGGTATTTAGTAGATAAACCATGAATATAGTTATAATGAGCAAGGATGCCTCTTCCAAAATTTTAAGATTTATGTCCTTAGGGTCAGGGGTTTATGTTGGGAGGGGGGGGGGGTCTATTGAATATTTAGTGGTAATGCGTTATTATTTTTCCTTCATTTTTGAAAATCTTCTTCACTGCACCTGGATATTTAACAGAAAAACTAACTGCATGGTCATGATGAGCAAGGATTCCTTTTCAAAAAGTTTGAAATTCATAACCCCGGGGTTCAGGGGTTTTGGTGTTAGGGTGAGGCTCTTGAATATATAGTAGAAAAGCATTATTTCTTTGAAATTCTTCTTCTCTGTCCATTGTTATTAAGGAAACATAATTAGTGCATGGTTATGAGGAACAAGGTTCCTCTTCAACAATTGTGAATATCTTGGCACCTGGGTTAATGGCTCTGGTATTAGGATGTTTTTTTATTAAATCTATAGTGAAAATGGATTTTATTTTCAAATCTTCTCTGCTCCTGGGCATCTACAAGGAAAACAAAGCATATAAAGTTAAAATAAGAAAACATGTTTTTATCAGATTTTGAAATTCTGTACCCTTCTGTCAATTTATTAATTTCTACTGAAAGAAGTTATTCACTTTCGCTATTCACCTATGATAGTTAATCACTCTAAATAATGTAACTGGAAAAGTCAATTGAATAACGGAATTATACAAGAATTTTTATGATAGTTCATACAAAAATCACATTTTCTCTCTTTGTTGTATGCTTGTCTTTATACGGGATGTATTATTGTTTGGCGTTTATTTCTGTCTATATTTTCTCCATTTGTCCGTTAGCTCTTTCATACCCAGCTTATAACTTTAGTACTATGAGGTCTAGAACAATCAGACCTTGTCAGCTGACACATCTTGGATAGAAGGTGCACATAATTAATAGGTCACTTTCACTTTTAATTAAGATAATATGGCAAAATACTGCCGAAATAGATGGTCACAATTTAAACGAAATCTACTTTTACTGTATTTGATATTTAAGATTTTCTGATTTAATAAAATAATTTCAAATTTGACTTGTATGCTACAGTTTTTAACTCACATGAGCTAAAAGCTCAAGTGAACATTTCTGATCACTCGTTGTCCGGCGTCCGCCTATACATGATTGTATATCCGTCTGTAAACTTTTCACATTTTCGACTTCTTCTTAAGAACCATTTGGCCAATTTTAACCAAAGTTGGCACATAGCATCCGTAGGTAAAGGGGATTCAAATGAAGGACCAAGTTTGCTTCCAAGGGGAGATAATAAAAAAAGGCAAAATAGGATATATAGGGTCACTAAAAGTTTCAAGAATGACTGGGACGCAAAAGTTGAAACTTATGTGTAAGCATTCCGAGGAAGTGCTGGTTATAAATTGTTCAAATTATGACCTCCGGGGCTAAGATGGGGTCACAAGAAGTTATCAATGTTTTAGATTGAAATGTATAGGAAAACTTTAAGTCTTCCCAATGTCACAGAGTCATCATTAAAGAAAATAACGCTGGATTCAGTTCTCGTTTTCAGAAGTTTTAATGAGGATAACAAATAAAACCTAGAAAACATGAAAAAACACAACACAGACACATTAACAAGAGACATATATGGTCCATTTAGCAAAGTTACAAAATATATAACATGAAAATTCACGTCGCTGCCAATAAAAATCTTTTACGTATAATGGAAATTCATTTAAAAAGTATTTACATCATTAGAAATAAATCTTACCAGGTACCCAGTGTTATGATAGAATAAAGATAATTATCAACGCGTCGTGAAACTCGGTGACTTCAAACGTTACATGTAGGGTTGGACCTCTTACGTCTCACACATAAAGGTAGAAGCTAATAAATATTTCATTTGGGGGGATAAGCGCTAATATAGTACACGAAGTTAGAATACATACATATTACATGTAATTATCAAATAGCGGTTTGTCATTGGTCCACTGGTCGCACTCGTATACCTGGTCAGCTAGTAAGCTAAAATTAGAAACATCACGTGATAAAACAAATCTTTCACACATGGCACTAATTCACACAGCGCTCTATTTGATTAGCGATGCGTGAGCAGCGCGACATCAAAACCCACTGGGCCAGAAAATGTGAAACTTTAAGTAGAAGCTTCATGAGAAAGTGCAGATTCTAAATTTTTCAAATCATGACCCCTGGGTTAGGACAGGGCCACAGTAGGGGATGAGAGTTTTTATTGAAATGTATAAGAAATATAAATGAGAAAAATATTTTAAAAATCATATCAAGAATCATTTGGCTAGAAGAGGTGAAACTTGTGTGTAAGCTTCCTGAGGAAGTGTAGATTCTAAATTGTTCAAATAATGACGCTGGGGCGTAAGATCTGGACATTTGATTAGCACAATGTTTTATTTAAAATCTTCTCAAGAACCAACGGACCAGAAAAGTTGAAACCTCCGTGGAAGCTTCCTGAGGAAGTGTAAATTGTTCAAACCATGTCCCCTGGGATTAAGGTGGGGCCACAATAAATAATCAAAGATATACATTGAAATATAAATGAAATATCTGAAAAAAAAATCTGAAGAAACCTCGGGACTAGGAAAGATGAAACTTATTTGAAAGCTTCCAGAAATACATGTAGATAGATTGTAAATTGTTCAAATTATGATCCTCGGGGATAAGATGGGACTATTATCGAAAAATCAAAGTTTAACATTGAAATAAATATATTAAAGAAAAAACATTAAAAATCTTCTCAAGAACAGCAAAGACATGAAAAGAGGAAACTTAGCTGAAAGCTTCCAGATGAAGTGTAAATTCTAAATTGTTCAAGTTTTGACCTGTACTCTGAGGTAGGGCAACAACAATGGATAAATTTTTTACATGGGAATATATAAAAGAAATCTGACGACGAACAGCAAGACTTAAGTAACTTTTGTGAGCGTTGTGGCCAATGGGCCTTTTTTAACACCTTTTTCAGACACAGTAGAAAAGAAAAAGAAACCCTTGCATAAAATTGAAAATTCAGGTAAGTGTGTTCATCTGAATTATATTAGTTAGCATGAATAATTAATTAAGTTTAAGCAGTTCAAGACCACTAGATTTTCTGACATCAGCATTAAGTTTTGCATGTTAAGGAGGGGTTCTTCTCATATTTCCTGTATTTAAAAATAAATAAAATGAAACTTTCATAGATTCAAGAAGACATTATCATTCAGTGATGGTATCAATTAGATTAAATTTGACCATTTTATTTTAAACCAAGATCAGGTCAAGGTCATTATCTTTTTCCTTGACCTTAAGAATAAAAAAATACTGTTGCCAATCATACCATGCCTACTTCTATTTCAAAAGATTAAATGGTTTTCTTTTTGCATAAAATAATATAACTATAAAGGGTCTATTAGATGATACTACCAAATTGACATAAATAATTTAACTAAAATAGATGTTGGCTAATCCGAATAAGCGAATTTTCTTTATTTTCCCCAGATTTTAGGATATATTAGTTAATTTTATATGCTTCGTATATTTAAATTTTTCTTATTTTCACATATGGTAACGTAGTCATATAAAGATACAAAGTGATACAAAAATTAAAAGTATTTACCGTTTACTAAGAGAGAAAAAAACTTTTTATGGATTTTCTGCTCAAATCTGTACTTAGTTTGGAAGCTTTTAAAAGCTTACAAAATTGTAGTTTGTTAAGAAAATCATATTTATTTGATATATTTTAATACTTTAGTCCAATATTATTAATTTTAATTTCATTTTAAATCATCTATATGTCTTAGATTGTTTAAAAATTTTACCTAAATTTATTGTTCTATGGTAATTTTGAAAAGGAGATATTTTCATACGCCGCCATTCCGCCAAATATATAGTCACTGCTAGATTTCAAACTCAGTTTACCTTTTCTATTGAAAGTTGTACAATTGTGATGAGGGAAAAAATATGATCTTTTAAATCCCTTACATCTAAATATATAAGACATATAAGCAAATATACTTTGAATATTTCATCTAGACAGAAACCAGACAAGAATCTCTCCTTAAATAAGCTACCTGTCTACTTTACCGACTGACCAAATAGTTAAAAGAGTTGCAATGCATTATGGGCTTCTACGAATTTCAGTACGAATGCCGAGTTTTAAAAATAGAGAAAAAAAGTATTTAACATTGGAAAATCATTTCCGATTGTTTTCGATATTTATGAATAAGTATTGAAAATTATTTAAAATCGTTCAATTCTATGCCCACATTAAAAATAAAAGTTTTATAAAGCCTTATATCTACCTATTTAAATATCGGCATAAACTATTGTTCAAAGAGATATAGGTGCTATTGTGTCGAATAAGCATTGAATATGTATTTTCTGGTGATACATGTCCAAGTCTTAGACAGCCTTTTAGTCCTGGAAATCAAGCAGTCAAACTGTTATGATGAATACATGTATAATGAGCATTGAGCCGTATACCAAAATTGTAAAATTCACTGTTACAGGGTGAGGGGTTCTGGATAAAGGATGGGGCTCTACCAGTCATATAGTGAAAATGAATTCATTCTTTAAAAATCGAATTGACCACCATTGAACAGGTTAAGGTTTCTAGGCATGTCAATTCACACCTGGATCAAACTGGAATTGATAATGTATCTATGCCTGTGTTTCTTTTACAGAAAGAAGACATGCTGATGAACAACTTAAAGAATTTTGTGCAAGGATACTTATGGTGTTTGAAAAACAACGGAGATTCACAAAAGAAATACAAATTTTTAAAATGACTTGATTGCATCAATTAATCAATGTATTAAAGATGCATATATTTCTCCTGGAAGGTACTGTGTACTTCAAAAGTATGAGGATATCATTTTGTTATCTTACAAACTTTAAAAAAGATAAAAGTTATAAAAGATAAAAGTCATACTGATAATTTTTATGTGGGTCTTTTGTTATGTATTTTTGTGCGTTGTCGTCCTTTTGAGCACCATGCGTTAACATGTGAACATATCAGCTTTTTATCTGGAACTACTGATCCTCCAATTTTGGTACCCAGTTTTTTGGTGCGAAGGAATGCAAAAATGTTCCAACCCCAACCCCCCAACCCCTTTCCCCTCTTCTATCCCAAGGGATGGTACCAAAACCATTAAATTCAATGCAATCTACCAAAAACGTATTTATTCCTTGACATCAGATGATCAAACTGTTGGCATGAATATAATAGGTATCAAAACTGAAATTCTTGAAACCAAGGTAAGACTTTTAAGGTGGGAGCTATTTATCATATAATGATAGTGTCTCAATCGGTTACACTTCCTCTACATAAGCAAGGGTGTCTCTTCCAGAGTTGTTAAATTCATGGCACCCTGGGTCAGGGACTCTTGTATTCATGGAAATGTCTGTTGATCATGTAGCGAAATAGCTGCAGATCTGTAGCTTTCCGAAAGAAAAAAAATGACCAGAGAGCTACAGTACATGTACCACCAAAAGGAAAAAAAGAGCTTTAGATTTATAGCGCACAAAAAAGTGCGCTCAATTCTGGATTTATTTCTTCTTATTGTTATCTCAATTGCACAAAAAAACTCGATTAAAAAATATTAGACCTCTATATCTTGTGCACGAAGCAGTTATACCAAATACTAGGCAAAATGGCAGAACTAATGTAGGCGAAATTTTTCAAAACTCACAATATCACACTCAGGAGAGCTATTAACAATGGTAATGGGGAATATTTTGTTTTGGAATTGGTAAAATAATATGTTAGCAACGGACATTTAGTTATATTTTAGTTTAAATATACATAGAAATACATCGAGAAACGGTCAGTCTACTTTTTGTGTGCAGTAAATGTACACCTGTTTAAATAAGTGGCATTGTAGCTCCCTGTTGTCCATCCTAATATTTTCCGACCAGCTACTGATTTGTAGCTAATAGAGAAAATGCATTAATTCTCTGAAATTCTTCTAGACTCTAGAAAATCTTAAAACTCTTGGTATTAAGCAGATAAACTAAGTAATGGTCCTGATGATTAAGGGTGCTTCTTTCAAAATCGTGAAATTCACGGGTCCAGAGTAAGGGATTCTGGTGTTAGGGGTTAACCCTATTTATCATATGTGTAATCCAGAAAATTCATAGTAGAAATGTTCGAAAGCAAAACCAACTCATCAGTATTGTCAGTCCTTGCTCTGTGATGTGTACAGAGTTTAACAAATTGAACACACCCGTGAAACGTGAACTGTTTTTGTAAACTGGGCACGAGCTCTGTTATTGTTAATGTTTACGATTCACCGGGTGTGTTCAATTGTTAAACTCTGCACACACCACTGAGCACGGACTTACAATACTGCGAATGGGTTTTGCTTTTGAACATTTCTACTCTGAATTTTCTGGGTTATAGTTTTAATATTTTTCATTAATACACAACAAAGTTGCCACTTTTCTTAAGTATTAAGAATAAAATTAAAATATGTGAAAGCACAAGGATGTGTCAATCCAACGCGTCCAGAAATTCAAAGTTTTAATAACTTTGATATGAAATAAGATTTTTATTATATTTTAGTATGAAATGCTCTAGCAATGTACATATAAGTCATGAAATTTGAGAAAATATTAACTTCAAATCTGTGTCCAAGCACCTTTAAGTGTATGTTGTGTTTCATGCTCAAATGTTATTGTATTTTGTTATGATTACAAATGAGAGTATAGTCAACACTATATATACTTCTGTTACTAGATTACGTATTTAAATGATCCCAGGTTATTTCTCTTACTTATATATATCTTCTTTTATCAATTTATTATACTTTATTATGTAATTATGAAATTGTCATTCTAGAGTCCCTTTGCATTGTTGTATCATACTCATTGTATCATACCCTTGGGCCCCTTGTACATGCACTTATATAAGTGAAGGAAATTATACAACTTTAAAATCTCTTGATGATGTAAGTTTAAGTAATCTGTTAATACCTTTCATTGAACAAGTACATTAAATATAGCAAATGTGTAGAAAAATGGTGCAATTTTTGAATCTCTGTGTGTTGTGAAACTAGAATAATTTATGTTTCGTGTAAATTTATAATATCCTTCAATTATAGCTTAAAAAATGCTTATTGTTCCTAATTATTGTACATTTATGTCAGTTGTCGTTGTGCATCTTCATTCGATAGAGCTGAGAAAAAAGAACAGCCTTCATGACAATAGATATAGATGAATTCTAACTTGTATTAACTTCTTATTCAAGTGGAATATGTGCTCAGATTTGCTGCGTTTAAATTTATATTGTACGTAAGAAAATGAGGTGTATTTTGTTTTTTAAACAAACCTTGTGTTCTCTATCAGTTGTGTATTTTCCGTAATTATTCTATCAGCTGTGTATTTTCTGTATTATTCTTCTGCCGAAATATGGCTGGGATATTGCCGACTCAGTGTGAAAGAATAACAATCAATCAATCAATCGTATTATTCTTAATAAAGTACATATTAATGTTGACCCAGCCAGATAAAGTACAGCAGCTGTAAAACATGAAAGCTAATAACAGAATTTGGTCTTGTGGAAACATGTTTGATGTATCTTTGCGAACTTCACATGAAACAGAAAATACCATTGGTATGTAATTGTTAGGTGTTGCAGGGTCCATTTCTAGTTATTTCTAGGGTCTAAGGTTATAATGAAACGTACAATATAGATTTTCTCTCAAATATCAACAAAAAAACTACTTACTTACGTAGGAGAAATCAATTCAAACTTTGGACAATCTTATTTTCTTATGTATGAATTTATCACTCTTAAATGGAAAAATGGCTAATAAGGAAGAATCATCTATGATAGAGGTAGGCCCTAGTCTAATAAAGGTGGTCAAACTTCATGTTTACTGTGGTAACGCCAGTATAACCCCTTACAACAAAGAGATCGGCAAAATTACAGAGTTCTCCATCGGCCGTTTAAGGTGGCGGCCCCGCCACAGTCGCATCCCTTTGCTCCACAACACCACAGTACCGCCACCGTAAAATATCAGGAATATAAATGTGTACAGTTTTAAATCTTTCAATGACACTATAAATCAAGTACCGTTTTCCAGTTTCAAAGCTTAAGAGTTTCCTGATACTATACTAAACTGACACCAATAATTGCAAAAATATGGATGAAAGTTAGATTGTGTGTATGACCAAGCAGAATTTCCTCAGTCCTTTAATGTCCCCTGAAGGTGTTAAATTTAAAGTTCAAAGAAATTCACTTTACAAGGATACTCACTCCCGCCCAACCCGTGATTGAACTCTCGACCTGTGGAACCTGCTTCCTAGCAGTGCAGGAACAGCTCGCATATCCCTAACAAAAAAATACTATAGTTAACTATAGTTTACTATAGTTAACTATAGTTAACTATAGTGAATCAAAGTGATCACTATGATAAATCAAAGTTTTCAAAGTGATCACTATAGTGTCATAGTTATCACTATAGTAAATCAAAGTTTTCAAAGTTATCACTATAGTAAATCAAAGTTTTCACCATAGTAAATCAAAGTTTTCATAGTGATCACTATAGTAAATCAAAGTTTTCATAGTTATCACTTTAGTAAATCAAAGTGTCGAAGTTATCACTATAGTAAATCAAAGTGTCAAAGTTATCACTATAGTAAATCAAAGTTTTCATAGTGTCAAAGTTATCACTATAGTTAACTAAAGTTAACTATGGTAAGCTATAGTTAACTATAGTAAACTATAGTTAAGTATAGTATTTTTTGTTAGGGATACTTATGCTTGGTTATTCGGATTTTTCTAGTTGAAAAACGCATGTATTTGAAAATATACTAAGTATATGAGATTGACTTACTTTCTTTTTTTGGAAATATTCCTGAACAAGATGCTGGGGATACATTTAAGGTTTAATTTTTTTTTATTTATGGCCAAGAGAGAGAAAGAGAGAGAGAGAGCATAGAATACATACAGTGCAGGTATATTATTGAAATATATCACAGTTATTGTATACTATCAATCACCACAGACTTGACATTGTTAACTAACAATAAGACACAATTTATTTTTAGTTTTACTTTTCAGTACTACAGATGGCTCTGGATATTTAAATTATCTAGTCTATCATCACACTGAGAGACATTGCTGCTCGATTATCATGTGTACATAGTATTAAATTTTGGGTCATCAATTATGTTTCCCATTGCACAAGCGGAAAAGGAAATCTAAATCAGGAAATCAGGCAATTAAAAATATATATATATCTCGCTGTTTGATAAAAGCATGTATTGGTGTAAACAGTATTAGACTCGATGAAGCTTAAGTCAATGTCCATCATAAAAATATTTATTAATATTACATTTACCATTCTTTGTTCATGGTCAACAGAAATACCAAGATGTGAAAAGTAAGTATGCTTTATGTTTTAAGTTCATCTGTTTAAAAAAAATCTATATTCATAATTTTGTTTAAAATTCATAATCAAAAATATAAATATTAAGTGTTTTTAAGTGTTTAACTTGCTGACGTTAAATAGTAGACATTTAGACATTTATATATATATATATATATATATATATATATATATATATATATATATATATATATATATATATATATATATATATATATATATATATATATATATATATATATATATATATATATATATATATATAATATGTTTACAGGGGCTGTTGTTCAAATTACAAGTGGAACATCAAAACTGAAAAATGTGAAAGTAAGTCTAATAATTATCTTTTCTGTACTTGTAGATACAATATAGGAATTTATCATTCGCCTTATGCAAGTTATTGTAAGGTGTAGTCTTTGATTTGTTACTTTCATATGTTAAACCGTAGTTTCCTGTACACGCATCTTTCATTTGAAGAACTTGTCTAGAGGAAATTAGATGAGCTTATTAGCAAAAATCTTATTTGCATGTTCATCTTATAATAAAGCATATATCACTTGTTTTCCATTAAGGAAATCAACTTCCTATGCTTTTTAATTAGTATTGTTTATGAAAAATAATCACCAGTATACATAAAGTGTCATTTCATTCCTTCCAACAAAAGTGAGAAGTGTCCCTCTTATATGAACCTTTTTTTTATTCGTTCATATCGTTTGAAAGAACAAGACTTTCAAATTTAAGGATTATCTACCTCATGCATAGCTCTGATCCTTCAACGTATTTGTCTCTAATCTTTGGCAGCTTTTGTCAGCTCTTCCAAGTCCTTTTTTATTTAAATATTTTGGATTTCGGCTTGAGCATCACTGAAGAGACACAATTTGTCGAAATGCGCATCTGGTGCATCAAAATTGGTACCGTATATGATTTATATTCCGAGGAACCTCGAGAAATTCAGACCTGCTTAATATATTTTCTTGATGTATAAAGAAAAACATATAGCGTACTATAAACAGGTAAAAAGGTGTCTGCAATATACCAGAATCGTTTTAGCTTAATTCATGCAGTATTAATTGCAGAATGTTTGCCGGGATACAAAGGAATAGACTGTAGTCAGTCTTGTCCGTATCCTTCATATGGAGTAGGGTGTCAATTAGAATGTGACTGTGAGAGACACTTGTGTGACGTTTCAACTGGTTGTAGAGATGTAACCACTGGTAAGGCAATTCAAAAATAGAATTTCACTTCAAATATTTGTGTTGAACACTTTCTCTATACAACTCAAAAGTATTCGAATTGCATGTAGCATGTGTTTGTGAACTAAATCTAAACCATTGAATGTAAAATTTATGGTGGAATAATAAGACTAGTTAAAACATGCCAACGGCTAAAAAAGACAAATGGAAGATATTTCAATGGGAATGGTACTCATTTTCAAAATAGTTCTGGGTAAAATTCATTCAGAGCAAACTTAGTGACACTAAGGCTATTATCCATGCAAAAGGGGAAGCAACTAAAACTAAGTTGAAAACTAAAAAAAAAAAACTCAGCTACGTTAAGGAAGACCTGAGTTCACATTTGTGATGCACCGTATGGGAAGTTTCATTATGACCTCATTAATAATTTAACAAGCGACAAAAAATTATTTAACCACTTGATGATGCGTAAATAACAACTTGCATTCATTTTGTTCATCAATCTTTTAAAGCATTTAAAAACTCAACATTTGATAACAATACTGCCGAGTTATTAGAAGCAAATCTTGTGCCATAAATGACGTCACCACCCTTGACTTGACGCAGTACAAGTGATCCAGAGGAGTGGATCCATTGGTTTAATAATTACAAAAATACTTAAATAATTATAAAAACCATTGCCATTGTTTAAATCTAATCAATAAAATTAAAAGGAAATAATGTATTTAAAACAATTATGTAGATTATCAATATATGCTATGGAGCTGCACAGCGACAGAGAATATGAGAATATCGCTTACACGGTAAGTGTATTCCTGATTAACCTCCAAAGTGCAAGGGGATAGACTAGACTATTTGAGCTGAAATATGGAATATCAATTGCTTATATCATGCATATTTTGAAAAGTGCTGAGAGCTGATTCTGGTCTTCCTAACATTATTTTTTATTTGTTAAAGAATTTAAGCGAAGTGGGAATTTTTAGCTATAGTACGCATTTTCAGCAAAATTACAAGTATTTCCGAAAAAAGCTCAATCTAGCCTCAAGCACTCTTCGTGAAGCCGATGTAAATTTTTTTTAATATGTATCAATTTTAAATATGTATTCAATTTATAAAACATTGTTACGTTATTTTTCAAAGAACACAACTATTTTCCAGTAATTCACTCTATTCACCAACTCTGCGAGCGCAAAGCGAACCCGGGACTCGCTTTTCGGGTTTGCTCTGGTGTAAGGTTGTGTCTGGTCGGTACTGTCAGCTTATGTACTAATACAGAGTTTATTTTACCCCCGCTCCGAAGGAGAGGGGGTACACTGTTTTACCCTTGTGTTCTGTCTGTCTGTCCGTCCGTCTAGCTTTCTGTCTGTGTGTCTGTGGGATGCATTTTTGTACAAATCCAATATCAACAACCTGTTTATCTGTCCGTAACATACAAAACAAATTTGGGTGGCAGTTTTCTCAGCAGCTACTCATCCTATAAAGTAGTTTAACTACGTAAAATATTATATAATTGATCTGTACGTAATGGTAAGTTTCACTGATGGAAGATCGCACTGCTTAAAAAAAATTCATACGCTTAGCTATGATAAACCGTTTCTAACCAGTCTAGCGTTTAATGGATTGATAAAGGGACGATGTTTTCAAAAGAAATAAAGGAGAAAGTATTCAGTAAATATTGATTGATTGTTTTACGTCCCATTCGATAATTTTTCCCTCATATAGAGACGTCACCATATACCGGTGAAGGGCTTCAAATTTTGACCTTTACTCGGCACTCAGGGCCATTGAGCAGTGAGGGATCTTTATCGTGCCAACGCCTGCCGTGACACGGGGCCTCGGTTTTTAAGGTCTCATCCGAGGGACCCGCAACTTTCACTTCAAAGTGCCTAGCGCAAGGCGAAGGAACAGTTCTTACCTATTTTCTATCAACTTAGGTCAGTTGCGGCCGAGATTTGAACTCACAACCTCCCGATCACGGAGCGAGCGCTCTACCGACTGAGCTACAGTGAACGGTATTCAGTAAATAAAAAAAAATTCAGATGTAAGTATTTTTGGATGACTTTCTTTGAAAATTAGAGCGAATGAAGCGTTGTGGAAGTTACTTTTCCTTGTGTAATTCCAAAATAAATCTGATAACTGGGATGGACGCAACCTTTTCAGTATAGAAGAATTTCCTTTACGTATATGTAAAAGTATTTTTTATCAAGTAATTATCATTTTTAAGTTTATATATAGGAATTTTTAGTAAATTCCTCCCTCTCCCTCCCTCTCTCTCTCTCTCTTTCTCTCTCTCATTTGCATGAAAGTAACAAAGAATCATAATATTGCAATTAAGAAAAGAATAAATATTTGTTATTTTTCTTTACCATGCTTATTTTAGCTTTAGTTGGCAGAACTATTTCTTCGATTAGCGACGTAACGGACAGCAGTTTAATTGACAATAATACTGTTTCTGTATCAGAGGCTTCTACAGATGTTCTCGTCAGAGGCTCACAGACTTCCTGTGTAAATGATTTTCTCCTTGTCCTTATAAAGACGTTAGGCTGTGTGGACATTTTGTTAATGTGTGCTCACGTCGTTGTTTACATCCATGACCGGCGAAATAGGACTGACACAAATGGTACCGACACAACTGTCAATTATCACAGAACCAGCACGATGTATGAGAATGTTGACATTAATTTCCCCTCAACCTTGGATGTCTAAGACTAATATGTGATTTTTGTTAACTGAATACTAAAAATATATCATTTACATGAAAGTTAATCATTTTCATTGTAAAATAGCTTATTCAAAACACATAAATAAAGCTGAGCATGATCATGTTTTGTTTCTTTTTTGTTTTGTTTTGTTTTTTTTTTTTTTTTTTGTTGCATGTATACCATTTTAAAATGGTAAAAGAGGTAGATAAAATTTGATATTAAAATTCTAACTAAGACGATTTTTTTCTTTGGAAAATCTGTTAGACTTATTCTTTAATTCATTTCCAACGAAATATTTCGTTGTTTTGATAAGTTGACACGAATTCCAGTTCTTTTGGGAGGAATTGATGTCTTCTTGTATAAAAGATATACAAAGTTACGAAACGCTTATTTTACTCAATGTTAATGCATAAAGCAATTTTCATTGTTTTCTGCAGTTGATGAATGTATTTCATCCTTCATGTATTAAACTGCGCTTGAAGGCACTCCCATTTGTTTGAGTTTCGTAGGAGAAGTAAAAGAAATGTATTGTTATTGAATGTTATTTAAATTGCTTTTAGCGAAACAAATTAAAATTTTTAAGGAATGATTAAGTTTGATGAGAAGAAGAAATAGAATTTATGTAGGATATAAAAGTAACTATACATGCAAGTCAGATAATGTTATGCTTTTGCAAAATTGTAATCTGCCTACCCTAACAAAATACAATAGTTAACTATAAATAACTACAGTTTACTATAGTTTAACTATAGTAAATCAAAGTTTCAAAGTTTTTACTATAGTAAACCAAAGTTTCAAAGTTTTCACTATATTAAGGAAGCGATTGCAAGGCGTCACGTGATCGACTCATGTGATGTTTAAAAAAAGAAGATTTACGGTAACCATTTCCGGAATAACAGCTGAATAAGGAGCGTGATTATGATTATGCCCATGACAAAAGATCTTCGTGCCAATATAAAACAGAGAAAGAATAAGATAAATATGTGATGTTGCAGAGTGTTGGTGAGCGTACGCAGATTTTTTTTATCCCTGTGATTTTTTTTTTTTTTTTTTTGACACGTCTACCTTTTGTCGTAGTTCTGAACACTGATATCTATTTCATGAATAAATTTAATTCATATCTGGATCTTTATGTCCTCTAGTTTTATTTAAAATTTTGGAATTTTATTTGAGATCGGTTTCTTTCCGATAGGATCTACATCTATGAATAGATATTCATTTCCTAGAAGCTTCAGACGTCGTGATTTTCTCAGTGATTATAATGAATATAGGCCTATATGGATGGACAGATAAACGAATGCGATTTTCACATAAACGTGTATAGACCAGTTTGAGGTCGCATGCTGGACATGAACGTATTTTTAAAAATATCTCAGAGGAAATTGTTTTCCTCTGTGAGATCTTCTCTAGGATTTTTAACTCTTACATCGACCATGTAAACATTGAATCGTCGGCACATTATTGCGTAAACATTTGTTATGGTAAAATGTTTTATGCGTCGTATTTGGTGAAAAATGGAAACTTAAATTAACACACTTCTTCGGACAGAAAAGAAAAGTTTCTTTTTGCAAGTTTTCACAAATCTAGCAAAAAATACGCTTGTAAGAATGACAGACGAAACTAAGAGAGGTTAATTCTGACAATCGAGGTACTACGGAGGTACCAGGTGTACCAGAGCACCAGAGAGAGAAAATTATTTTGAGCATATACATTTATAAAAAAAAAAAAAAAAAAAAACATTTCAACTCATCATGCTCACGGGAATATATTTGAAAAATGAATTAAATTTTTTTTTAAAGTTCACGAGGACATGAACAAGGACGCTTCACCTCAGCATATTTCATGAACCGCGTGAGCATGAAGCGCAAATTTATAAATGTCATTCTACGATTATTTTGGAAACAAAACAGTTTGCACTATAGTTTTGACGTCAAGTGTGGCATTATGACGTCACAATGGAGATATGTAGGCTTACCTAGTTCATGAGAAAACGAATATTGTTTTCTAACTTGCAATGAATCTGAAGGAAAAATATTTGCAAATGTAAATATTAAATAGCAAATCACTAAAATTTGTCAAACAAGATAATAGCTAGGATTTTTATATACGGTATATATTGCAGGTACAAGTTCTCTGAAATAACCTATTCGAATGTGTTCAAGTGACTGCCCCCCCCCCCCCCCTTCCGATACCAAGTCACAGTGCAGAGAACTCGATGAGTGTTCAGAGCATGAACAATTTGGCCCTTAGACCACTGTGCACTGGTTTAGAATGTATATACTTATATTGATATAATAACGGAATGAATATTTTGGAGATGGGGAAATAAAAAAAAATACGTATATTGTTGTTTTTTGTGTACATGATACTTATATCATTCTGCCCTACGTATAAATTGAGCAACCACCACAAGATTTTCTGGAAAAAATATTTATTAATCTATACGTATTTTCTATAGTTTTTTAACAGATTATGCATATTAAAGGTTCAGCAACAAACCATCAGATTCAAATTTATGAAATCTTTTAATATTTTAGGAAGGGGGGTATTGAAATGCACGTAGCTTAAAAAAGAATGCGATGACCCCACTTCATATTTTAACCATAAGTCACTTATAATAATTGTTACAAAATAAATTAATTTTAGGAAATTCATTTGGCAATTTTTTGTCAAGACGTTGAAAACTGCTCTTGGGGTGAAAATATTACTGCAAATTTACAATGATTACTCCCCAAAGCAACTGTGGCATTAATACATCTATCAATAGTTTCCGATACAACTTTTATTTGCGATGAATATAAAGCATATTATTTAATATCTGGTGAAAATTATTTAATTTATTTCAATTTTGATACCTGTATGGCATACTTAAAATTTCACTATATAAATATCAAAACATTGAAAAACGGTGGTTACCATGGCAACCATATCTTCCTTATAACCCTGATGACCATGGTTGAAATTTTCATATTATGATACCATTAACGTAAGGCAAATTATATGTAAAAATGAGAAAAATTCATAGAGCGGATTTTTTTCATGTACCCTTGCAATCTCTTCCTTAAATCAAAGTTCCAAAGCTTTCACTATATTTAATCAAAGTTCCAAAGTTTTTACAATTGTAAATCAAAGTTCCAAAGCTTTCACTGTAGTAAATCAAAGTTTTAATGATTCACTATACTTTATCAAAGTTCCAAAGTTTTCCAATAGTTTATCAACTTTTTAAAAGTATTTTAATAATTCTTTGCTCATTTAACCGTTTTTTGGGGGGCTGGAGGTGGGGTTGGATGGGGGTTGTTGTACATTTTAATTTAAATTTACAAATTAGTGAAGTCAAATGCAATATTTACATTAATAAATTAAAAAATACATGTTTACTGATGTTGACAGAGCAAGTATTTTGGTTCTAAATGACACAAATTTTATTTTATAGTATATTAATTTTCTTTTCTCAAACAAAAGAATTACATTACATCTGCATTGATTTAAATACATTTAAATAAATGTTGCTTATCTATCGGTGCGAGAAACAACCTTACATTAAATGTCATTTCTTGCACATTAATTCTTTTAGGGGAGGGATCGGGTTTATAAAACATTCTCTGAAGCTTCATGCATTTTTGAAATATCATTAAATGTCAAGAATTGGAATCAAAACATAATTACACGGGTTTTACTACAGTAAATCAAAATATCAAAGTTTTTACTATAGTAAAATAAAGTTTCAAAGTTTTTACTATAGTTAATCAAAGTTCCAAAGTTTTCATTATAATTAATCAGAAGTTCCATTTTTTAAACTATAGAAAATCAAAGTTCCAGAGTGTTTACTATATTAAATCAAAGTTCCAAAGCTTTCACTATAGTAAATGAAAGTTCCAAAGTTTTTACTTGAGTAAATACAAGTGCCAAAGTTTTTTCTTTGATACTAGATACTATAGTTAACTATAGTTAACTATAGTTTGCTATAGTATTTTCGTTTGTTAGGGTATGCACATCAAACATAAAACAGTTTCTGTATATCCTATTATTAAACCTAGTTTAGTTTATGAATGTTAGCCACATTTGTAAGGGCATGTTCTGTTTTAATCAACATAAAAACTTCATGCATCGACATACAAAGGCGGTAATATATATATATATATATATATATATATATATATATATATATATATATATATATATATATATATATATATATATATATATATATATATATATATATATATATATATATATATATATATAAAGCACTAAAAATGACCAACGACAATAATAATTGTCAAATTTTCGGGACGACCTGTCCCTTCCTCAGGACAAAGAAAAAAAGTTAAGAAGTCATAAAAACAAAGGAAATAGAGAAGCAAAAACAACTAGCACTACTACTAAACTACCAAACACTAAATATTTACAATGTTACATGTTTAATTTGGAGTTTGTAAACAGTTGTGAACAAAGAAATCCGGAGCGCTATGGATTGCGTCCGGTCTATCATGTATATTCAGAAATTCAGAAAGCCGTCAATTATATTAAAAAAGGATTCACATTAATCGCTTCGGCGCAGCTGATTAACAGAATTATTATTAATTTTTTGTCATATAAATAAACTCGTCGTATCCTTGTGAACCCGAAATGTGCTTGCGAAAAGTTATACTATTACCTGGGTACAAAATATTTCGCAATTAATTCAACATACCGACAAATTTGAGGGTATTTTCCACTCAATATCGTCATCTGTATTAAAATAGAGCCATCACACATTTTTCCCAAGCAAGATTCAGTTAGAGGGGAAACTCTTCTTTCAGATTTCCACAAAAGATTTCAAATAAATCTTCATTAATCACCTGCGCCAGGCTCTTTTATATATGTTACAAAATCTACCTCTTTCCTTGGGCGTTAAAAAGGGTAAATGTCAAACGTATATTTTTCGTATATATTTTGAATTCGCTGAATTTTAAACAAGAGTAATAAAGCAAAGTATTTTAATATATTCTGACATACAAGATTTAAAAATACGATTAAAACACGTTTATTTTACAATAGCTTTCAGAAATTTTATATGCAGACTGAAAATAAGGTGTAAAGTTTATGACACTCTCCCCATCAGAACAGCTCAAGTTTGCAGTGACTTGACGTCATTTTTAATTATGACGTCATACATATGTAGTTCAGAGAAGTGAAGGCACAGAGTACACTGCGATATTCTACGGGAAGCCTTAACATACCTGCAAATTCCCCGCGCTTGCGCGGGATTTCATCTAGTATATCTATATCTATAGATAGATAGATAGATAGATAGATAGATAGATAGATAGATAGATACAGTACCCGCATCGTTATTCTTTACAATTCTATCGTGTCCTATCGTGCGTTTATCCTATCGTATCGTGCGTGTATCCTGTCGTATCGTGCGTGTATCCTATCGTATCCTATCGTATAGTGTTTTCCGTTTATCAGGTTTTGCGTTTTCTACCGTGTTTCCGTTTATCAGGTTTTGCGTTTATCGTGAAGATCGTTTATCAGGTTCTATCGTGTATCGTGTTTTGCGTTTATCGTGTGCATTCGGAAACCCTCGCTTTTTATCTTTTCCTTGAAAAGAAACACCCGAGATATCTCGAGTTCATCTTTCGTTTTGTTAATTTATTTAGGATTAATCTAACTGTTGAACAGAAAGAGAAATTAATACTCTAACTCTGGTATATTTTATAAAGAAAATAAATAAATAAATAAATAAACGTCAAGTACCGTGACCAAGCAGAGAGCATAAATCGAAAGTCAAATTCTATTTTTGTAAATGAAATAATCGATCTACTATTTGAGTCGTTATTTTTTTTTTAATTTGTCGATATGTAAGAAATATTTTTGTCAAAGATAGAAATATTATAATCCCTTTACACAGTCAGAGTCAAAAAAGCAAGACCTTTATGAACTTTGTTTTGATAATTATAGAAACATAAAACATTAGGTATGTGTGCAAAAAATAAATTATGAATAAAAAAAATATCAGCATCTTTATTAAGTCTATCCTTTTTATCAATAACGGAGACGTAAATTTTGTCTATGCGCGCAAGTTTTGTTGTTCCTTTGTATTATTATTTTTATTCATTCGTTTCTCTGATGTATCTACAAGTTTAATGACAATTTATTATAAATGAACATGCTCCATTCAATTCATCATCTGATAAGTATATATTATATATGTTTGCCATTCATATTTAACTACTGAATTTAGAAAATGTAAAAAAATAAATAAATATATGAACAAAACCACTCAAATTTTTATTATACATCTTACCACTTCGGCGCGGAAATGAAGTAATATATACCGTAACTTAGTGATAGGTGGAAGCGCTCCCGTGACAAGAGAACTGACACCTACCTGTCTAATCAGTACACTGTTTTGTCAAGTCGAGAACCCCCCTCCCCCCCCCCCCCTTACATGACCGGCCCGTGTGTATTCAACGTAGACATACCTGAACTCCAGCTCTCACCTGGTGTCAAGTATTTACCTTGAACGCTACTGGGTTTCAATGAGATGCATGTATTTATCTTCTGGATATTGTTCATAATTTGTATGAACAACACTTAATTAACAATTAAAGATTTTATACTTAGAAAATTGGTAAATGTACATGTCCGTTACAGATTAAAAATTGAATAATTGAATCAAATAAAATATAGGCGAGGTTTGTCCTCCAAACTCCGTTGATTTAGTTAATTTGTATATTTCTTATGTAATTTTTATAGGTTTACAGTCATAAACATGATTGGTGTGATCAAATAAAAAAAGCTGCGCTTGCGGTACTTCTGGATCTTAGGGATTTCTGTGTTGTCTGTCGTTGTTACATGTAAAGGCGTCTCAAACATACATGAAAAAAAAAAATCGCCCGGTTCTGCGGTGATACACAAGACTGGTAAATACCTTGTATTTCATTTTATTCGTGTTTATCGATTGCATATAATACGTGACTATACTGAAGAAGTCAATATATATTTTTATTTATTTATTTATTTGTTTATCTATTTATTTATTTTATATATATATATATATATATATATATATATATATATATATATATATATATATATATATATATATATATATATATATATATATATATATATATATATATATATATATTGGCTTTTTGAATCGGATTTTTTTTTTGGGGGGGGGGGGGTTATGACTTTCATAATTTACAAAGTTTTGTCCAATTTTGCCGATGTCGTCCTATATAAGATAAGTTTTGTAACACTAATTACAAAATGTAATAGCAATAATTGACAATTATTCAATCCGAAAATCCACTTGTCAAATTGTGGAAATTGATTCATTATTTATTTTTTGTGTGTGTTCTAATATGTTGTAAAAAAGTGTACGTAACCATTCAATGTTATTTATTTAATACAAAGTTTAAGTACCAAATAAATATATTCACATACATTGTAAGCTTAGTTTACAAGTATCTATAGTAGATACAAATTCTGTTATTGTAAATGCTTATAACACAAGCACGCTAAGCAGTATCATTTCTTTGGGGGCGGCCGGGGGGGGGGGGGGGTCTAAAAAGAAATGTTTTGAAAAGCAAACAAAAATGGCTAAAGACATTATTATTGTCGAGGGACAATATTATATAAGCATTATATTACTACTGTATACTACTCATGTTAGTACATGTACACTGTAACATTTTTTTTTTAATTTATACGACTGCATGCTCCCTTCTAGCTTAATCTTGCAGGCCTATAACATTAAAAATACCAAAATAAATACAAAAGAATGGAAATGCGATATTTTTTCGGATAAGAGATGATGACAGATCTAGTGACGTTTATTAATTTTGTTAAATTCGATTTCTTTCGCCGATCTCCTTCCTCATATATACATATACAATGTATGTACTTGGAATATATAAATAATTTCTATGTGCACGGGATATGTGTGACATATATATTTATATATAGGAGAGATTAATTAATCACAGTCCAGTGCAAGGTCTGTCTCAATGCAACTGGCAATTTCAGCAATTTTAAAACGTAAAAAAATTAATTAATTTATATAAAATATAAATTAAATTCCTAAAAACTTGGAGGAGAAAGCATTAACCTTAAATAATTATAACAATAATTTTTCCCCACTAAATTATGACTTGTATTTTTTTTTCTGAAGATTTGAATTGTTAAATACAAACTATTAAAGGCGATTTTGGATACTTCGCAGACTTCTGGCAAAAGATATTGAATCCAAATATTTCATTTTTTTTTTTACATGTTTTTCCGTAAAAATAATCAATGTTTGTTATGAATTTCATAAGGTTTTATTTGTTAAAATAATGAATATATTTATAGCGTTTCGTGAATTTATTGCACTTGGGTGTAAAACTTCGCTTGTCTACGGACTCAAAATTCAAATTTAACGATTCGAAGGAAATTCGATATTTGTATAATTACACAAAAAATCGCCTAATTTCCATCATGGAGTGGAATTAATCTTAAAATAATTACAGTTTGAATTGTATGACGATCAATTTTATTGACAAAAAACGTATTTTTTACAAAGCATAATTACTTCAAATGTTTTATCATGATAAATTTAAAATGTTTTATAATTTCGATTTGCGGCTTTGTATGTAATTAAAATTATCATACTACAGTATATCAAAAATGCAACTTTTCGTCTTGTCAAAAAAAGTTTCGCATTTTGAAACAATCCTATCAGATTTTGCGTTTATCCTATCGTGAAGATCGTTTATCAGGTCTATCGTGTTTTGCGTTTATCGTATTTTGCGTTTATCGTGTTTTGCGTTTATCCTATCGTGCGTGTATCCTGTCCTATCGTGCGTGTATCCTATCGTATCGTGCGTTTATCCTATCGTATCGTGCGTGTATCCTATCGTATCGTGTACCCTGTAAAGAATAACGATGTGGGTATTGTAGATAATATAAAAT
The DNA here is from genome assembly GCF_033153115.1 of Saccostrea echinata. Taxonomy (NCBI): domain Eukaryota; kingdom Metazoa; phylum Mollusca; class Bivalvia; order Ostreida; family Ostreidae; genus Saccostrea; species Saccostrea echinata. Next base: position 1,061,380 of record NW_026889789.1, read on the forward strand.
GCTAACAGACAGCTTAATAGACAGGGAGACGTACTTTGAGGTTCCTTATTATATACCCCTTTTTAAAACTTTGTCCGCTTTTGTGAATTGGATTTTTTTTTTTAAACATTTGTAACATTCATCAGGACTAGGTATCCAACATATTGATGAATTAGTATATTTTCATTAATTGTATTTGCGGCTTTAAATTATTTCAATTTTTTTTTGGATAGTTTATATCAAATTAGGAAGCACTTACACGTATATCATTTTCCACTTGTGGATTATTTCCTGTTTATGGGTACATACAGAACATAACCTGTTGATGGTAGATTTTCCTTAATGAGAATATATTTAACGAGATATAGAAACGTTTATCAAAGGACGATTTAGTGTTTCGAATTATAACCTAATGGTATATGCTATAACGAGTTGGACGGACTCTTGAACACATGTTATAAGATATTGTGGGAAGATAAACATTCACTGTGATACCGTGTACATATTATTGGCACCAATTTAGAAAAAAATTATGATTTTAATTTGACATAAAACCTTCACTTAGCGCTGGATTCAATTATTTCAAATTTCCTGGCACTTTCCCTAAAACCACGTGATATCTACGTTAAGTACATCCAGTAAAATAATCAAACATAAAATAATACCATCACAACATGAAGTTTCATATTTCCTAAGTACAATATTTACTTGCAATTCGTTTTTTCTTTAACTTAATTTTTTTTAAGATAGAAACGCGTTACAAGGCATTTTCAGCAAGTAATTTTGTTTGATATTTTTGTGTGTTATTCGTAAACAAATCATCGAGCTCGAGCTCATACCTCTTATGTCATTTCTTCCAAAAAGACTTTTCTTACTATGAGCTTTATACAGATACATGCAGTATATTAAACCTATCCTTTGCCCCCATCCTATGAGAAGAATTTCTTTACAATAAATTTGACACAATGAAGCCTTTTTGCTTTTATCTATTTATTCAATTTTTGAATTGAATTTTCAAATCATTTGTTTTATTATTTACATTCAAATTCTAAATATTTATTCAAATTTAAAAAAAAATGCAACTTTAATGAATGTTTTCTGTACACAACGACAGAGTCGTGGTCAACCATTTTAGATTTGTATGTTAAATAAATGAGACTTAATCGAACACAGAATAAATTTTATTGTTTTAAATTTACAGCAATATGCATTCATGTGATTTTCAGCATGTTCCTCTATGGCACTTGATCCGAACTCTGACGTTTTCACAGGTCCTCGTTTGCTCTGCTCCCAATTAGTATTAAATTCAAATTGATTTTTGAGCTTGATTACTTTTCGTTATCTTCATATTTCAAGTTTAATTTGATTTAGATATTTAAAAATGTGTAGATTTTTGAGTTGCGTGGTAATTTAAATTATATATACTATTTTTTTTTATTACAGAGCATCAGTATTTGAATAGATATATTTAAAAATATGACGTCATCAGTTAATTTCTCATGACAAATCTTACTTATCCTCATTCCTTAATGTATACTAAATGAGAGATTGTTTAATCATATACCGAGTATTTCTAGCTCATCTCAACGAAGTTGTGGGAACTTATGTAATACCCTCGGCGTCGGTGTTGGTGTCGGCGTCAGGTCGGCGTCCCAGGTTAAAGTTTTTGGAGCAGTTTTCTTTTCAAGTACGTCTATGTCCTATATTAATCAGAGATGCATGGAGGATGCTTCAAGTGTGTTTCATCGTACCAGTCAAGGATTCAGATGCTGCAATTTCAGCTAAAGAATGACCAGGTTAATGTTTTTGGAGCAGGTTAAAGTTTTTGGAGCAGGTTAAATTCTTTGGAGCAGGTCTCATTTCAGCGGGTTTTTTTTTCCTTATATAACTGGTACCGATAAACGGTACCATTCCCAATGCCAAAAACGTAAATTTTTCCCAATTTTGAGACTAAGAATTCCCAATTCCACTGACAAGCAACAGACTACGATGACATCGTATTTCTTTTTTTATGAAACATTGTACAAGTTGACTAATTGTTTCACTTCCGCTTAAATCGAAAGTAGAGATGAAAATGCATGAAAATGCGAAAACATGGGTCATTGATATGAAAAACAATAAATACTTCTTGTTTATTCTTTAAAACACGGAGTAATAGGTAATGAGGTTGGAATAAACGCAAAATACGTTTCATTTGTTTAAATGACAGAAAATTCTCCTTTGTTCTATTTCAATGCTATTTTTCCCAATTGAACCGGTACCGGACCCTTTCCCAATGGGTAGAAAAAAATTGCTGCGTTTCCAAGTAATTATAGGTCCCATATTGACCAAACTTGCATGGATGATACATCTAAGGATGCACACTACTGAACTTGCTTCGGATGCTGGATCTGACCTATATTTTCTGGATGAGTGACCAGGTTAAAATTTTAGTGCTGATCTCATTTCCAAGTAACTATAAGTCCTATATTGACCAACTTGCATGGATGATACATCTAAGGATGCACACTACTGGACTTGCTTCGGATGCTGGATCTGAACTACATTTTCCAGATAAGTGACCAGGTTAAAGTTTTTGGAGCAGATCTCATTTCCAAGTAACTATAGGAGTTTTGCGGCGACAGCGGTTCGGACAGGGAAGGTGGACTTGGAGAATTTTTAGGGAAAATGTCAAAATACATACCTTGTGTAGCATAAATTGACCATTAACTTATCATATCATAAGAACAATTTATACTTTTCTATTATACAAAAAGGCTATAACATAAGCATTTATATAAAGGGTATTGGTGGTGCAGGTCTTCCCTTTCCCGAAGAATGCGTTTTGCTCGGGGATAATTTATCCGAACAAATACCCTATTATGACTCCATACAAAGAACAACAAATAAGACAAAGAGATACGGCTAGTAGAAGAAAGTGCAGAAAAACAAATTGTATCATTACAAGATATAGATCTACAATCGAACGCACCATTTGCAGAATGAAATCCTACAGAATTCTTAGCAGCGTATGGAGGCAGCGAAGACAAAAACTGAAGCGAATTATTTTTATTGTCGCGGGTCTCGTTTCGGGACGAGATGTATAATTATGTATAGAAACATGTATTCTGGTGAAAACTGTGATTTTTTTCCGACATAACAAATTAAAATATATAATTATTTGTTCAGAATAAATTTTAAAAGTCATACTTTTATAATAACTATCATTGAAAAATTACTAGTTTGTAAATTATTTTTTCTGGAATACTTCTTTTTATATGAATAAGTCTTCACTATATAGCCTTATGTATATCTCTACGGAAAAGTTTGCCCCATTTTATTTTCGCCCCTTTCACCTTGTCGCAAGTGGGCGAATTTAAAACGGAACAAAGTTAATTTTTTTGTAATTGAGAAAGGGCGAAAATAAAACGGAGCGATATTATCATGTATACAGTATATGATATCGAATGTTACTTAAAAAGATATTTTGACATTTTCCCTAAAATTCTCCACGTCCGCCTTCCTTGTCCGAATCCGCTGTCACAGCAAAACTCCATAAAACCTATCTGAACCAAACTTTCATGGATGATGCTTTAAGGGACGAACACTCTCAAACTTGCTCCAGATGCTGGATTTGTCTTACATTTTCTGAATGAGTGACTAGTTTAAAGTTTTTAGATAAGTTCATTCCCAAGTAACTGCAAGCCCTATTAGACCAAAATTTCATAAATGTTGCATCAAGGGATGCACACTACTAGATTATTAGTTTAGTGTGGAACTTTGCCTTACTTAAAAACAACATTCGTTGAGGTCAGCACTGTAATCTCTGATTACCCTTTTTTTATTTATTTATTTATTTATTTTCTTTTTTCTTTTTTTTTTTTTTTTGACAACTAGTTTTTATTTTTAAAAGGTATGATCGTAATACATGTATATTCAGAAATTCAGAAAGCCGTCAATTATATTAAAAAAGGACACAATGACCCACCCAACGCATTCACACATTTCTGGAAATTAGTTTTTAAAAATGGGAAAAAAAACTTTGGGGTTTTTTTTATTGAATTTTTCTGAAAACGTGCCTGCCCGGGGACGTAAAACATCAGCTATTTTTTGTGACCTTATGCATTAGTCCTACTCATACCCCATGTCAAACGCAGTTAATCTTCACAATCACGATTATTGTTGTTTTTTGTTTGTTTTTGGGGTGGGGGGGGGGTATTTTTCATTCTTCAAAAATGTACTTAACCACAAAGATGATAAACGACACTAGTATCTTTAATTAATTGAGTACTCTTCTTGTTTTTTTTTTTTTTTTTTTTTTTTTTTTTTTTTTTTAATTTTATTCATTCGCCTAAAAATATCCTTAAATGAACATGAAACTTGTTAATTCCTTTAGCTTTTTTTAAGTTGATCATTCTAAGTGAATTCTACATGATATAACTAAAAAGTTGTCGGTAAAAGGCTATTAAAACGTATCATGAAATAGAATATAACTCTGTATCTGTGTACAAAAATTATGTGTCTTGTGCATATTGTTACCAGGACATGATATAATTGGAACATTTCACTTTCTAAAGCTTTGTTTGTTTGTTTGTTTTTTAAATTAAAAAAAAAATACATCCAGTATGTCTTTTCAGAAAAGGGACCATTTTTCATAAATATATTTTATTGAGTGAAAATTAGATTAAGAAGGAAGAAGCAATGTAAATATAAATCTTACTTGGAAACACGAACAAATGGTGTCATGGGAATAAGATAAGAACAATGAAGTTTTCAAAATGACCTATCGACAGCTGCATTGTAATTTAACCGGAAAAAGGGTCCAAATAGCGCAGTTTGTTGTTTTATAGTACAGCCGCAGCGGATATGAAAATTCGGATTCATATGGAAGTGAGTGACTGTTACCATAGAATGGCAGAAGATTTTGCTTAAAATATAAATTCAATTATTTCTCCTCAAGTTTAGAAAAGAAAATCTTTAAAAAAAAAAAAAAAAAAAAAAAAAAAAAAAAAAAGTAATTTTTCTCGAGAATATAAATTGAAGATTTTGTAGTAGAAAAATATACATACACATCCGTTGTTTAATTTTCTGCAAACTGTTATTACGAATTGCATATTTAATGTTTCTGAAATATGGGAGGGGGACACACACACACATTCTACAAAATCCATACAACAATTATAATAAAGGATCATAATAGGTCATAAAGGGTATGTTCATCCTACATGTATCCCTCACATTCAAATGTAGTTCAGTGAATTCAGTATGTTCAATAAATGAACAACATGTTCATCAAAAAAAGATAGAATTATGCAAGAATATGCTGCTTTGTTTCTTGTATCCATAATCAATTTTGCTTGAATACGCTACTGATGTTCTTACAAATTGAGATATATAATCGTTTTTAATATGCAAGTTACTGAACAATAGTTGACATGGGATTACTACATATGTATGTCGAGATAAGTACCAGCAGTTTCCATGAATTCATATACAAGTATCTTCAAGTTGCCCATAGTGGATTTTATCATACTCATTAAAAAATTCTATTGATTCTAGAGCAACATAGCCGTATTCACGTGTAAATATAAAAGGATTATATAAGATAACATTGTAAAATAAAAAAGAAAATATATTACTTGTTGAGAGGCTGTGGCAGCTGAGTATGAAAGTTTTTTATATCCTTTTTACATGTAACATGCTAAGATTGTCATTCATGAAATAACTCTAGGTGTAAAGGCGAATAAAGATCCTCTTCGAAAAATGGCCTTGTCACAAGAAATAGATAAGTATGAAAGCTCTAGCTCCAACGGTTCAAATGTTATGGCCAAGGCTAAAGTTCTTCAAAAGTAGGTCAAACTCCAAGGTCAAGGCCAAAGGGTCAAAGTTGTTGGTATTATAAAGGAAGGTCTTGTCACTAGGATTACACATGTGAAGTATGAAAACCCTAGCACCAACCGTTCAAAAGTCATGGCCAAGGTTAAAGTTCGGTAAAATTTTGCACAACTGGGTCAGACGCCAAGGTCAAATATGATTGTACCCAAAGAAAGGTATTGTCACAAGGAATGCACATGTGAAATTTGAAAGCCATAGCTCCAACCAATCAAAAGTTATGGGCAATGTTAATGTTTTTGCGGACAAACAGATAAACAGACAGACAGACGGACTACATACCCCCGAATCTTCGATACAGGAGCATAAAAAATATTAACTCCCCTTGAATAATGCAGCGACGTAGTATCGGTGGTTGGGGGAAAGAGGGCAAGTTCACTTTTTTTTCTAAGCATTGATTATGCACATTGAAAGGCTTGTTGCCCTCCTACCCATCACTTTTTGTTGCAGTATAGTCAAATCAGGGTAATGTAGTACTTATGGTACCGTATGAAAAAAATTGGTCAAAAAAAATTCCCCCCCCCCCTACCCCTCTGAAATAGGAGTTTTTATTTCGGTCAACTCTTTGGGGGGTCAGGATGTAGTATGATGAAAGGGATATCAATTGGAATGTTTTGTAAATGATAGAATGATAGGAAACAGTAAATTAAAATTGACTGAATAACATATTTAGAAGTGTAAATCAAAAAGATCTTTGTACTACACTGCTCACCTGATCATGGGTCATGGGTCATGAGTTGAGTAAACCTGATTTAATATATTAAAATAACACAGCGTTAGGTTTTGTCTATCGCCACACGGCAAGAATATTACCGACGTATTTATGACGTTATTTTTTGGCACATATTTTCTGTTCATCCGTATATCTTCTAAAACGTCTTACATTCTTCTCTTTTTTAAAATAATCTTTGCTGCAATTTTGCTATAAATCATCTTCTTTTGAGTTGTTGTATCAAAATTATTTGAAATTTGTCCAAATGTTATTTCTAATTTCATTCCTTTTAGTATTTAGTGGAGGGTGAATTGATTATATCTTTTTTTTTTCCAATCACTGAAATGCAATAAAAGAAATAGCATTGGGATAAATAGATGGTGAGGGTACGCTATAGAGACTTCAGCAAAAATAAATACTACATCAAAACGGCCTTCTGTTTTGATATGCTGTTTTTTAATTGCTGAAGTCCCTGTCTGGTCCATTTCTTAGAATCACATATTTTGTTACTGAGAAATAAACGTGTATAATCACTACAAAAATAAATAGATAAATAATTTTTAAAAAGTAAAGAAGGAAAAAAAACATATCTTCACACGGATAAGAAGGAGTTCCTGCATGTAAATCCTAAAATACAGCTGTGAAAACATGTATCTGAATTTGTCTCTTTTTTATGTATTGTTGATCGTAAATGTTGTATATGTACGGATTTCGGAAATTTTCGAATCGTCTTAATTTTGACCAAAGGAAAGAAAATGCATGAAAACAAATTATTTTTATAGGAACATCTACTTTTAAAGTATTTTATATATATTTCATAACTGGAATTCAAGGCAAACATCCAAATAAATATGGGAATTGATATGTAAACTTTTGTCGATACCATTTATTATTACAGATTTGATGACATTTTCCACATCAATTTTGGAATAGCCGGAGCTCTTATATTCTTCTAAAACTAACATACGACATTATCAAATATGCAACATATCAAAGGGCAAGCAACTCTTAAAAATTAAAAATTGGCACCAATTTATTAAAATTACTCAAGCAAATACATTTTTATGTGAATTTATAATATTTTGATAATTTAAATAAATTCTTACCTACAGTCTAAATACACATATAAATTCATTTCAAACATTCTGCAAGTACATAAAAGTTTGTCCTCTTTTGGACACCGAAAAAGCACATTATAACTTTTACAATTTCAGTGGTTTCACATAATGAATATATACAAATTGGCATTTTCCTATTTCACACAAGTCAAAGATCTTTGACAAATGATGGAAAGATTATATTGGTACTACACTTTCTCGGAGAAGTAAAGATGTAAAAAATATTTTTTACTATTCAAAAATACGAATGTATTTTTTTTTCAGATAAGAAATGAAGATAATACATATATTAAAAATGTTTTTCTTTACCTGTGTTACAATATGTCTTTCATTAAAATCTGACTTATTATGATAATCAGTGCTTCCCAGGCCCTTTGAATTTTTTTTTTTTCTAGATCCTCACCATATACCGAAATTAAATTCTGTTTTACAAAAGAATTCTTTATGAATTTGGATATTAGTTTTCTTCACAACATTACATTTGAAAATCAGTTCATGATCTCTGAAGAGTTAAAACATTCATTTTGTCGAATTGATTCGTACAATGATCATTTCGCATAATTTGTCGTTTTGCCATAATGTTGTCAAAATTTGATCTTTTCCCTCTCTGTCACATTCGCCATATTGTAAAGAAATTCTTTCACTTTGGCACTTAGTCTCTTCAGAGTCTTAGTTGTCTTCAGGAACCATCCTTTCTGATATGTTTTTCACTATATCTGAAATATTCTTACCAAACTTAAGTTTAAGTTCACCAACTAACAAGCATTTTCTTGCTCGCAAATGCTTTACTTTGTTCAGACATTTCCCCCGTTGTTGTAAAAAAAAAATGCTTGGTGGTGCACGTATGAGTAATTCTATCTAGCAGGTACAGGTTTTGTAAACCTTGGATCTAGATAACCAAAAAATTCTGGTTTGTAAGTACGACTGTAATCAGCATGCAGCTCCTCTTCTGTTGATTCTTTTCATCCATAAATATTACTTCAATGGCCTCTGTTTGTTCTCTTAAATAAGCATTTTATAACGTGGAAAATAGTATTCAGTTCTGTGAAAAAAGTGTACACGCAACAAAAACAATTCTTTCAATAAATTTTACATAATCATAATACTGTGTGTGAAATTGAAAAAGCGTACTTTATATTTTAGCGGCTTTGCGCGGACAACAATGCGCTTATTCATGAATACCGTAAATAATTCTCATATTAATACAATACATGGCGCGGATGTGTGTAACGCTTATTCATGATCAAGCTAACCGCTTAATACCCAGTGACTGCGCTAAAGTTTGAATACGTCAATTTATGTACACGTACAGTACATTCCTAAGATCATCATCCTACTGAATATGCAAATATCTTAATTCTGGTTGTAACGCGGTATTGGTTGGATAAAAAAATTACTTTATTTTGTATAAATTGGGTTGCCTACGTCACAATAAATTGCGTCAAAAGCGTATCGATCCGCCTGACGATACATTTAAATTTTTGTACGATTTGAAGTAATTTATTAAGGGCAATCGTCTTTTTTCGTACACAAAATGGATGAAAATTAAATTATAAGGAATGAAATTAATAGCTACCCAATTTATACGGTATACAGTGGGTTGGAACAGTTAACGCTTTTTTTATAAACAGCTTTGCGGTTTATAAAGCGAAAACTCCCAAACCCACTTTGGGTTGGGTAGCTATTTAATTCATTCCTTAATTACAACAAGCTACAATAACTTACAAGCATACAAATTGCGTACATGTTGCAGTGGTGGCTTATTCATAGGATGTAAATAATAAACTCCTGGCTAAGGGTTCCAATAATATTTTAATATGGAAATAGATAAATGGATTCATGGCCCTATAAAATAAAAATAATAACAATGAATATCATATGATATAACAAATGTATACAATATATCTTATTTATCCTGATGCCCAATCAATAGATATAACAATTAAGAGTTATCTCCCGTAATTTGAATGTTTAGCTATACACATAAATCACTTTAAAGTTATATTTTCCTCATATGTACATGTATAATAATCACATTGCAATTATTGTGACCTTATGCAATTATAATCATATCATACAACAAAAAGGTAACATATTCTAATTACCTATTTATAGGACAAGGCCCATTCCATGAAACACTAAAATTACTTGATGCTTCATGCAGATCTACATATCTAATAATAAATGAATTCTATAGTACTATACACACTATAATACATAATTCAAATAAATATATACTCTTTGATTGAAATGCTTTAAATTTAGTTTTATTCATATTTAAACTTTCACTCTTCTTTCAAACATTGATATTAGCTAAATAGATATATTATAAAGATATAGAATGTTAAACTTTATACTTACTGTCAGGTCTGTTCTATAAAGTACCAAAGTCTTTGTCTTTGTCACCTAAATTTCTCTCCAAATTTCAACACAGCTAACCTGACCAAATTCTCTGAGTAGTCTGAAAACAACCCAGAACTACCAAAACTCTCAACCAATAACATTACAGAACTTCACCTTTTAACTCAATCGCTCAACTATAATACATATACATACTACATGTAAATAAAGGGTGAGATCTAGGATTTGTAATAAATTAAAATTTGCTTTGAAATTAATTCATATCAATATTTATTTATTCAAATATTGTATTAAATGTATTATATACAAGTAAAACACATTGCTACATACACATTTTTGTAAGCAATAAAAACGTTTTACCAAAATATGTTCATCGTACATTTGTGTGTACAATGGGGATGTATGTAATGCTTATAAATTCATCTGTATCCAAACCTTAAAGTGTTTTTAAGATGTTATTTATTGAAACTGGAATGACCGGCCTGATATGTTAAGATAGGCAATTTTACATGTATTACACTAAACCATTATCAATTACTTTAATCATATTATTAGAGGACAACCATCTCAATTTCATATCAGTGAGAGGGGTGGCTTGGAGAATTTTGAAATTAATAATCTTTTCTTGAAAATGCTGAAAATAAACAATCTGCCCCCCCCCCCCCTACTTTGGAAAAAAGATATCTGACCTTGACTGGTGGTGCACCCTCCCCCAAACAAAATATCTTTTAGGTTGAGCAGATATTTATTTATTATTATTATTATTATTTTGCTTTTCATCTTTTTCTAGGGGAAAAATAGATAAATACGAGGGTTGTTCGGAAAGTTCGTGGGCTTCTGTCATATCTTTTTTATTTAACGTCATATTATATCCAAATTTGGTAGGAATATTTTAACAATAAATTCAAATGATTTGTATTGAAAATTTTTTAAATATCTTGATTTATTTCAAACTTATTAGGAGTTAAAATCTGCAAAAATTTGTTCGCGAAGCATGTCAAAATTTAGCAAATTACAAACATTACACTAATTAATTTCTGTAGTCATATCCTCTGTAAAATGGCTGAAAATCAAAATAAATCTAGATCATCAAATTAAGAATTGTTACATCGTTTCATATTCATAATTATGACTTAATAGTTTGCTTCATGGAAAAGTAATCAATTTCTGAAGATAGGTAGTTCTCATTGAAAAAGGCGAAAAAGGTGACGTCGTAGAACGTCACGGAGCAGCAGTTTACGATACGATTTTCTGTTGTACTCTGGAAAATGTCAGAATAAAATCTGAAAATGTTGTAAGAAACATGAAATATCTCAAAAGCAGGTCATGCATATGTGTGTGTAAATGGCCCAGGCGGTATTTGAATGATAGAGACTCTCTATCAGACGAGGACGATCTGTGAGAAAATGGATTGTCTGTAAAGAATCAAACCAAAAACGTTCAGTAAGTAACGTCTTGGAAAGAGAAAGGCGTTTCACGGTTGCTGGTCTTGTGAAAGCATAATTAACCGGTAAAAGAAGAAAACATTGACAAAATTATGTTACTGGAACAATTATTAGCAAAGTGAATTTCAATTGATAGAGACACGTTTTAAATGAGTAGATATTGGACCAGACTGTGTGAAATGTATAGGGGGAATATTTTGAGAACCTCATGACGCTATATTTTTGACGTTGTAATATTATTTAGTTTGCTCCGGGGTTACCAAACATGCTGATTTTAAAATAAAGTAAATTGATTTCTATTAAATCGAATGGAATGAAATTCACACATCAACAAAATAAATATTTTTACATATGATAATGTGCTTATATTAAATTTCTTGAAAGTAGTATAACGAGGATTGACATTGTCCACGAACTTTTCGAACAACCCTCGTAATTTGTTTCAGACCAACTGCAAAAAAATACTGTGTTTGCAAAGGTAGGAAAACAAATAATGTGATTCGACAAAATTCGCTCCCCCCTCCCCAGTCAGAATAAAATGGCCGTTCCTTTATACATGTTACAGACAACAACGTTTTATCGATTTTTGTTACTTCTTTCCAGTTCTTGCACAAGCCGAATATATAGTGTGTATACATACTTTAGCATTGCTTGCTTCAAAGTTTAGGGTGACCATTCTATCTGCAAATTTGGACATTGTTTTGTTGCCTCTGCAGTTATTCAAACGTCATCACAATGTAAGTTGTGTGTTTTATATAATATGATTAAATGGTAATGTTGAAGTCATCGCAAAGATTCAACTTCTACAACATTGAAAGGTCCTCGGGTATGGCAGGGATTGTTTGCGCGTTCAAGATGGGTAATGGTTTCTTCCTTACATTCAAAGATCTTAACATTTTTTTTTCATTTTCATGGCGAAGTGGTTCTCCACAACATCTACAAAAGTTAAAAAAATTATAATACATGACTCTTAATATTCAATGTTGATACCCATGTAACTTTAACAGTAAATAGTTCCGTCAAGGGGAGGTAGCAACATTATTCCTGTATACTTGGTAGCAGGGGTTAAAATAAAAAAAAAATTTGTGAAGAATCAAAATTCAATTATTCCTATTTTAAAAATATATTAGAATTATATTTTTTTTAAAAAAAACTTTATTCATTTTATTGATCGATTGATTGTATGTTGTTTAACGCCCCTCTCGAGTATTTTTCACTCTTATGGAGACGCCACCACTTGCCTGTGGAGGGCTACAAATTTTGCTCGGCACTTAGGGTCATTGAGCAGTGAGGGATCTTTTTCTTGCCAGCACCGACTGCGACACTGTACCACGGTTTATACGGTCTCATCCGAAGGACCGGTCTCCACGTGTCCCGCAGTGGGATTCGAACCCACGACGTAAGGATCGATCAACTCCTTACTCCGCGACTCTAGAGCAGACGCTCTAACCACTGCGCCATTTTAAAGAATCCACTTATTTTTATTTTTTTATACTTGTTCTTGAGAGAAAAGTACCTCTAAAAATGGGTAAAAAAAATCATAGTCGTTCATTTAGGACCTATAAATAGGCCTTTTAGGACAGATGATACAAATGATGTAAATGATGCAAATAAAAGAAATCTAAATTATTAAGAATTTGCAAACTTTCTATGATGTTCAAAATTCTATCATTCTGCACCCCTCCTTATTAATGTATACAATTCTTTGTCACCTAAAATCACAGTATTGAGAATCTTTGACTTAAATTTATGGAGTAAAACTTATTCATTTTACTTATATCAGCATGATTAACGTTTATTTTTTTTCCAAATCTTTTATAAAAGTTTGTATCATTTGTCCTTAAACATTAATATATTTATTTGAATAAAGCATTTTCATTATTAATTATGTATACGAGAATATAATTCTAAAATAAAAAAAAAAAAAAATGAAAATAAACTGATGGAATAAATCCTATTTTTGAATCAATCACTTTGTTAAGATTTTCCTTTAAAATTTAAGCCAGTAAAAAAGTTCGTATTTCTCATCTGGACGATGTTTTGGGTTCTGCATAGTTTTCTGACAGACTGGCTCTCAAGAGCACTATTTGGACTTGAATTGAACACAATCAATTTTGGAAAAGTGACAACTATTAAAAAAGAACAAAACCTAAGTTGATCTTTAAAAACTACATGTTTCTCAAATGATTCATATTCGAGTAACACGATGATCAATAAGAAAACAATGAAACTAAACAAGAACAGTTGAGTTAAGACGACTTTTGAATAAGTTTGCATAATATATTTAAATTTGATTTCAGGATATTAAACATTTGATGCAGTTCTGAGATTTATGTTTACTAGGGATGACAGTTTCTAACCGGTTAACCGATTAATCGGTCGGAACGATGGCAATAGGTTAGAAAATCTGTAATCGGTTAGTCGAAAAAAATTAATATATAAATGTAAAATTAAACGCAACCTTCTTAAAATTCATTTTTAAAAAGGAAATTCCTGCTTAACCGTTGTTGATTTAGCGTTTTCACCTATTTATTTAAGCTGATTTGGAGGTAATTATGTCTCTTCGGATTAAAATGGTGGAGTAATTGATCAGTCTGTGATGTGTAAATTACTGTTAAAACATCATGTCGTTACCCCGACTGTCCTGTAATTCTTTAATGATAATAATCACCGTTCAGCACTTTGAATAGGTATGTGTATCTTTTGCAATTATTTACCATATTAAATTATTAAACAAACATTCTAAATTAAGTGATATAGTCAAGACTTAGCTTTGATTATGGTGACAATGAAGAATGAACTTGTGTGACATCTGCTCTGGAAAATTATCCACGATTTCTCAGGAAAGTTTCATGGTTTTCTGGAATTTTTCTTGTCTAATGAAATAAAAAAATATAGGTATGTATTTTCTGATCAAGAATAAATACAAATAGTGTGATTTTAACTTCTAACATCGTTTTTTAAAGTCTTCTTGTGTGTGGGAATAGAGCTACTTGAAAAAAGTCAAGAAAATGTGTAGTTTGATACGGTTAACCGATTAATCGGTCGGAACGTCTTGCGGTTAACCGATTAGCAATCCAGTATTCGATTGCCATCCCTAGTGTTTACATGAGGTATTTGGAGCTTGATTCCGCGAAGTGTTTTTATTAATTTAATCCAAATTTTGAATCTGTGAATTCTTAATGAGGTGTCATATATCCTACTTTGAAACACAGTCCTCCCTTACTCAGAAATTAATATCGAGATTGAAAATTTAATATTAATATTTCAAATTTCTATAACCAATAACCCCTCTTACCCTTTTCTAACTTCTTCATGTCCGTGAATAGAGGCCAATTGGTATTTTGTCATTCCTAATACTCGAAGTACGTTTTGAAGTATAATTCTTTCTTAACATCCACTGCTAGTCATTTATCTAAAGACAAGACGACAAACAAGATTCAGTATGTTTTGACAAACAATAGAAATTTATGTTTACGCTACATCATAAAGCACATCATTAAAAATTGAATTATTTTTGTAACAACATTCTACAACCGACGTAACATAACTTAAAAAAATTCTTTGTGAAACAAGTACTAGATTTAATTAAAGAAACAGTTAATATAGTCTATACCCTTTCCATACGTTATACTAACAGGATTAGAACTGTTTGCAATTCGGTGTTTTTAAGAGTTTATAATGTTCAAAATTGTTATTAACAATACCTGCATATATATATACAGTGTATATATATATATATATATATATATATATATATATATATATATATATATATATATATATATATATATATATATATATATATATATATATATATATATATATATATATATATATATATAAGTTTCGGTGAAGTATTCCTACTTTTGTATAAATAAGCACACATTAGAAAGATACAAGTAGTGTCTCTTTTTTCGAGGGGAAAATGTTTTTTGTGTTTATATGACCATGATAGACAATCGCAAGTACAACTTATTAACTGCATCCGGATATAATATCAGTATACTTATATACTTATAACGTGAGGAGAGACTTCAAGTCGATTTAATTGCTGCATTAAGGATTTAAAAAACAACAACAAAATATGTTTTATTTTTAAAAATATTTTTATCCTTTGGTAAAATTGTATGTTGTTATCGATTATTCCTACGTGAAAATGGTGAAATCATCATGAAATTGTACTCTGAACTTTATATGCTTCAGCTGGTTGAGTCGTTCATGATGATTTATAGTTCCTTTGTTTTTCGTAAAACTATGGGATTTTTTTAACGAAATTGTGATTGAAATAATGTTTTTATGATTTATATGCAAAACAAACGACTATCAATATACCCAGTCGGATTGATACATGTGACTTCCCCTTTTTCTGATCAGTTTTCTTTCGTAATGTTTGGTTGTTTCCACCTGCCGTGCTTATGATATATTCGTCTTGTATTGTTTACTTCAAAATGTGTGTTATCTAAATTTGCAAATTTCAAAACAAACTTAAGTTCATAGAAAAGATGAAATACAAAGAGTTACGTTTTGCAAATTCGAATCTTTTCATTATATGAAAAATGAAAGAAACCTACTGAGCTTTTCATATCCATCCTGTACATGAAGGTACAAAGAATATAATTGTGAAAGTCTATTTCTTTTTGTAATTGTTAGGGTGAAATAAGCATTATTTATTGTAACTCATAAATGATTTAGCCTATATGTGAATCCAAGTGTCTGAAAATCCAGGCGTCCTAAGATCGTTGTTACAAGGCATGCAAACAAAAAATGAGAAAAAAACACACTAAGATTTGACTTTTTCACTCTGAGATATGCAGTTGTTATGCACCATAAAGATTAGTACATGGTTATTTATTTGAAAAAAAAAATGTTGAGGTCACTTGAGGGTATAAAACGTATAGTATACAATTTTCTCATATATAACATATGAATTACATTTGCAAGAAATATGCAACAGAGCTTGTTGCTTATCAAAGTCTCTATTTAAGATCATTTTGAAAATTCCTATAAATGTTATATAATACTAGCAAGCAGTTTGATGTTTATGTACATAACACTTAAAATAAAACTTGGTAAGCATAGAAGAGCAAAATATCTTGAAGCAATTGCTAAAGAGAATATCAGTGTTTACAAAAAGAAATATTTCATTGGTGGGTTAAAATCTTTTTTCTACAATAATACACCCTTAGATAAAGAGTTGATCATTATTTGGTCAAATCAGTATAGCAGAAATTGCAATTAAATGAACAATGAAAACAAAATGCAAATGTGCAATAATCCGCTTGTAACATCCCGGTAATGTTTGTAAAACAGAGATAAAAGTATATAAAGGAAAGTATGGATACATACATTCATTTGAATCGTTTCCCAGTGGGTGTAAATTGTTCTCAAAATTAGGAAGAGACACATTATGTCAGGAAGTGATTAAAGCTGATTTATGAAATAATGCACTGTAGTCAATGATTGACCAATTTAGAAGCCTACAAACTCAAGTGGCTGTTCAAAGGTTTTAAAGGTTATGGAAAACATTTAGCTTAATTATAAACGAATTCTCTGTCTAATTTTCAGTTCTGCTAGGTACTTGCAAGCAGTTAGGCGCATAGTTGTTGACTGCGTTGGACCAACGTTGGCAACCTAACGTTGGCCCAATGCAATTTTGCTCATCGACCCAACGTTTTTGCAGCGTTTGTCCATCTTATTACTGCATCTGATCAATGCTGGCCCAACAATGGCCCAAAGTGATTCTTTCAACGAAGAAGGCCCAACATTGGCATAATATACTTTTTGTGTTGGCCCAACATGGCCCAACGCCCGTTAACCAATCGATCTTTTCTATTTGAATTGTATAATTTTTCATTTGTATTGCATAATTTTTCATTTGTATTGTATAATTTTTATGTCACCTGAGTTACTCAGGTGACCTATTGCTATCTCTTTTCATCCGTCGTCGTAAGGCGTGCGTCGTCCGTCGTTCATCGGTCGTAGACTTTTGATCATTTTCAGCTTCTTCTCTGGAACTAGTGAACCAATTTCAACCAATTTTGGCACATAGCATCCATGGGTGAAGAGGAACAAAAATTATGAATTTCGTGGCCCCTGTCCCCCTGGGGCCTGAGGGGCGGGGCTAAAACCATCAAATTTAATGCAATCTTTAAAAATCTTCTTCATTACTCCTGGACATCAAACAGTCAAACTGTTGGCATGATTGTAATGAGCATTGAGCTCTCTACCAAAATTGTGAAATTTATGGCCCCAGGGTCAGGGGTTCTGGTGCTAGGGTGGGGCTATATAGATCATATAGTGAAAGTGCATTATTTCTTTGAAAATCTTCTTCTCTTCTTCTGGGTATTAAATAAAGTAACTACCTACATAGTTATGAAGAACAAGAGTGCCTCTTCCAAAATTGTGAATTTCATGGCCCCAGGGTCAGAGGTTCTGGAGTTAGGGCGGGGCTCTATTGATTTTATAGTGAAAATGCATTATCTTTGCTCCTGGGTATTAAATAAAGTAACTAACTACATAGTTATGATGAACAAGAGTGCCTCTTCCAAAATTGTGAATTTCATGGCCCCAGGGTCAGAGGTTCTGGTGTTAGGGCGGGGCTTTATGGATTATATAGTGAAAATGCATTAATTCTTTGAAAATCTTCTTCTTTGCTCCTGGGTATTAAATAAAGTAACGAAGTACAAAGCTATGATGAGCAAGAGTGCCTCTTCCAAAATTTTGAATTTCATGGCTCCAGGGTCAGGGGTTCTGGTGTTAGGACGGGGCTCTATTGATTATATATATAGTCAAAATGCATTAATTCTTTGAAAATCTTCTCTGTTCCTGGGCATTAAGGTGATAAACTAAGTACATAGTTATGATGAGGAGGTAGGCCTATTCCAAAATTGTGAAAGTCATGGCCCTTGGGTCAGGGGTCCTGGTGTTAGGGCGGGGCTCTATTGATTATATAGTGAAAATGCATTAATTCTTTGAATATATTCTTCTCTGCTCCTGGGTATAAAACAAACTAACTGAGTACATAGTTATAATGAGCAATGATGCCTCTTCCAGAATTCGGGGTCAGGGATTCTGCTGTTAGGGCGGGGCTCTATTGATTATATAGTGAAGAAGCATTGATTCTTTGAAAATCTTCTTCTCTGCTACTGGAGATTATTTAAACAAACTAGGTGCATGATTATGATAGGCAAGGATGCCTCTACCAAAATTTTGAAATATATGGCCTCAGGTTTGGGGGTTCTTGTGGAGGGGGAGTGGCTCTATTGATTATATAGTGAAAAAGCATTAATTCTATTAATTAATCATTAATTAATCCTGTCTGCTCTGCATTGTTGATCTGTTAAATAAATTACTTAGGTGTGATGAAAAAGGGAGCTTCAAACAGATTTTTTAAATCTTATGGTCCTAGGGTCAGGGGTTTTGGCATAACGGGGGAGGGGGGAAGCTTTTGATAATATAGTGGAAAAGTGTTAATTCTTTGAAGTCCATAGTTATGTTGATGAGGGTAACTCTTCCAAATTTATAAATTTCTTGACCCTGGGTCCTGGGTTCTGGTGTTAGGATAAGGCATTGTTGAATCTGTAGTGAAAATGCATTGTACCTGTGAAATTCTTCTTTGCTTCTGAGCATATCGGAAGCAAACTGAGTAAAAGTTTTAATGATATAAGTAAGGATATTTTTACCAAATTTTTGAACATCTGGACCATTTGGTTAAGCATTCTGGTCCTTGGCAGGGCTCTATTAATTTGTATTCTACTGAGAGAAGTTATCCCCCTTTCCATTCAACTTTGATAATTAATCACTGTAAATAATGTATTTGAATGGTTAATAGAATAAGATAATTATGCAAGATTTTTCATTGTATAATTCAAAAAACCCCATTTCTAAGGGGGAATGGGGTTGGGTTGGTGGGTATGGGTTGGTAGGGGAGGTGGGAGGATGAGGTACCATCAGTCAAGATCAGACTATTTATTTTCTAAGACATAATTTCTACGGACAGATTATTTATTTGCCATCTGCCAGAGTTCCCTTTTCATCCAAATGTCCGTCCTCTAACATGCACGCAAAACATATAATAGGGACCCAGTTTGCTTTGAGCACCCGGAACATCCTGCTCATTTTCAACACGATACAGGCTAAATCTTGACCAATGAAATCGTTCGTAACGAAATAATTAAACAAGCCTCGGATACAATACAAATAAAAAATTATCAAATACAAATAAAAAATTATCAAATACAAATAAAAAATTATCAAATACAAAAAGGAAATGTTACGATACAAATGAATATTTTTACTGAGTGTTGTCTAAAATTGGTTCTGGTTATATAGCAAGTCGAATGAAAAATATCTTAATCACAATCAACAGTTCAGACCAGACAGGTTTTATATCCGGAAGATACATAGGTGAAATAACAGGCTATATGACTTAATGCATTATACTCTCTTGATTGCTGTTAATGATTGATTTTGAAAAGGTTTTTGACACAGTTTCATGGAATTTTATTGATAACGAATTGTTTAAATTTGAACCTTCTATAAGAAGATGGATTTCAGTATTTCAGTGTAATATTGTATCAGCTATCAATCAAGCAGGCCATTTATCCAATTTCTTTAAACTAGGCCGTGATGCCGTCAGGGTGATCCAATTTCACCATATTTATCTTTAGTATGTGCAGACATTTTAGCTTTAAGAATAAAAAAATAATTTAGAAAAAAAGGTGTAAAAATTGATGAGGATGAATACATAATGTCTCAATATGCTGCTGACACACTAGTCATACTATATGGAGCAGAACAATCCCTAAGAAATTGTATTGAAAAAATAAATAAATTTTATAAATTATCGGGACTTAAAATTAATCTCTCTAAAACACAAATATTCTGAATAGGAAGCAAAAAGTATTCAAATAAAAGGCTACTTAATGAAATAAATTTCCAATGGACAACACAATTTTAACTATAGGGTATTTATTTTGATGTGGACTTAACTAGAGATTCAGAACTTAATTATGACAACAACAAAAATGGTCAAAATCAAGAACATAATACTACAATGGAGTAAAAGGCGTACTACTCCCTTTGGTAGGATTTCACTTATAAAATCACTAATAATAGCACAATTAAACCATCTCTTCCTTGCTTTTCCTTCAACTTCTGAATATTTGGCTAAAAATCTAAATAATTTTATTTTTAATTTTCTATGTAGATCTTAAGTGGACAAGATAAAAAGAAAACAAAATACTCAAGATTACAAAAGTGGGGGATTGAATATGATTGATATAATGAAATATATGAAGATAACGAACAGTATTCAAGATCAAAAGTCCATTAAACAATACAAAATTGGAGCAGAGCAAACACGGACCTCTAAAACATAAGAGGTGGGATCAGGTGCCATGAAGGAGTGAGCATCCCCTGCCGACCGGTCACGCCCGCCCTGTGCTCCTTGTTATGACCAGGAAATAACGGAAAAACCCATCGACAATACAGTGTGTAAATAATGGCCTAACCATTAGTATGAAAAACGGCAGTCAGTATTTGACTCAATGATGAATTGTATTTGCTGACAAGGTCATTGTATCTACCATAGAACTTATGAAATGATGACTTAAAACGAAACAGCTGATATTCTTGTTTCATCAACTTGTTTGTCAATAATTTACCTCGTTTTAGAAATTGTACATACGTAGAGCATGCTCGCGTATCGAATCAACTGAGAGATATATACCCCGTATGTAGGTGATGAAGGTATATTGCTGCATAAATAAGGGAAGTTGATGATTGAAAAGTTAAAGTCATCACGTTTATCATAATGTTTGGTTGTTAGATTACCTTTAACGTCTTTTTCAAGTAAAATATCCAAATATGAAACACATGTGTCAGACTCTGTGGTATTTTTTATCTCAAGCTCACCGGGAAATATCGTACCAACATAAGAATGGAAATAACCATAATTGTAAATTGACAATACGTCGTCGATATATCTAAATGTCGAGTTGAAGTCCACAGCAAGAGTTTTCTTCTTTTCACGTATAAGTTTTTGGACAAATTCTGCTTCATATGAATACAAAAAAGGTCTGCTTGTAACGGGGCGCAATTTGTACCCATGGGAATTCCAATAATAACTACATTAAAGACAAAATCATTTTTGATCAAAGGACTACTATATGGCCAGGATTCTAAATGGGGATGGTTCAGAAAGCTTTTAATGTTGAAAAACTATTTGTTACTGGTTCAAAGTGTAATAAATTGATATTTCGAAGTATAAGTAATAATTTTTGGAAAGATACATTAATTGCTTTCAAAAATATGGGAGACAAAATAAAAATAGATTCATGGGAAGATTTTATCTCTCAATCATTATGGCACAATAAGAAACGTAAAATTGACAATAAGCCCATTTTTTTACTCCAAATGGTTTATCAAAGGTGTAATATTTATTTCAGACTTGTTAGATTAAAAAGGAAATTTTCTAAAATTAGAAGATCTTTAAGCAAAATTTAATGTAAACATCAATTTTTTAACCTATGCAAGTTTACAGAAAGTTATAAAAGTAGCTATGGCTGTAGAAAAATAAACAAAGGAAGTTTAACCCAAGGCTCATTTTACCTTTTTATCAATAATTATTCTGTTTATCTAAAAAAAGAACAAAACCTAATGTACAATATTTTGAACACAGAACATTTTTCAAAAGTAAAATGAAGTAAACATTTTGAAATTCAAGATGCTTTTAATTACAAAATTCCTTTTCAATGTACAAAAAGTTCTGAACTACAATGCCTACAATTCAGAATAAAGCAACATATCTTAGTTACAAATAAAATTTTATATAAAATGGGTTTGAAAGATACTAATTTTGTAGCTTCTGTCAGACATGTGAGAAAACAAATTTTCATATAATGTGGGAATGCCAGAAGGTTCAGACACTTATAGATAGTTTTACCATTCTCTGTGAAGCTCATAATATAGAGTTTCCAAAAGATAGTTGTATGTTCATATTTGGAAGCCCAGTACCTAATAGCAGAGAATTAAATACAATACTATTATGTAATAAATCATCTATATACAGAACTAAATATTGTAATGAAGTTTTGAGATTTCAAGGATTACGTGGAGATGTTAAAACATTACTATCTACCCTAAAATAATGTAGTGCAACAAAAAGTAATCAAATCAATGAGTTTAATAATAAATGGAAATATTGGCTTTTACTTGTGTAAGACTCTGAAACTAGGCATTTATAGACATTTTGCAATTATTGGACATACTCTTTCCAGTACTTTAATTAACATACATTTTCTATCATGCCCTTATCTCTTCCCTTTTCACCTTACTCTATCCCCCTCTCTTTCTTTTTCTCTCTCTCTCCTTTTCAATTGTCACTATTATATTTTTTTCGGTATTGTTTATTATATTTATAAATGATATATTTTTGAAATTCCATTAATATTACAAACATGTATGTGAAAATTTATATTAATAAAAAAAAAAAATAAAAGAAAGAAAGAAAGCGTTAAACTGAATGTATTTAAAAGGCATTTAAATCGCTTATCATTTGTAAATTAGATATACATCGCAATAAAAGGCTCAAAACAAATATATCATCATACAAATACATGTACATACATGTATGACATTATCTATTGTACTGTATGAATGTTTCTAAAGCGTGTACACTGTATGTCGATGTTTGGACTCTTAGCGGAAACACAGTATATACATTAACATGACAGATGGAAATTGCGTATACTAATATACACCGTACTTATATACTGTACAGATGTACTCACACACATCCACAGAATCATGCAGATCAAACAAGTAAGACATGTATAAATTGTTTTGACAAATCTTTACTCGCATTCTCTGCAACTAGCAAGAAAAACATTATTTCTCGCTTCTTGAAATTTAAACTCGTATATATAGGGCAAGTCAGGGTAATTTCGACCACCGTTTAATTTCGACCACAGCAACACAATACCACACAAAGATCTACGGAAATGTTAAGACAATTTTAATTTATTCGGAGTTAAAGAAAACAATTCCTCAAATTGTGTTTCCTGGTATAATTATTCATCGCAGATCAGAAATATAAATAATATTTTTACTATTATTCATGTCTTCCGTTTGACGTCCCCGTCGATTTGATCAAGGAAATGCAAGAGAGACAACTCGTACAGCCTCTTTTTAAGTTTAACCTTGTTTAACAGTCTACAGCACGAAATAAATTGTTTTATTTTTTATTGGGGTATCTTTAAGTTACAGAATTTTGCAAAGAGGGTGTTGCAGAAACTCGCGATTATTCCCTAAATCGAGAAGGATATTTAAATACCCACGACGTCGACGCATGAAGAGTTATCTCTAAATATAGACAATGCTACATGTAGGTATATGACTTTATTAGTCCCCTACCGGTGAAACCGGAGGGGACTATAGGTTTCCTAACGCTTGGAGATATTGAGCTGATTTTTAGTATGTGAGTGTATCTTGATGAGTTACAGATCAAGTTTGCATTTCGTTCCGCTTCATTGATTTTTGACGGAATAACGGCCTTTTCAATTTTTAAGGGTTTTCCGCAATTTTCTTCTAAACGCTTGTAGATATTGAGCTGATTTTTGGTATGTGGCTTTACCTTGATTAGTTATAGATCAAGTTTGCATTTCGTCCCGCTTCGTTAATTTTTGACGGAATTATGGCATTTTCAATTCTTAACGGGAACCAGATTACACTTGCCGGTAGGGGACTAGTATTGCTAATGCAATACTCACAGAATGCTTGTTTATATAGCGGGTGTGTCCAGCTTGTTATAACGAAACATTTCACATTTTATGTTAATATCATGCATAGTTTTTCCTTACATAGACTGGCGACCTGTTACCACATCTATGGTCACTGTCGCCATATTGCACGAGAAAAGTTAGAACGGTGAAAAGCACAAGAAGTTGCTGTCCTTTAAAAAAGAACTGCAATACGTGGACCATATGCATGTGTTTCTACACGAAATTCAACGAAAACTGCTAGATTTAGTGAATTTACAAAGGTGTAATTGAATTTATTTTTTTTTTACAGGTATCTTATAATTTTCATCAGTATTTGAGTCTGCTTAATTAGGCTGTAATGATAAAAAAAATCATGACCTTGAAATGATATGAATATGAAATGTTGATTTAGGTATCTATCACAATTGTAATGTAGCCTTTACAATTAACAACAGAATTAAAAGAGGCTTAAGCGTGCAGGTATCGTAATGGTTGAATTTTAACTCCATTGGCGGATCCAGGGAGGGGGGTTCCGGTGTTGGAACCCCCTTTATATTTGAAGAAAGAGGAAGCGAGAGAGAATGGTTTTTTTTTTTCTGTAATATAGATATTTTACGTCTAGTATTTTCAATAAAATAAGTACTTCAATCTCTGCCCCTTCTGCTCTCTGGATAGAGTTTTGCTTAATGCTTTCCTCCGTGTACCTTCACAACCCCGGCCATGGGCCTCGACCACCCACATGTAACATGAAAAATTTCACTTTGATATCATCGTAAAATTCCGGCGAACGTACATGCACGGCTATGCCATTTTTGGACCATCTTCTAAAGTAACTAACTTTAAGAAGTATGCATAAAAAGTCATGAAAGGGAGTATCCATGAGAGATTATTTATCTCCTAATATTATGGAGATATTTTAATCAATGAAGAGATAGGTTAAAATGTTCCCGTAGTATGTGGGGGAGGGGGGCTCACTTTTTCTTTAAAAAATAATCTTTTGTTATAATTTTAATATATAAGTTTTGATTTGTATTGGAAGCTCCCCCGCACTTTTTGTTGTGGGAAGGTTCAAATACGGAAAAATCAAACATTCAAAAGAAATCAAAATGTACCGAAAAGTTAGACGAAGTCCCCCCCCCCCCCCCCCCCGAAATAGGTGGTGCACAGGTTGTTATTTTAATTTATTAATTTATTTTTGCTTGTCAACTCTTTTTGAAGGTTGCCTCCTTTGAAAACCGTTGCTACGGACTTGAATTTAAGTGCCTGCGGTGTGACCTAGAAACCACCCCCCTTTTTTCAAAGACTGCTGGATCCGACCCTATACTGGAGCACTAGAGGGTCTCGGCACTAGAGGGTCTCGAGTTATCTAAAGCGATGCTAGGTCATCGATTAACGCGATCAATTTAAAAACACAAAAAAAGATTAACTTTGTGCATGCTTTTTTTTCCCTGTCTCTTTTTAAATAACGGAATGGTCTTCTCGGCAAAACAAAGCGTTTTTTTCCGAGCTCGCCAGAAGGTCTGAGGAGATGCGATTAACAATCTCATCGCACATGTGTACACCTAGGCTATTTGGTCTTACAAGCACAGGTGTGTGCACTGTTTGATATTGACGCTTAGACTGGTGACGGTATTTGCTACGGACATGAATTATACACCAGTTTCATAAAATGTGCAGTTTTTTTTTTTTCTAGTGGAAATTGGAGTATATTAAAAGTCGAATATCTTGGATATGGGGTAACCCATATCTATTCTTGTAACATCGACCATGTACGAGTTCATTGGTTACTATGAAAGGTGGCACAGGTTAACTTTTCGTTAATACTAGTATTTTCTACAATGACCTGCCTACTTTGAGTAATTGTACTTTCATAGCAAAATTGTTAAATTTTATCCCCGATTGGCCTATAGTTTTGTCATTAAAAAATCGGGCTGTTTCGATACATGTAACCCATAACGGCTGGGACTTGATATCTGTACAAGATTTATACGGAAGATTCTATCATTGCAAAGATAGATGGTACACGTGTAGCTCAGATCTGTTGTTCGCAAAATTTTCTTTATGTTTCTCCTTCTCCCCCACATGAAAAACCTTTATCAAGCTATATTTGGATTGCTGTCTATCAAATTATTTTGCGAACCTTGATGCACAAAATTAATGCCAGTAAACATGGTAATGACTATCTAGTTGAATTAAGTTTTTAATTCAACATGTTCAAGCTGTTAAGCTATCTGTAAGTTCTTACTACTTATTTAAAATGCTTGTGCCATAGAATTTAGTTATTATATAAGGATATATGTATTAAAGAAAAAATCAGATCTTGGTTACGCCAAAGAATACAAAAATACGATGTGCAGATTTTAGAGCGAGGTTTGCCAATGATTGGCATATTCTAATTTGAAAAGGGCGAATTGTTCTAAGGGCAAGGTGTCTTAAACACGAACTCTCTAGCATTCTCGCGCATGCGTAGCCTGACGTATGCCCATGGAATCCGGTTTAACCCCGCTCATATATTTTCTGCGTGGACCTCAGGGTCCACGCAATTAATTGCAAGTGCACCTCGCACATCATTTTGAAAGATGTACTGTAAAAAGCGTGCGTTAATACTTTTCAATATATATAAAAATGTGTCCAATAATTACACCATTGATGCAATATCCAAGAAATTCCATTGAGTCATTTCAATTGAATTGTTTCAAGTCAAATCTGAGTCACTAATTAACAGAACAATAATGAAACGAAATGAGTATGAATAAATTATCTAATTATTTTAAATGTTAGTACTTTATTTTTTAAGACATTGCCACTAAATAATAAAATTAATGTATGACTGTCTTATTAGTATTAGATCACAACATCAAGGAAAACAATTTAATTCCGCATGCATTCAAAATATTACCCATATACTTTCTGGCATTCTCTCCCTCTCTCTTTCTCTCTCAAGAGAGTTGTTACATTGTACTTCCATTATAGTGTATAAGAAAAAAAATATTTATATACCAGCCATTCCAAGATTCGAACCCATTGTTAGGTAAAAAGAATATTCACATAGAGTCCACACACTTTACCACTAGACCAGCTTCGACACTGAAATATTGTGTGCTATTTTTTGTACACATTTTGCATTTCGGGTGGATAATATTTTTTGTTCGATTTTTGTGATTTTCAAAAATATGCCTCTTAGAAACAAAAATCGGAAATGGCAGTTTTGAAGAAAACTCCTGTCTCTTGAAGCGTATATCAAATCAATTCTGTTTCAAGGAGGCATTTTTTTTTTAGAACAATGGGGATTCCCTAGTTGAAAAACAGAAAACGAGACTTATTTTGCTATGTGACTAATTTACACTTCTTTTAATGGCAAATTGGTAGTTGATAAGCATTTTGCAAATATTGTTCTACATTGTGCTGTACATACTGTTGTATCTGAAAAAAAAATTAATACCGTTTTCTGTTACTTAAAATTTTTCTTTTAAACTGCTACGGCTTTCAGGAAAATTTCAAAAGAACTGCAACACCCTCTTTATCTTGGATTTCTCTCAAAATGCACAAGAAACGTCCATTTGATTTGGTCGAAATTACCCCTACTGATTTTAAGGACGCGGGGTAAATTCGACAACTTATTCTGAAATATATGTAAGTTGTCTTTAACAGCTGTTTAATGCAATGCAGAGTTAGATGTTCAAAATGAAATTGACCATACTGTATATATGTACAATATAACTGCATATAACCTAGCTTTTATATTTAAAAAAAAATATGTAAGATTAATTAACATATGCATGCCTAGCTATATATGTTGTCCAGGCCGTTCATGATCACAAGGGTGTATCACTGATCGACGTGCGAGAGAACACGGAGTCGGCACTGGCTTTGAAATAATACATGACGAGACCAATCCAAAAAAAAAAAAAAAAAAAAAAAAAAAAAAAAAAAAAAAAAAAACATTCCAAACCCGTCAAATTAACAAATGAGAGGATGCAGGCAATATCAAATAAATGTTAAAAAAAAAAAAAAATCAGGTTTTTGTAATTTTTTTTTATTATTACAAATGCGTTTGACGGACAAAACTTTGAGACTATCGAAAACCAACGAACCAGCCGTATTAAGATCGTATCACACAGTCCAGGTACAAAAATCCAAATAGTACCCAAAATATTAGAGAGCAATACACCAAAAGAACTGCAACAATCTTGAAAAAAAAAAACTCACTATGATGTTAATATAAATGATTTCTTTGTTTGAGTTTGGATTTTTTCGGGGGAGGGGGAGGGGGTTCAGAGGACTTTGCCTCTGTAAATCTCTTTTTGTATGACTTGATCGAAATTCTCAGGATCTATCTCTTTTAAGAATTAACAAAACACGTAAAATACGTAATACAACGCATTCCAAATGCATTTGTATATGGCAATATTAGTGAAGAAAAAATATATGCAATTCTAATGCTATGTTCAAACCTTATACATATATACACAATTTGAATGATTCGGTTGTGAAAAGACGATATTAGATAAAATCCCTTTTGGGTTGGCGATTTAAAAATCATAAATTATTTGTGGAATCTGAGAAAAATTTATCTCTTTGCATAACTATGTAACACAATTTTGAAATATAGAGTTGGCGAATTAAAAGCAGAATTTAGAACAAAGAATAAGAATTAAGGTGTCTATAAGGCAGCGTTGAAAAGCTTAAGTACATTTTTTACTGAATGGATACTAGTACTTATCCATTTTAACTTTTTATTGAGAGAGAGAGAGATACACGCACTGAGTATTTTCTAAATAAGGAAATATTGTTTCTCGGACCAAAAATTTTGAATAAAATGCAACAGGTAGAGTTTGCATTACAAGAGTTATCTTCTTGATGTTTGTTGAGGCAGGTCAAAATTAACCAATGCAACATGCTTACTTATTTTTAAACCAATTCATTATTTTTATGCATTTTTAACTCTTAAAACAGAAAAATATGAAGGAAAAATCAAACTCATTTACTTTGATTTTTTTAACTAGTACATTTGAAAACAGTCGTGTTTTGTGTATTGAAAGCCACAAATCAGCAAAAGTGGCCAAAATTACCCCCACTCTCTACCCTATCAAAGAAATATAGAACATTGGGGACAATTTTGATTTCTTCTTCTTCGATGTATCAACGAATGTCAACAAGCAAAGAATTGCATGGACGTTTTATGAAATGCTTATTTTATAATTGAATCGGGGGGTTGAGGAGAATTGTTTTCAGAATATATCCCCCTCCATCTCTTCTTTGGAAGTGAACCGCCTACTATATGTAAGTCTAGTGTTCCACATAGAATATATTTCTTCTTAAGGTTTCTAGTTATCATCTTCTTAGTCATCAACAGTTTTAATTTTCTGTCTTTAAATGTCATTTTCTTTCTCACATTTTAAGTGCAATTATAAAAAAAAATGCACCATTGTTTTGTACAATCGATTGATTATACATGTGATGTTTTTAGCATGTACGGATCTAGGATTATTTTTTCCGGGGGGTGGGGGTCCATACCCACTAAAAAAAAATTGCACTTAGAATTTAGATTTTTTCAACAAGGAAAAAAAAAAATCAGTTAATAAATGTATATGATACATATGTAATAATAATAATAAAATAAAATTCTGAATCCACCCCCCCCCCCTCAAAAAAAAAAAAAAAAAAAAAAAAAAAAAAAAATATGTGAGAGAAGGAGGAGGCAAGTCACTTTCCTTCAAATGACTTTTCCTACCATTTTACCAGGGTTCCGTGTTTCCTAGGAACATAATTTATTATTTATTTAATATAATTTATATTATTATATAGTCTATAAATAGCCCCTATATAATCTATACAACGTTAACAGTTCATAACACTACATATTCACCGGATTTGAAGCCGTATTCACCGGAGGGTCAGTGCGCGTGCAGTGGCATTGTGACGTCACAATCAATACCTCAAACAACGTTGAGCACAATGGTTGCAACGGTCGGAGCTAGCTGAATATTTGAGCAGGAAAAATTGTTTCGCAAGTCTATGGCAGGATTATTTTCTTAACATTTCGATGTCTTACACACAGCAAAAGGAAAACACGGAAGATATAGGTTGTAATCTGGACATTTGATTACTTTCTACGACAGAAGTTTGTTAATGAAAATGGAATCGTCAGACAGCCTTCAATGTCTTATTCATTCAAAATCTGACTATATAATAAAACAATTATGGACTCTTTCGATGGTGAATATGGTTTGTTATTTACCAGAAAAATATCAATATTGACCTCGGCTTTCACAATTGTATAATATCCTAGAATTAAAAGGTATATATATATATATATATATATATATATATATATATATATATATATATATATATATATATACATTTGCAAATGTTTTCCCTTATATAACACTATTGAAAGCAACGCGTATCTATATCCGTATAAACACAGGTTCCTCGTGTCATAAACGTTCAACGAAATTTCTCAGTGACGTCATAAACAATGGATCAAATACGTGCAGTTGAGTTTGAAAAATAAAACATTTCACGCGTCAAAGATTATAATCAGGAAAATATAAAATATGAATAAGTCATAAATGTAAATATAAGTAATGATGTATCATTTTTAAACATCTATCGGATATAAATACGGGTTGGTACGAGATCAAATTTACCATAAAGCCCTTCGGGCTTTATGGAATTTGATCTCGTGACCAGCCCGTATTTATATCTCGATAGATGTTTAAAAAATGATACCTTATTTCTTAAATATATATATATATATATATATATATATATATATATATATATATATATATATATATATATATATATATATATATATATATATATATATATATATAATGTAACAAATTCACATATGTTCTTCAGTTTGCGGAAGCGTTGTCCTTTAAATTCGTACTTTCTGTTGTTGTCTTTGCTTCATATATGCATAATTTTACGTCTCGTTCTTGTTTTATGCCTCTCGGGGCCATTGAATGGCAATAAATCATCTGTATCTAGGGTGGGGGTCCATGTTTGCTATGGTTGGGAATTCCAAGATCTTTACTGTATACATTTACAAGTTTGAAAACTCTGAAAATCCCTAGGGAAGGGGGGGGGGGGGTTACATACATGCATAGATATTATGTTTTTAAGGCATAATATGAATGAATGAATATCAAAATTTCAAATCTTAATGTAAAATTTAAAGGTAAAAAATTGTAAACAATTTGTAGTATACGTGTGTGCAAATATGGTTTGATCTAAAATACCCAGACATGAACAGAAAAGACGCAGGCACTATATAATATATTATGTTCAAATATAACCCCACCCGTGCACCCCATCTTATAAATCAGACTTTAGATAAAAGCTGGGTTGGTCGGGCTGGAATGGGAACAACGACTGGGCGGAACCATTCAAAGGGTCGAGCTCGGATCGCCGATCTAATCCGTCTCCTGGCCGGACTGCTTCAGCTTTGCTGCGGCCACAGGCACCTGAAGCGTACCCCCCCCCCCCCCTTTCGCCATCTAACTGATACAATATAAGGAGTCCTTATATTCTCTAAAATATGTGATTTTTCCGTCAATCCCATCTGCATGTCATTTTGTGCAATTTTTCTATACTTTTGTTAAGGTTTAAAAATTGGCCATACATATATTAATACAATATTAAACCTTATATGGCCAATTTTTAGACCTTAAAAATAGTACAAACCGATTGCACAGTGTAACAGAAAAGGAGAAATTGTATGACTGGACCGAGAATCGTACCTTGCATCACTGGTCAGGTGCTCTACCGACTGAGCTAACACGGCTCAAACCATTACATTCCTCCCTCCTTAAATTGTCTTCGCCCTCGAAGATACAACCCAAGTTCTTATTTGCCCCTGGCAGGACTTTCACCTGCAAGTCCAGGGGTGGTCAACGACACCAAATCTGTAAAAGAAAAGGAGAAAATGTATGGCTGGAATCGAACCCAGGACCCATGCATCACTAAACAGGTGCTCTACCGACTGAGCTACCCAGGCCTAAGTGTATCCACGGCCCAATCCATTACAAACAGAATGACATATGTAGATGGAACTGATGGAGAAATCACATATTTTACACAGGCGCTCCCCATGTAAGTTTGTAGATGACGAAATGATAGTCTACATAGGTCTACCCCTCTTTACTATAAATTTTATGGGATAGAGGGGTAGACCTATGTAGGCTATCATTTCGTCATCTAAAAACTTACATGGAGAGCGCCTGTGATATTTTAGTGAAAATAAAAAAAAATC
This sequence comes from Saccostrea echinata, assembly GCF_033153115.1. Classification (NCBI taxonomy): domain Eukaryota; kingdom Metazoa; phylum Mollusca; class Bivalvia; order Ostreida; family Ostreidae; genus Saccostrea; species Saccostrea echinata. Next base: position 1,093,899 of record NW_026889789.1, read on the forward strand.
CAAGTATATATTTTATTATTTAGGTTGCATAGGCGGATCCAGAGGGGGGTTCCGGGGTTGGACCCCCCTTTATCTTTTGCCGAGTGGAGAGAGAGATAGAGAGAGATATGATCAAACGTTTGCTGGAATAGATATTTCTACATCTAACTCACGTGCTTTGTTCAAAACAACTCGAACGTACGGTTGATCATATTCCACTTGCTATTAGATAGAATCTCGCAAATTTTCCTTTACCCCCTTTACCTTCTATTTACCTACTTTTCCTCTCTTTCAGCATTTATATCTATGAGTGAATGGAATAAAATATTTTACTTCTTTGAATATATGATAAGTAACATGCGAGCATGCGAGGTTTAATTATCGGATACCGACGATCTTTGGATATATTATACATGTACATGTACGTACCATTTTCGGATTATTTTTTTGAAGGAACAAAATTAGATAAGTCAATAAAGGGAATATACATGATGCCACAGTAAATTATATGTAATTCGTTGTTTTACTTAGGTTTTCAAAAACCTACCAAAGAAAAAAAAAGTTTTCAAATTCTTAAAAGAACTAAAATTTTGTTTTCTTTGGAAATGCTGCAAATGCATTTCTGCATGACTTCAGTGTTTTTTTTAATGTTTTTTTATTCGGACTGGGGAGGGGGTGTTACTTTTTTAACGTAAAACAAATACTTTACATAGTATTTACCACGACCTTAGAATTTTCCGTGTGTTTGTGAATCTGTTCTAAGAATTTTCCGTGTGTGTGTGAATCTGTTTGAGTGTGTGTGTACATGTGTGTGTGGGGGGGGGGGGGGGGAGTGGTGGTAAAGGGTATCCACGCTGGAACCCATTCCCCCCTTTCAAAATTGCTGGATCCGCCCCTGGATTGGGAGGGGGCATGCAGTGGCGTAGCTAACATTAGGCACTTAAGGCACGTGCCTACACTTATTTTTTTTCAGATAAAAAAACAACTTAGAAACAAAACTGTAAATACGAAAGAAAATAAACGACTAAATATCATTTTCGCCATTGATAGAGAGATCATGAATGTATAAATGACCACCGATCTGTGCAATTTAATAAACTTCAATAGTTAACTGGCTGTTTCACTGTAGGACTCCGTATAAAATGTCTTTAAAATTTCTATATATGCAAGTGCATGTAATTAAATTAGATATAAAAGTCTCTTGACGCTCACAAGATATGTTATGTGTGGTATTACGCAATTTTCATTTTAATTAATAATGAATTGATTTGAATTAACAGCAATTAACTTTTTATGGCTATCTACCCGAATTTACCACTTCTTTGTGGATAGACTAGCTTTTTTCCTGAAAAAGAAAAAAATATATTTGTTCATTATTTATTGTAAGACATTGCTTTGTGTCTGTTTATTTTTGAATACTTTTTAAATAACTTTCTTCTTCATGTTCTAAATTTGATTACGCCGAAAAAATATGAAAACTCTTCTAACTAAAGATTTCTGGTTAACAAGTTGGAAGTTAAAATTTCATTTTAAAGAGACTTAGAATTTTGTATTTTTAAGGGGTCTCAATATCGTGAAATCCATTTTCCGTCGGGGGGCTTCGCCCCCCCCCCTGAACCCCCTATCAGGGCGCTGTCCTAGACCTACTGGGGGCCTCAGGCCCGTAGGAAGCAATTTCAGTTGGGGGGGGGGGGGGGCACAGCCATACATTTTCAGTTGAGGGGGCACCATCAACCCAAAATTCTTTGACAAGCAAAAAAAAAAAAAAGGTCATCAGACAGGCACAAGCATATAGTAGTTCTGTTTTCTATAGTAATCTATATATCGGCACACACAGGGTAATTTGTGCCTATACTTCATCAACGTTTTAGCTACGCCCCTGGCAAGCTTCAGCTGCCTGTGGCTGCGACCTCTCGGCTCGGGTAGTCGGCTTAGTCTGGATAGAGTAACTACCAGCTAAGACCTAAATTGAGTATATTTCTGAGAAATGAAAGTATATGTAATGTCAATTTTAAAAGTGCCCATGAGGCTGTGAGGCATGATAGGAAAGCCTCATCCTATAAGTAAAAGATTGATGCATCAAATCTTAAAGTGTATTCACGGGAAAAGGCCAAATGAAAACGCAAAAATTTCAAAGGAAAGCGGGGGGGGGGGGGGGGGTCCATACCCATTGAATCTATGGCACACTTAACAAATCACAGAGTGATTGCTTAATTAAGCTCTTTAATTACTTGCGTGTGAATATATAAATAGTGGACGTTTTTGAGGGTAACAGTTGAAATTGACACCCCAAGGAAAACCATTGTCAACCGACGCGTCAGCGGAGGTTGACAATGGTTTTCCGAGGGGTGTCAATTTCAACTGTTACCCTCAAAAACGTCCACTATTTATTTTATTATACTGAATGTCTTATTGATTTCGGGTGTCATAAAAAAAATTCGGAGATCGTCGTTAAGTTCACGCTTAGAAAGCTTAGAAAACTCCCTGCTTCTATTTTTCTCAATAAGAAAGCTTCGGAAAAGATTTACCAACCTCTTTATTGTTTGTTTGCTACTCAAAAAGTCCTTTATCATCTAAAGTTTGCACTCGCAAGGATGTTTCGTCTGTCGTTTGTTGTTTTCAAGTAAGCTACATCGGACGCAAGCTTTTATTGACGTCGTTTATTCGGCTTCTTTCAAACGCACAACCGACGTTTTAAGAATTCTACAGTGAACCGTATGCGCATGATTTGAACGCATGTGATATTTTCGTAATGTTACCCGTTGTCAAGTGTGTTGCTAACGCTGTGGGTAACATTACGGATTGTTAAATGCGTCTAAACTAATCAAATTTTAGTATTTAACATGAAAGTATAATAAAAATAATTATTAATTAGATAAAATTAAAAAAAATGCATTAAAAAATAAATAAAATAAAAATAATAGATAATAATTAAGTAAAGAATCTTTCATCAACTTTCCAAACCTACTCCATGGAACTTGGAAAAGGGGGGTGGGGCACTTTTCTTCGTGTATAATTAAATGACTGTACTGACCATTTTACCAGGGATTCGGTTTCTATAGATGGGGGGGGGCGTGTTTTCTGGGAGGGGGTCCTAGGTCATCTTTTTCTTACTTTACTATATACAGATCTTAATCTGATTTTGGCGAACCATTTGGGGCGAATTCATTATGCCGAACAGGAAATGGGGGCGAATCCATTCAGATAGCTATGACGTCACAGCCTACTTCAATGCCATTCGGATCACACTCGTCCTTTTCCGTAACCGATAAAAAGTTATTTGTGGTTACGGAAATGGCCGAGTAGTTACGATTGCTTCAATGCGTAGGAAGGAATATTGGATAGATGGAAGAAATGAAATGTAGGCCCCTTAATTAAATGCGATGCTTAAAGTAAATTAAGGGTTGCTAATTTTTTTAAGGAACCAATTTTTCATGTCATATCTTAAATCTATAGATCATGTATCTACTATTTTTTTATTGAAAGGTGTCTACTTTCTTTTTCATTTTTGAAGATTTTTTTTTACTTTTGGCTTTTTTCTTCAAATTTACTCTCCCAGAATGAAAGGTCACCTTCTGATGGGGGCTTGATTCATTCGGTAAAAAACCTGGAGTTGTTTTCATATCATTTACATGGTCAATATATTTTTTTTTCATAATAAGAAAATCGCAGGATGTATTTTTGTCACTCTTGTTGGAACAAATTGAGATATGTTTATATATATACCTGGTATATACATGTTATATTTGTGGTTTTCAATAGCACAAACATTTTAAACGTGCATGCAAATTAACGGTTATACAATGTAACGGTCAAAATATATATGTATGCCAAATTAAAAATAATCTTTCAAGGTACATGTATATCAGATTGAGTGTACATCAGAGTTTATCATTGCAGTGTCTTTAAAAGCATTGGTGATCAACTTTCTGCTACTGAAGGTATGTGAAATAATAAATGTGATTTACATGGATTTCATCTGAATTTCAATGTATAATTAAACCATCATGTTCATGGTACACTCACTACACTGTAATAAGCTATTCAGGTGCTCCACTGCACAGACTTATTAGCAAAGATTTAATACTATATGCATCTGAAATAAATTATCTATTGCTAAGTAAGAGTAAAATTTTAGTCCTGCAGAGTTCCCATACATAGTGATATATATCTGATTGCAACTGTCACATACATGTGTACTTGGCAGACTGACAAGTAGCTCTTTAATTTCAGAGTAATAAATTTTACTTATCATATATATCTAGATCTGTTGTCATTTAAATTCAGTTCAGAAAATACAGCTCTGTATTTGTCTGATAATTAAATGTCTAAAATTTCAACGGCCTTATTCAGAATTCATATTCAAATTTCATATAGCACTTCTTAAATGTTCTTAGTGTTCCTGGTTATTGTTATTTGATATCTATAAACATACATGTATGTGGCTATTGAACTAGAAATAATATCTTGTGGTCATTTAAGAGCATAGTTTGTTGTGTACAATATTTATAATACTTAATTGTTATTTTTGATTATAACTGATTAACATATGTTTGAATCTTGTTAACAAATAAGGCTCTAATAATTAAAAGTTTATTTTTTCTTTAACTTAAGGTTAAATCATGATGGCATAAGAGCTATTTTAGAATGGGGGGAAAAAATCAAGAATTCTTTGGAGTTCATTTTTTTTTCAGATTTTTGGCCAATTAAAATTAGTATGTACTTTATTTTCAGTATCCATCCTTGCTATATAAAAAAAAAATTTATACTGAATTTCAATTTACATTAAATTCATAACATTGCAGTATAAAGTGTACGTACATAGAATATTTTAAACCTATGCTTTAATTCTCAAGGTCAAAGTATATTGAAGTTTCAGTGAAATCTTTATTCACTAGATGTATTAAGTATTTTAAATTGAAATTGGATGCCAAATAATGACATAAGCATGTCTAAGCAAGATAAATACTGCATATCAATTACAAGGGGTTTCATCGAATTACATCTCTTATCTACTTTTATACACTATTATAGACTTAATTCAAGGACTAGATAAAAACAATTAAGATTAAAAAATTTTCCAGTAATGGTGTTATCTTGAATCATTGAAGTCATGCCCTGATGATTTTTTTTTAACTTACCTGCCATTCTGTTTAGTAATATGAAACCAAATTTTAGTAAGATTTGTTATAGTTTGTATTTCTGTCTATATTCATATACAATGTTTTTCATTGAAATTAGCAGAAAAAAAGGAAATAAATGTCCATGGTATGTTTTTTTATTCTTCAACAGTGTTTAAATTTTACCTTAAACCTTTTCTTGAGTCTGTTTATATACCGGTGTATACAATCATGTAAATACCCCTTATTCCCTATCCTCAGCATGTAGAAGAATATAAAACATATATACATTAAATGCCCCGAGGCAATGTATGTACAATGTCATATCAAAAATATATTTGAGAAAAACATGAGTATACAGACTTCAAGTGAACTTATAAATGCTTGAATTGTCTTCTTGGGCATTAATATTTAAGCTAATCAACATTTAATTATCAACATGCTTGATCAGGATGGTATGAAAAATTCTACTAATATTATACATGTATATTCATGCATTCTTTGTGTATCTGTGCAGTGTAACTTTCTTGAAGATAATTATCACATTGTTATAAGTAATGCCTATTTAAAGAAAATTAAATTAAAAAAAAAAATGTTATTCATTGCTCATATTAAACATCAAAGTCCTTTTTTGTCAAAGATATTCAGTAAATTCTTTTTTTTATTAACAGGAAGTGAAATGTAACACTGATGCATGTCCTGTGTCAAGACAAACTATGAATATTGTTTCAAACTGTCCAACCAGTGAGGCAGAATGGAACAAAGCTTCTCAAAGAAAAAACTGTTCAGCTTTTGCCAGCCAGTGTAGTGATCCTGATAAATTTGTGTACCATTGCGTCATAAATCCATTTGTGAATCAGACACTTGAAGTTTGTGCCTATGGAAAGTACATTGTTTTAGGTCTGTGGTATATGTTTTAAATTGTTTCCTTATCTAAATATGTTGCAAAATGAAAATAATTAATGTAAATCACTAAACATGGACTCAATTCAAATAAGTCACATTCAAGGGCATTTCATCATGAAGGTTAATTATACATGTAGTTTATAGGCAGAAGTTAGAGATCTAGTATTTATATTCAACTTCCTTTTTGAGAGTTTTAGGAAAGAACACATCAATAAAAATACTTTTTAAGTACGAGAAGTGAAAGCTAAATTCGATAAAATGATAAACATTTTTAGCTCACCTGAGCTGAAAGCTCAAGTGGGCTTTTCTGATCACCCGTTGTCCATCGTTCCATCCGTCTGTCCATCCTTCTGTAGACTTTTCACATTTTCAACTTCTTCTCAGACAAGAACCACTTGGCCAATTTCAACCAAATTTGGTACAAAGCATCCTTAGGTATAGGAGAGTTAAAATAATTAAAATGAAGGGCTAAGTCCCCTTCCAAGGGGGAGATGATAAAGAAAAGACAAAAATTAGGGTGGGGTCATTAAAAAAAACTTCTCAAATCTTTAAAAATCTTCTTCTCAAGAACCACTGGGTCAGAAAAGCTGAAACTTATGTGGAAGCATCCTAGGGTAGTGTAGATTTTAAATAGTAAAATCATGACCCCCCTAGGGTAGGGCGGAGCCACATTAGGGAATCCAATTTTCACATTGAAATATATAGGAAAAAATATTTAAAAATCTTCTTCTCAAGATCCACTATGCAAAAAATCCTGAAACTTTTATTGAAGCATCCTGGGGTAGTGTAGATTCTAATTGTTCAAATTGTTCACATTATGAATGGGGGGGGGGGGGATATTAGGGCGTCTAGGTTTTACATTAGAATATATAGGAAATATCTTTAAAAATCTTCTTCTCAAGAAGCACTGGGCCAGAAAAGCTGAATCTTAAGTGGAAGCATCCTGGGCTTGTGTAGATTCTAAATTATTCAAATCTTAACCCCCTGGGGGTAGGACGGGGCCATTTTATGTATTACAAAGGGGGAAATCAGGTGAAAAACAGCAGGGCCAAAGTTACTCAGGTGAGCATTGTTGCCCATGGGTCTTTTGTATTAAATACAATTAGGGCACTTAGCCATTTGAATATGTAGACCATAGTGCAATGCTTAATAAACTCTTGCACATGTATGTTGAAATGGAGATCTTATAAAAACGGAAAAGTAAACACTTTGAAAAGAACTTTATCAAGTGTATATTTACTAAGTAGATAATGGACAAGCTGTATTGAGTGCAATTTCTTTAGGTCCAGACATGCTTAAATCAATCATATAGAAATTAAATGTTCAGTTAACATGAGCTTAAGATTTCTTGATTGAAGTGTGTCAGCTAATACCTTCATTTCCAATATTTTAATGCTGTAGCAGTTGTTTGTGTCTCTCAGGTTAAAAAGAAAAATGTTATTAGGAGCATTTAATTAATATGTAGAGTTTAAAAATTTAAAGGCATTAAACTTTATACCACAAATTAAATCCTTCAAACATTCATGTAAATTATGTTTTTCACTTTAGATATCCAAATAAGTCACCGATTTTTAATTAAGAATATATATCACAATCTAACTGTATTTTTGTACTTCAAACATACAGTTTGTGTGTGTGTGTGAGGAGGGGGAGGGGATGTTTGGGGAAATCTGACAATGTCTATCCTTAGATAATTTTTTATTTTTTTCTGGAGTTTATCTCTGAAAATTCATTATAAATTGCTTGAAATTTTATTCAACTTGGTCATAAAAGGGGCTTCATAAAATTTCAAGAGAAAGAGAGGGGGGGGGGGGTAGAAAGGGAGAGACGTATAAAGCTGTTAGACTCAATTGTGCATGTTTTTTTTTTTCTTATAATATATTATATCCCTGCTCTGAAGGGGTGGGGGGGGGGGTGGGGGTAAACTGTTTTACCCTTCTGTGTGTCTGTCTCTCTGTAACAGATATTTTTGTTGCAGTTTTCTCAGCAACTACTCTTCACAGATGCTAAATGAAATTTTGGCACACTCTGTTTTGGCATGCCATATAGTGGGATTCATTTCGGTACAAATCAGATGTCAATTTCCTAGCTGTTTATCCATGGGTCTTTCCATTCCAAATTTCAGTCACAGTTATCTTAGCAATTACTTATTGCAGATGCTTGAAATATAAGAACTTTTTGTTTTCACAGGCCATATGGTGGTTTTAATTTTGGTACGAATCCGATGTCAAATTCTTGTTTATCCCTGCATCTGTCCATACCAATATAATCTCATGAGAATGTATATTCAAATCAGAGCAGGAGTATTACTAGTGTCAGCATTGGCTCACAGACTTCTTGTGTTTTTTTTTTTTTTATTATGCAAAGAATATGCCATAAACTTTTTTTAAAATTAACTTTGTAAAGATTTAAATTAATTTGTATCCTATGTATAGTGTCATAAAGCAACATATTGCCCGATATTGAGATACGTCGTACATTTATATAGCTGAAGACACTGGTACCTGATGTTGACAAGTTTTATTTGCAGGTTATTGTGCAGAGTACAGCTACAGTGGCAACATAATCCAGCAGAATTATGACACAGATTGTTCTAAATTTACCCCTAATCCATGTCCAAGTGGGTATCATTCTACAGAAGCATACAAATGTAAGTGTACAATAATATGATTACCGGTACATACTAGATATATATATCTTTCATTGTGCAGATTAACTAATTTATCCTTAAAACTTCTACATAAGAGAGTTGGGGGGGGGGGGGGTCTCTTCACAATTTAAGCACATTTGAGTCAAAGGTGTAATACACACACAATTTAAGCACATTTAAGTCATAAAAGGTGAAATACACACTTCAACTGTGCCCATGCAACTGCAGACCACAGGGCCATAATAAACCAAAGTTAGAATCAAAGTCAAAGTTAGAATGTATTCATTTGTTATTATCTACATGTATATCATGCAGTCATACATGTATCAAAGACACTGTTGGAATGCTGAAAATGATGAAAATTTCTGAAAACTGCAAAATAAATTAACTCTTTTGTATTTTATAAGTCCATTACCATGATAAATGTGTAAGAACAATTAACCTCCTGGTGATGAATTCAAGGCCTTTATCAGTCAATCTGATAAAATTCACATACAAAAGTACATGTATAATTATCTAACTGTTAGATCATGTAGATAGTAAGTAAATAGTAAACACAGATTATCATTATCTGATTAAATAATGGTGATCATAAACTTATTTTTCAGACCCTGGTTGCTATGAGCTGACAAAGAAATCAACAGTTCAAAATCCAACAACAGCACCCTCTGTCCTTACCTCTGACACAAATGTGTATTTACCAACTCAAAATGTGTCCATGGTTGAAGAGTGAGTTTACTAGTGACACTTTTATACTTGTTCCATGTTTATTCTTTTTCTCAATGCTAGCAAATAAATGTATTGACACAGAATGAACAATACTGAGGTTATTTCTAGTATCCTAGTATACTGTCTGTTGTTTACTTTGCTGTATCATCCGCTGATGTCAAAAATCTCTAGTATGCAAAGAGAGATAACTCTTTCTGACTCTATGTTTCATCTTTCAGGCAACTATTCTTCCTTTAGTAACCAAAACTGTTCTTCATAATAATCATCATTGCCATGCAGACAATTTGGACTATCAATTTCATTATGATATATTAATATAATATTTAAAGTGTAAAAAATTCTTTTGATTATATTTTTGTTGTTTTATTCATATATATTGTGAAAAAAAGAAAATAGTTTATATTTGGCCATTGACCCTTCAGGTCCTTATTCAAGTATTTGATATTATATGAATTGATAATTAAAAAACATCAATTATTAGCATCAATTAATAGTTATAATTATTTAGAGATGTAGAGCACAATGTATTCTATTTAAGAAAGCGTTCCATGTATGATTTTGTTTGCTTTTTTGTTTCCTTCAATATAGGTCAGATAGGGAACATGTTAATGGTAATTGTGGTGAGGAATGCGTCATTGCAGCCATCATTATAGCCATTCTGGTCATTTTAGCTGGAACTGTTGCTGTAATTTTACATCGACTAAATCTAAAAAACAATATACTTCTGTGAAAGGTAAATTTAATAAATAGCACTGTTACAATGCAAAATGTAATAACAACGCTAAATGTAATAAACTAGGATTATTACATTTTGTGTCGAGATCAATGCAGAATGTAATAACGCAAAATGTAATAACATGATTTTTATGCCCCCCGTATCGAAGATTCAAGGGTATATAGTTTTTGCCCTGTCCATCCGTCTGTCTGTCTGTCTGTCTGTCTAGCTGTCTGTTTGTCCGCAAAAACTTTAACCTTGCCCATAAGTTTTGATTGGTTGGAGCTATGGCTTTCATATTTGAGATGTGTATTCCTTGTGACAAGACCTTTCTTTGGGTACTACCATATTTGACCTTTCGACCTTGACCTTGGAGTTTGACCAAGTTTTGCAAAATTTTACCAAACTTTAACCTTGGCTATAACTTTAAACAATAAGGTTGACGCTAGGGCTTTCATTCTTCTTATCCTTGTGATAAGACCTTTCTTTGGATACCAACAACTTTGACCTTTTGACCTTGACCTTGGAGTTTGTTGTACTTTTGAAAAACTTTAATCTTGGCCATAACTTTTGAACGGTTGATGCTAAGGCTTTCATTCTTCACATATGTAATCCTTGTGAGAAGACCTTTCTTTGAATATCAACAACTTTGACCTTTTGTCCTTGACCTTGGAGTTTGACATACTTTTGAAAAACTTTAACCTTGGCCTTAACTTTTGAACGGTTGGTGTTAGGGCTTTCATACTTCCCATATGTTATCCTTGTGACAAGACAATTCTTTAGATACCAGCAACTTTGACCCTTTGACCTTGACCTTGGAGTTTGACCTTCTTTTGGAAAACTTTAACCATGGTCATAACTTTTGAACGATTGGTGCTTCGGCTTTCATATTTCACCTGTATATTTCTTGGGAGATGGCCTTTCCTTGGGCACCATTACTTTTTACCATTTGACCTTGACCTTGATGTTTGACATACTTTTGAAAAAACGTTAACCTTTTCCATATCTATTCAATGGTTGCTGCTAGGGCTTTCATATTTCACAGGTATATTCCTCTAGACAAGACCTTACTTTGGGTACCAACATATTTTATTTGCATTTCAGAAAGTTTAACCGAGGTATAAGTTGCCATACGGGGGCATCAGTGTTTCACAAACACATCTTGTTGGATTATTACATTTTGAGTTATTTTATTTTGCGTTGGGGTTAACGCAAAATGTAATAATGCACTTTTTGGTTGTTACATTTTGCATTGAAGACAACACAAAATGTAATAAAACAAAACATAATTTTTTTTTGTATTGTGTTCAATGTGAAACATTACAAAATTGATTTAAACATATAACAATGGGGAACCTAGATTTACTTGATAGACAGACAGACCTATGACTATGAGTCAAACGTTATGGCTGTTACAGACATTACTAAATCTAATCGTGTAATTTTTGGTTTTTAGTCTGTTTCTAACATTTTTATTGAATGCTTATAAAACATTAACTTAACTTTGATTGACATGCCTATTTATAAATCAGTCTGTGTTATATATCCATCACTGGCATTCTAAATTACCAAAGATTGACACATGGGTCCATTAAAAGCTCTTGATAAGTGGGGCCACAATAGGGAATCTAAGTTTTACATTGAAATATGTAGTAAAAATCTTTAAAAATCTTCTTCTCAGGAACCACTGGGCCAGAAAAGCTAATACTGATGTGGAAACATTCTGGGGTAGTGTAGATTCTAAATTGTTCAAACAATAGGAGATGATCAGGGAAATAAAAAAAGTTTGGGTTGCTAAAAATTTTCTTCTCGACAACCATTGGACATATTATCACTAAACTTATGAATAAGGATAAGGATACTTTGTAGATTAAATTTTTTTCAAAACATCATTCTGGTGCAAATGGGGTGGTCTCAAGGGAAATTACGTTTTGTTAAATCTGATATTTTGCACACTATAAGTATCAGGATAATCTGATCTTGCCATTTGATGCATCTTAGGACTTAATGCTATGTAGACTCAAAAGTAGGTCATGGTGACCAAATTTTTAAATTTGCATGTATTCATCACGAAATTTATTTTGATGTATATTTTGGACATTTTGAAGTCTATGATCATTAAATCTAGTAAATTATCCCACCAGGAAGCTGTGAAAAGTAGGTCACTATGACTTAATTCAGAATTTTATGGCTATGCATTTTCAAAACATTTAACTTGATTATTTCAGAAACTTAGAGATTTAGAATTATCTAACCTATTATGTTGAAAAGTCTTGGGGTCTTGGAAGAAATTTATGGAAAGTAGGTCACAGTGACCTACTTTCTAAATTATTGCAGGGAGTCAATTCAAATTGTTCGGGTGCAGATTTTGAACACTGAAGCAAATTAGGATCATCAAACGTCGTCAGTTTATGCATCATAAGGCATCAAAGTATATCAACCAAAAATTAATCACTGTGACCTACTTATAGAATTTTATAGCTTTATTTAAATATTTTCATAATTTTATATAAATCAGGGTTTCAGATTGCCGTCGGCCATGGGGCATTTGCCGATAAAAATTCAAAATGGCCGGAAAAAAAAATAAAATTTAACTGCCGAAATGGCCTATAAGTGACGTATTGGCCGATTAAATTCTGTATGTAAAAGCCGACCATATATCGTTTATTTTCTGTGTATTTTTTTACTTCCATACGCAAGTCTCAGTATATGACGCGAGAACTGTCATGGCTGCTGGGGAGACAGACTGGTAAACACGCAGATATATTTTACCTGATTTTCGCGTTTATATGGCTAATGTTGTTGACAGTAAACACAAATTTAATTTGTTTATTAGAAGGAAGTTAAATAATATGTTGACGGTGCGACCGTTGGGGCGAGCGCATTGTTTACTTCATTTTAAGATCCGCCTCTTCAAACCGCACGAGACATTTGGAACGTCTACACTGTGACGTCACATGACGTCGTATGTTAGCTGCATTTCCATAAACAAAGTTTAAAAAGTGCAAATATTTTAACAAAGAACGTTTAATCTACTATCTGCATGCAATAGCCATTAATTAAGGTGAGTTTATTTTTTGTTAAATTTTAGTTGTTGTCACCGCGTGAACGAAGTTAGCAGCGAGAACAAGAAGCGATGCATTGTGGGTCAGAATTACTGCGGAAAAAAAATTCTATTGAATGAATGTGCAGTAGTCCGAATTTTCTCTTCGCCCAGGCATTGTCGTTAGAGCTCGCAGTGACGAGCGGCGCTTCAATTAATTTTGCCTGCAGTCGCCCATCTTTAAAAAAATTATTTGCATAATTACGGAGATGTGGTGGAATATTGTAGCCCTCTCCAGAAAATAATAGATTTAAAAAAAAAAAACAGAGAGGGATACATTATTGCCTGACGCCACGAGCATCAGGCAGTATAAGGATCAAAATTTCCATGGTCCGAAACTAAGCGATCGTACTTAGTGGGCTAGATTTTGTTTGTTTGTTAAGGTCTTCCGTTTCCAACGGAAGACCTTCTACTGATTCTGATGGTTAAGATTATTAAGGTCTTCCGTTTCCAACGGAAGACCTTCTACTGATTGTGATGATTAAGATTATTCTTATTATTCTTTTTTTTTTTCCTAGACGCCAACTTTGACGCTTCATATCTTCCTCATTTTTAAACAGATTTTGTTCAAATTTTCAGAGCTTTTAGACTTTACAAAACACTGTCAGAATACCGTAATACAATTCGGAAATTACCTTCTGTTCACGAGTTATTCCCCTTTGATTGAATTTTGCATGCCTCCGATTTCCAGACAAAGGCTCAGAAATGGTTATAATTAGAGCACAAAACCCTTTGAGATTGAAAAGAGGAAGCATTGAAGTTGTGCACATCGGTTTTTGTTTTTTGATTTTTGCATTAAAAATGGCGCTAGAGAGGGGTCAAAAGTTAGAACGCGGAAAACAGCAAAAAATTTGACATATTTTCCTTTATATCTTGAAAACTAGAAATATTTTGTTAAGACATGTAGAACAAAAGTTGTGCATAATTGCAAGGGCTTTCATATCATACTATTTAAAAGGGGCTGGCCCCTATGATTAGGGATCTTGGGCCCTTCAAAGTTTTTGCTTTATAACTCAAAAACGGTAAATATTTCGATCTGGATCTTGGGAACAAAATTGTTCTTTTACACCTTTTTGATCTAATGAAAATGTTGTTTTGTTCGAGTATACCATGGGTATTGCGTAATACGTATTAGAAAGCAGGCCAGGTAAACAGGTAACGTTTTTCATTCGGCAAGGAAATCAGACCTCTTCATGTGTATAACTTAAACAGACTTGCTATCAATAATATACCCTGCGGTATTTAATGTTAATTTTCTTTTTAATAAGGTTTAAAACGTGGTTTATGGTTCACTATTAAATTATTTATTACAACTAGTCTTTCTTTTCTTCTTTTTTAAATTAGGTTAATAGTGTTCAAAAGCGGAGAATATTAAATCTATCTTTCTACGTTTATTATTGCAACAAACTTTTTAAGTGATTTTAAACTGTATGCATTGAATAATTCACGATCATTAGCTGTATGCATATTACGGTCTCCATGTTCAGCTCGATGTTTAGTTATGTAACCCTACGCGCGAATCCCACGCTGTTGATCGAGGTCACCAGTGTACTAGCCACCTGTGGCCATAAACAAAGCTAGTATTTGTGATCGCGTATAATGTCAATTTTGTACAAAGAGCTATTAATTAATGGAAAGTTATGTTTTTAATTATATCGAATCAGTAAGATTACTTTACCGATCTTTTATAATCTTAATTCCAAACACTGGTGCATAAAAATCATTTTGAATTTTAATCGCTGTTTTTGTCTGTTCACGCAACAATACATTTAAAAAAAGTATTGCTCTATCCCGTGTTGTTGTATTTTAATTCATCTGCAAAATGTAATTGAATGGGGGCTTCGGTAAATAATTGTAATTACTACGCATGCTACGCACATATTATTTTTACCATCACTCTTGTGAATGTCCATTTATTATTTATAGAATTAAATAACCATTAACATAAATAAAAATTCCTTCAAATATACATTGTCTTTGTAATATAGCAAACAGTTTCATCCATCTCTGCCGCTTTGTGTCTTTAAGTGTTGTAGTCCAGTCCTCGTTTACATACACGTGGCCACAGAGAGCCGCGGGCACCTCGATGTTGAAATACATTGTTGCTCTACACCGTACAAACAACTAGCGTGTACATGCAGTGTAGTAATTGGCAAAGATTGTTTCAAAAATATAAACTCGCATGTGTTCGCTACGAAGCATTCATTTTAAAATTTTATTTACATGTAGATACCTTATACAGTGTAAGAACAAAATAAAGTAAATGTATAACACCTAGAACAGTGTTTAAAAATTAAAATACAAATATCGTGTGCTCGGAAGGAAAGATGGCTTGAAAAGGTGTGTCTGTGAATGCTTAGATCTAGCAAAACACTTCGCAAAGTTAAGCATACTTGTGTCCAAATCCTTTAAAAGTGGGGGCAATCCCTAATCCTCGCACCCTTCCTTTTTGAATCTAAAAATATATACCATACTGAGAGTTGTATATAGAGCGGGAATGTTATTTTATTAGTTCTTAAAGGCACAACTTAAGAAATGACTTATAATTTTTTTTTAGATAAGATTGTTTCGCGATACAGCTGTGATAAATCTTAGGAACTTCTAAAGTTATAACTTAGGCATATCTTAAGATAACTTAGGAAACGTTTTTGAAACAGGCATGTCAAGCATTCAGTCAGATCTATTACGACGTCCATATTACCATATAAGAGAATGAAATTTTGTTTTGTATATAAAGTGGTTATTACAAATATGCGTGTTACAAAAATGTATGTTGAAATCTTCAAAAGCTATCGAATTATTTGCATACGTGTACTCGTACAAATGAACATTGATCAACACTGATCAAGTGTATACCGGGACCCGGGATAGTCTTATTATAGCTCTTGCTTTGTCAAATCATTACTTTCATACCCCTTGCATTTAAGAAAAACAATGTTATAAAAAAATAATAATCTGACATGTAACAAGTATACATGTAGCGTGTGCAATTTATTTGGCTAGGGGCATGTACACACGTGGTTCGAAACGGTAGGGGGCTACAAATGCGGCCATAACTAGTATATTTTTGAGGTGTTATAAAAAACAAATACTCACAAAAGCTTATAAAATTGCCGTTCTATCGATACCTTATATGCCATGTTTCATCCACCAACAACGCCACGACATCGATGAGAAATACGTTTCCACACGGGCATTTTCTTCGAAAAGGATAGGAAGTTAATGAATTAAAATAATTAATTCTTTTAGTTAACGCATTATGTTTACCTCTCTATTTGTTGTATGCAATAAGTATAGACCTTACTAATAATGACTGTTTGGTTGTCACACCTGTGCATGTGTCGTGCGAGGTACAGCGGTAAGGTAAATTACCGAGAGTCGCGATGTGCGGGGCGATTCGGAATACCCTAAATGACTGTGGTCCATTGAATTTCTACTAGTAAATCAACCTGTCAAATCTAACATGGGCCCACATAATACGACTAAATTCGTTTCATGAATGAACTGGTTCTTAACAAATATATGTACAGTATACAATATCTTTTCTTTAGATCTGTTTGTTTATTATTTTCAACCACAATCTGCAGTACATGTATAGTTAAACGAAATCCATGCACAATGGCGCTACACCTGTCAATCAAAATCACTCGATATTGTGAACTCAGTCTGGTGTTACGGCAGCATTTCCGAAGTGATTCAAAATATTCTATCGGCTAATTCTAATTTTTCGCGTTGAATAATAATATTTTGGAACAAAGTTGGAATTAAGGCTGGAGCTGCATGCTGTGAATTTATCACACCTGCAGTCTGCAGTCTTCCCTTCTTACATGTATATGAAGCATCTGTTGAGTAATGAATCAGAGAGCATAATATGCGGAACAAGTTTGATTGAGATTTTTACTTTTCCTTTAAGATAAAATGATTAATAACATAATTTATGCATCTAATAGATACATATAAATGTACATGTATAGCTTTTTAAAAACAAGAATCTGTAATTGAAAATGTGAAAGTGAAGAGTTTAGGTAATAGTTCTTAACCAAAATTTAATGGCAGTTCATTCCTTCCTAGTCTCTATATAACATTTAATTACGGCCGTGCCCTCTCCCCTTCAAAAGATGTCTAATACATGCTTTTAAATTCTGTTTATGTATCAAGAAATTTCCACAGGTACTTGTGGATAGGATCCCCCCCCCCCAAATTCAACCCCAATGTTTGTTGGACATTTTTTCCCACAAATTATATTTATTACACTTATTCATCATGTGTACCATAGGAAAAAATCGAGTACAAGTACCTTTGGAAATTTCTATTTGCCCCCCCCCCCTTCCCAAAAAGAACTGAAATTGTTTTCTACGGGCTTGACAACAGGTACTTGTGGACAGACCCCCCCCCCCCCCCCGATATTCAACCCCGGGGCTTGTTGGACATTTTTTCCACAAGTTATATTTATTGCACTTACTCATCATGTGTGCCATATGAAAAAATCGTGAAAACCCGAAAATAATCGTTCCACACAAAAAATGCCTCACTATGTATAGTTAAAACATTAATTTTTCATATTTCTTGATGAAATTAACATTAATAAAATCAACACAAAATTAATATCTTATTACATATCACTTGAATTTATCATAAAGCAGAAAATCTGTTCTGCGGGCTTCAAGGCCAGCTCAGGAACCTAAAGATGTCCTCATTTTCCAAGTCCAGTACAGAACGTAAATTAAATGAAATAAATCACACGATCACTGGGAAGAACTCAAAGAAAGAAGACTCTTGAGGAAAAGATATTTTGATTCGACTTATAGACTGAAATAAACCGATATTCTCCTTTTGCCACTCTTTCCTGGTGCCCTGGGACTCTGAATGTAGGATCAGTATTTTTCTCACAGGTCCGTTGTACGGATTGTACGGGGGGGGGGGGGGGGGGCAGACCTTCTGAAAATAGTCTTTTGTTGTAGTTTTAATATGTAAATTTTGATTTAGTTGCTGCTTGCACCCTCCCCACTCTTTGTTTCTCTACCGTCATACATAGGCGAATCCAAGCAAAAATGTAATGACCCCCCCCCCCTCCAACACACACTTTTTTTTAAATGTGTATTGCGATAGGATTTAAAATTGGAAAACATTTTCTGTATATCTCTACATGGAAAAATATAAACAAATATTTTTTTTAATATTTCCTTTTTAAAACAACATAGATAATTATGCATAGCTAATTAAATACTGAATTACTGAATACTGAATTAAATATTTATCTTTGCAGACAATATGCTCTGGGTTATAGAACATGATGTGAAAGCGTATCGTAATACACCTTGTAATCCGTTGGATTTTCAGATTTAAGGCCAATGCGAAAACCCAAAGACGCCGACATTTTATTATGCTACTGCAATCGAAGATCCGGGGGGCATACAGTTTTTGTCCTGTCCACCTGTCTATTTGTCTGTTCGACTGTGTTAGCCTCTTTGTCCGCAAAAACTTTAACTATGGCCATAAAATTTGATTGGTTGGAACTACTGCTTTCATATTTCTTATGTGTATTCCTAGTAACAAGGACTTCCTTTAGGTACATATGTACCAACATATTTGACCTCTTGACCTTGAACTTGGAGTTTGATCCTCTTTCGCAAAATTTTACCAAACTATAACCTTGGCCAAAACTTTTGAACAGTTGGTGCTATGGCTTTTATACTTCACATCTGTATCCCTTGTGATAAGTCTCCTCCTTGGGTATAAATATGTTTGACCATTTGACCTTGACCTTGGAGTTTGACCAACTTTTAAACAACTTTAGCCTTGACAATAACTTTTGAATGACTAGTACTAGGGCTTTTATATTACATAGGTAATTTTCTTGTGACAAGGCCTGTCATTGTATACCTTTAATTTTGACCATTTTACCTTGACCTTAACCTTGGTTTTAACTTTTGAACAGTTGGTGCTAAGGCTTTTTTAATACCACATGTGTATTCCTTGTAACAATTAAGACCTTCCCTCACGTACAAACAATTATGTTCCCTTGACCTTGGAGTTTGACCTTTTAAAGAAATTAACCTTGGCCATAACTTTTAAACTGTTGCTGCTGTGGCTTTCATACTAGTATATATTTCACAGTATATTCTTTGTTCAAGACCTTTATTTGGGTAAAAACATTTTTTTTTATCTTTTGATCTTGACCATGGAGTTTGACTTGCATTTGAGAAACTTTTAACTTTTGCCATAAGATGCCATATGGGGGCATCAGTGTTTCAAAAATCACACGTTGTTCAGTATCCAAATTGGGCATAAAACATTTACAATGATCCTTTAAAGCAGTGAGTTGAACCTAATAAATTACGACTATAGAAATTATGATAATTTATTTCGATGTATGGTCTAAAAAAACGTTTATTATACCTCTGTGAAAACTAGCTTACAAGTGAAAAATCACTAGTAAAATAGAATTTGATTGGCCGAGAAAGTCACGTGTCCATCATGTTTGCCCTGCGACAAAACGTCGTGTTTCACGATTGTGACGTCACAATTAAACGAGTGAGGAGTTAGATTGTTTATAGCGACGCTGCTAACTTCGTTCGCGCGGTAACAACAACTAAAAATTCACCCCAAAAAATCACCTTAATTAATGGAATTGCATACAGATAGTAGATTAAACGTTCTTTGTTAAAATGTTTGCACTTTTCAAAATTCGTTTATGGAAATACAGCTAACATACGTCATGAGACGTCACAGTCTAGACGTTCCAAATGTCTTGTGCTGTTTGAAGAGGCGGATCTTAAAATTAAGTGAACAATGCACTCACCCAACGGTCGCACCGTCAGCATATTATCGTTGATTGAGTGTGTCGATTTAAATGTGTAAATATGTAATGGTTTTTGAATGTTACTGGTGTGATCACACAAACTTGTCACGTAGAAATTTTTTTTTTAATGAAACGAGGTTATTGGTGTACCTGTAACTTACATCTCTTTCATATCGTTCTCATCAAATGCATGTTTGCTTTATTCATTGGATCTCCTTTGTAATTCCTGCATTTTGGTTAATTCGGTATTATAAACAATTTATTGCATAATAGTGAGGGAGACAAAGATTTCTTCGCAAATGAAAAATCATATTTCTCTCGGGCGTTGCCTTCGGGGAGTATGATTTTTCATGGGCGAAGAAATCTTCATGTTGCCCTCGGGGAATATGATTTTTTATGGGCGAAGAAATCTTCATGTCTCCCTCACTATCATGCAATAAATGCAAACTGTGAACTTGTCAACTGCGAAACACACAAAAGGGTATCGCTGATATCATACAGAGTGTATCATTGCCTTGATCAGGCCCATAGGAAGCAAATTCAGGTTTTTTTTTTATTGGGGGGGGGCACAGCCATACATTTTCAGTTGACAGTTGAGGGGGCACTACTACCATAAATTTCCTGACAAGCAAAAAAAAAAGGTCACCAACTACCAAAAATTCCTTGACAAGCAAGAAAAAAAAGAAGGTTATCAGACGTTTCTATTGAGGTGGCACAAGCTATAGTATCTATGTCTACTATAGTAATCTATATATCGGCAAAATTATTGGGGGGCACGCCCCCCCCCCTCCCTCGGTTCCTACGGCCATGTTGATTAAATTTAGGGTCACTAAGGAAAGAATGTTTTGACACTGGATGAATGGTCTGAAAGAACATGTGTTAACTTGTCGAGTCGGTAACACATAGATGGGGTTTGCTTATAACCAGAGTGTGTCATGGTTTGATGCAAGGTCATTTGAACGAGTTCAAGGTCATCAACGGAGAAACAACATTCCTTAACTGTCTTTCTACTGGTGAGACATTGCAAGTTGATACCCCTTACAAGATTGCTTATAACCTTAGAATGTGGCATGACCTTGGCTCAAGGTCACTACTTCCTGTTCGCAGCTCCAACGGAAGACCTACTCGTTGCTTTGCAACGAGCTCTGCTCTAGTTCTTATTATTCTTTTTTTTTTTTTTTCCTAGACGCCAACTTTGAAGCTTCATATCTTCCTCATTTCTGAACGGATTTTGTTCAAATTTTCAGAGCTTTTAGACTTTGCAAAACACTCTCAGAATACTGTAATACAATTCGGAAATTACCTTCTGTTCACGAGTTATTCCCCTTTGATTGAAATTTTTATGTCTCTGGTTTCCAGACAAAGGCTCTGAGACTGTAATAATTGGAGCACAAAACCCTTTGAAATTGAAAAGAAGAAGCATTGAAGTTGTGCACATCGGTTTTTGTTTTTTTTGATTTTTGCATTAAAAATGGCGCTAGAGAGGGGTCAAAAGTTAGAACGCGGAAAAGAGCAAAAATTTTGACATATTTTCCTTTATATCTTTAAAACTAAAAATATTTTGTTAAAACATGTAGAATAAAAGTTGTGCATAATAGCAAGAGCTTTCATTTGATACCATTTAAAAGGGGCTGGCCCCTAAAATTAGGGATCTAGAGCCTTTGAAAGTTTTCGCTTTATAACTCAAAAACGGTAAATATTTCGATATGGCTTTCGGAATTAAAGTTGTTCTTTAACACCTTATTGATCTCATACAAATGTTGTTTTGTTCGAGTATTGCGCAATATGTCGTAATATGTAGGTAAAAAGCAGGTCCCGTAAACAGGTAAGCGTTTTCATTCGGCAAGTAAATCGGAACTCTTCATGTGTATAACTTTAACAAACTTGCAATAAATTATATACCCTACTGTATTTAATGCTAATTTTCTTCTAAATAAGGTTTTAAACGTGTTCTGTGGTTCACTCATAAATTATTCTTTACAACTTTCTTTTCTTTTTTAATTTTGATTTAAAGGGAACACGTCTTCAAATAAAGGAAGGAATTAAATGTATCTATATAACTATATAAGTAATACTAGAGCGAGCTCGATGCAAAGCAACGAATAGGTCTTCCGTTGGAGCTACGGAAGGAAGAAGTGACCTTGAGTCAATGTCATGCCACATTCTAAAGTTATACATGTAAGTAATCTACTTACAATAATTCGCTAGGAAAAACTGTAAAGGAATGTACGTGACCTTGAACATTCCAAATGACCTTGCGTCAAGCCATGACACTCTCTCCTCATAAACCCCAATCTGTGTGTTACCGACTTGAAAAGTTCACAGTGACACATGTTCTTTTAGTCCATACATACAGTCAAAACATCTTATCCATAGTGACCTTGAACTTGAGTCAAGGCCATGTCATACTACATGATACATGTACCAGCAATGTTTCACTAGAACAAATACGGTGGCGAAATTACAGTTTCTCTGTCAGTGACCATGACTCGACCAAATGACCTTGCATCAAGGTCATAACACACACTGGTTAAGAGCAATCCCAATCTGTGGGTTCCTGAATGGATAACTTCAGCCATGTTTTTTCAGACCATACAGCGAGTCGGAATAATTTGTTAAGTTCAACACAATGATTTAAAAATTCATTGAGAATGTTTTATGTTCAGTTTGGATAAGTAGTAAAACGTGGAGATCAGTCCTTTGGATGAGACCGTATAAGGTCTCGCGTAGGGGTAATTGCTAGCATGAAAAGGATCTCTCATGCTATAAATTTTGAATTTACCGGGTGGCAGTAAATACAAAATTTACAACATGACATGTAAATTTTGTATTTACTGACAACCGGTAAGTTCAAAATTTACAACATGACAGATCCATGGCACTTGATTCTACCTCTGATTCTAAAAGGTTTGCACTGCTCCTGATTTTTATTGTTTGAATGGTCTTTTAAGCTTGAATGCTGCACAGGTGCTTGTGGACAGGACCCCCCCCCCCCCCCCGAATATACACCCTGGGTCCAAGAATATTTTTATTCGTCTTTTTCCATAAATTAATCTTCTAGTACACATTTACAATGTATTCTATATGAAAAAATCCAAAAAAAAAAAAATGACGTAGAATTAACGTTTTATTAAAAAAATCATACCCCCGGTATTATGAAATAGAGAAGGTAAGTCATTTCCATTTGTTAACACTGGACCCCACTTGGATATCGGGCCTAAAATATCATATACCTACCACATGTCACCAAAATATGTTATTATATCTTGTTTCGGTAGATATTTTTTGTCTTTAATCGTGCTATTCTATTGCCTATGCATTCCACAATATTCCGATTATTCATCGTCAGATGTAAGAAATGTCAAAGTAGAAATTATACGGAAGTGAAACAGAAACGACACCTAGCGGGTAACTCTCGAGTTCCGAGTGCTACAGAATTAAGGGAAAAGCCAGAGGTCTACGGAAAAGTTCGGGAAAATTTTGATAAGTTAGAATTTAAATTTTGTTGCAGATTTTCCAGATGAGTTAGGGTAGTCATCAATATTCTTTTTAAAGGATTTTATCACTCAAACCAAATAGCATTTTAAAAACGCTTTCTAACTGCACTTAACCAGTTTGTACAATTTTCCTGTTGTTCTTCATACTCACATAACAATTGTTTATAACATCTCTGCAGAATGCAATTATTTGTATTGAGCAAATTACACCAATATTTCAGAATTCCAAGTTTTCTTTGAACATACATTGGGCATCTACCAAATTCGAAATAAACCATGAAGTTATTTGTAGATTTTCGAAGCGACATAATTTTCTTCAAAGAGTTAATATGTACTTGTTCAACATGTGGGGCTTTCGTTATGAAATCCCCGCGTCTCACATCCATAATGAAAAACATAACCTACATATGTATCAAATAAAGAGAGTGTAGTCTCCACATTTAGATTATTCTCTTTTACTCTTTTCCACAAAGAAAAAGTACAGTTTTCCTTAACATGCTGATCATTTTCTCCGTATTCCATCCCTTACTGCTCAAAGGCCGTAAGTACCATGTACATTATAAAATGTATAAATTTTCAGCCATTTATATCCTATTTAAATTTTAATTCCATCTATTTTGTTAACATTGAATTGCTGGAAATATAGTTAAAAAATCCGGAATGAAAATGATAAATGTTAGATAAATGTTGAAATTTATTAATTGTCGGAAGTGCAATGCAAAATTCCGGAAATCAAATGCACCAAAAATGGTACCTCCACCCACCCAAAGAAACTATTAGTAAACACTTCGACGCTCAATTGACCACTCCAATGAACACATTAAATCGTTACATTTTTTAAGCTTTAGGAATAAAATAAAAGACCTTAAAAAGTTTATAAGATAGGAAAGCTTAGTAACGGATATTAATCGTTGCAGAACTTGTTTTTCATTCATTTGACGATTCGCGAAGAACAAATGTCGCGTATGATTATTGGTTTACATTAAAATAGGTTGTGGATTTCTCTCGGAATTCAACACCAGCCCTCACCTATATGTATACGTATCTGAACAAACCAACCGATTGACATTTTCGGCTCTAAAGAAAAACATTGTATTCTTTAAAGGGGGGGGGGGTGTACGTATCGTGTTGAGAGCTAGGAAATTTGATCGCCTGTCAGTCCATTAAACATGAAAGATTATTTTGGAATATTTGTATACAACTGCGTGGCTTTCTTAGAACCAAATTAGTATTTGTTAGAAAAATTAAATAATTATTTAGATGTTTAAGATTTGTTACATATTTGTTAGAACCACTTTATTTACCAAACAAAATTTCATCCTTATATGGACGCCGTGAAATATTTGATAGGCTGTTTAATTACTATTCGGATAAATTGCCATCCAAAGGACTAAACTTTTTTTTTTAATTTGGATAAAAAGTCCGACAATTTTCAACCTCGCTTGCTATAATTTTACCGAATCGGATCTTTTTTCCGTATAGACAAAATGCATGGGCGAAGGATAAAAAACCGTATGCTGATCAATCAAAACACATCATTGCGATTGTGTATTTAATTTATGGAGACATGTTTTCTTCTGTTTTTCCTTATCTGTGAATTACCCGTTTGCTTTGTACACACGCATGTGTATTCTGAAAGCTCAGGATGTATTTAGTTTGGGCGCTCTTCCATATAAAACTGCATGTACTTACAAGCATGTATACGTCAAATCGTGTATTGGGATATTCTGTTTATTCGACGAAATAAAAGAAATGCATAAGTATATCATTCTGTACAATACAATTATAAGTTTGGTAGCAAATAATGCAAACTCAGAAGTGATTAATTTAATTTTCTATTTTCCCGAGAATTGAAAACGTCACCTCCACTTACAATTATTATGCATGTGTACATGCAGTTTAAAACATGAGACAGAAAAATAAATTGTTGCAAACCTAGTGGTTAAGTCGGCAATTAAAATGCATAAAACTTAAAATGAATAAATGCACAGGCGGAAAAGATAATGATAAAAATAAGCGTGAGATAGAGTGAAATAAAATGATATTTAAGATTCGAAATTATTTCAAACACAATTTTCCATTAATCGCTATGAGTACACATTGCATTTTAACACCAATATGAACGCGGCTGGCTAATCTCTGCGGCCACGTGTGAACAATGAGTGGGTTACAAATTTTAAAGTTAAACACAGAGACAGAGCGGAATGTAAACTGTCTGCTGTAAGAAGGCGTGAATTATTGTACGTTTAAAAGTATTATTTTATATATATAGTTTATTTAATATTAAATGAAAAATTAAATGCAGAAACAAGAGACTGATAGTAAAAATTATACTTTACACAAGTATTAAATTAATACTTAATATTTCCACCACTAATTGCAATTATTTGCCGTAGCACCTTTTCAGTTACAATTGAAATGGAATACAATAACACGGGATAGAGAGAAATAAATTTTTTGTTTTTTTTTAATCGTATCGACAGTGACCAGGTCGGTGAAAGCGATTTAAATTCGTAATGATTTTATGTACTAGTGTTTGGAATTAAGATTAAATCAAAGATGAGATTAAGTTATCTTAAAGATTCGTTATAAATTAAAAAAAAAAAAAAAAAACACATAATGTTTCATTAATCGTTGTTTCTACACAACGGATTTGTCTTCTCAGATGTTTGTTTTGTTTACATGGCTTATGACCGCAGGTGGCTGGTACACTGGTGACCTCGGCAACGTGGGATCGCGGGTTGTGTTACATAAGTATAAACATCGAGGTGAACATGGAGAACGTAAACTGGTAAAATGCGTACAGTTAATGATCATTAATTATTCGATGCTTAAAGTTTAATATTACTTATACAGTTATATAGATACATTTAATTCTTCCTTTATTTGAAGACGTGTTCCCTTTAAATCTAAATTAAAAAAGAATAGAAAGTTGAAAAAATAATTTATGAGTGAACCACAGAACACGTTTAAAACCTTATTTAGAAGAATATTAGCATTAAATACAGTAGGGTTTATAATTTATTGCAAGTTTGTTAAAGTTATACACATGAAGAGTTCTGATTTACTTGCCGAATGAAAACGCTTACCTGTTTACGGGACCTGTTTTTTACCTACATATTACGACATATTACGCAATACTCGAACAAAACAACATTTGTATGAGATCAATAAGGTGTTAAAGAACAACTTTAATTCCGAGAGCCATATCGAAATATTTACCGTTTTTGAGTTATAAAGCGAAAACTTTCAAGGGCTCTAGATCCCTAATTTTAGGGGCCAGCCCCTTTTAAATAATATCAAATGAAAGCTCTTGCTATTATGCACAACTTTTATTCTACATGCTTTAACAAAATATTTTTAGTTTTAAAGATATAAAGGAAAATATGTCAAAATTTTTGCTCTTTTCCGCGTTCTAACTTTTGACCCCTCTCTAGCGCCATTTCTAATGCAAAAATCAAAAAACAAAAACCGATGTGCACAACTTCAATGCTTCTTCTTTTTAATTTCAAAGGGTTTTGTGCTCCAATTATTACAGTCTCAGAGCCTTTGTCTGGAAACCAGAGGCATAAAAATTTTAATCAAAGGGGAATAACTCGTGAACAGAAAGGAATTTCCGAATTGTATTACAGTATTCTGAGAGTGTTTTGTAAAGTCTAAAAGCTCTGAAAATTTGAACAAAATCCGTTCAGAAATGAGGAAGATATGGAGCTTCAAATTTGGCGTCTAGGAAAAAAAAAAAAGAATAATAAGAATAATCTTAACCATCAGAATCAGTAGAAGGTCTCCCGCTGGAGCGGAAGACCTTAATTAACTTTTAAGCATCGAATAATTAATGATCATTAACAGTACGCATTTCTCCATGTTCACCTAAATGTTTTTAGTTATGTAACACAACCCGCGATCCCACGTTGCCGAGGTCACCATCGACCAGCCACCTGCGGTCATAAACCATGTAAACAAAACAAATATCTGTGAAGACTGTGATCACGTTTTAAATCCATCGTGTAGAAACAACAACTAATGAAATATTGTGTTTTTTAAATTTATATTGAATCTTTAAGATAACTTAATCTCATCTTTGATTTAATCTTAATTTCAAACACTAGTGCTTGAAATCATTTCGAATTTTAATCGCTTTTACCGGCCTGTTCACTGTCGACACAGCAATACGATTTAAAAAAAAACAAAAAACAATTTATTTCTCTGTCCCGTGTAATTGCATCTTTGATTTAGTCTTAATTTCAAACACTAGTGCATAAAATCATTTTGAATTTTAATCGCTTTTACCGGCCTGTTCACTGTCGACACAGAAATACGATTTAAAAAAACAAACAAACAAACAATTTATTTCTCTGTCCCGTGTAATTGTATTCTATTTCAATTGTAATTGAAAAGGTGCTAAGGCAAATAATTGCAATTAGTGATGGAAGTATTAAGTATTAATACTTGTGTAAAGTATAATTTTTACTATCAGTCTCTTAATTGTTTCTTCATTTAATTTTTCATTAAATATTAAACTATATACATCAAATAATACTTTTAAACATACAATAATTCACGCCTTCTTACAGCACAGTTTACATTCTGCTCTGTCGCTTTGTAACCCAGTCTTCGTGCACACGTGGCCGCAGAGAGCCGGGGTCATATCGGTATTAAAATACATTGTGTACTCATAGCGATTAATGGAAAATTGGGTTTGAAATCATTTCGAATCTTACGTATTATTTTATTTTACTCTATCTCACGCTTATTTTTATCAATCCTTACCGCCCGTGCATTTATTCATTTCAAGTTTTACGCATTTTAATTGCCGACTTAACCATTAAGTTTGCAACAATTTATTTTTCTGTCTCGTGTTTTAAACTGCATGTACACATGCATGATAATTGTAAGTGGAGGTGACTTTTTCAATTCTCGGCATCCTCACATGTGATTTCGGAACCTTAATTGACATTGTGAGGATGAATTCTCGGGAAAATCGAAAAGTTTTACGGATACATGCATACATACATACATGCATGCAAGTACAGAACATGCTCTTTTTATAAGCACGATCATGAATTCGAATGTACAAGTGTACATGTATATGCAAGAGCGCCCCAAATGTACGCATATCGAGTGTTTAAAATACAGAGAAATACAAAATCCCCGGTCTCTGTTTTACATTATCTTTGCAACAAAATATTGGTTAATCTGAAATCAATTTTATTGATCTATAGCTTATTTTGAAGTAAATTATCGGTCCACTGAGTTGATAATGAGTTGTTTTTATAACGAGTACATTTAGAGTATTCCGAATCACTTTTTACATTTTGACGGTAAACGATTTTATTAACAAGTTTATAAATGGTTGGTTGGTATTAAAGGAAAGCCAATTCAATGAAAAATCAAATCTGCATTACACGGCGAGTCTATCTACGATACAGCGGCCTTGACAGGGGTTATATTTACATCACCTTTTTAGTGTATTGCAGGTCACTTCCGGGTATTTCGAATCACCAGGTAAATGGCTAAAAACAGTCAGATAACAACATTATAATTAATGAATTAGTTGGTATTGTTTACCAAAAGTATCAAAAAATAAAAAGAATTATTTTCTTGTTGAATGTTGTTGGTTTTTTTATTAAGTTATTAAAGCCCCCCCCCCCTTCTGTAGACACACTATAAAACAGCGTTCTCAGAGGCGGATCATGCAGAAAAGCAAATACCAACAGAATATTTACTTTCTGAAATTACCTGATTGTAAATTGTTGTCCTGTAAATATAATCATGATAATTATGTATTTTTTTTTTTACCTATGTGATTTTTTTAATGCAAATAATTAACATTGAACTGTCATAATTCTACGAGTAGGCTACTAAATAATGATATAATGATGATAAAAAAAATTGTGAAAAGGAATTAAACCAACTCATGTTTAGATTTCATGATTATCAAGAATGACGTATATCACTGCATACGTGTACTCGTACATATCAACATTGATCAACACTGATCAAGTGTATACCGGGACCCGGGATAGTCTTATTATAGCTCTTGCTTTGTCAAATCATTACTTTCATACCCCTTGTATTTAAGGAAAACAATGTTATAAAAAATAATAATCTGACATATAACAAGTATACATGTAGCGTGTGCAATTTATTTGGCTAGGGGCATGTACACACGTGGTTCGAAACTATAGGGGGCTACAAATGCGGCCATAACTAGTATATTTTTGAGGTGTTATAAAAAACAAATAATACTCACAAAAGCTTATAAAATTGCCGTTCTATAGATACCTTATATGCCATGTTTCATCCACCAACAACGCCACGACATCGATGAGAAATACCATGCAACGTTTCTACACGGGCATTTTCTTCGAAAAGGGTAGGAAGTTAATGAATTAAAATAATTAATTCTTTTAGTTAACGCATTATGTTTACCTTTTTATTTGTTGTATGCAATAAGTATAGACCTTACTAATAATGACTGTTTGGTTGTCACACCTGTGCATGTGTTGTGCGAGGTACAGCGGTAAGGTAAATTACCGAGAGTCGCGATATGCGGGGTGATTCGGAATACCCTAAATGATCTAACATGGGCCCACATAATACGACTAAATTCGTTTCATGAATGAACTGGTTCTTAACAAATATATGTACAGTATACAATATCTTTTCTTTAGATCTGTTTGTTTATTATTTTCAACCACAATCTGCAGTTACACGAAATCCATGCACAACGGCGCTACACCTGTCAATCAAAATCACTCGATATTGTGAACTCAGTCTGGTGTTTCGGCAGCATTTCCGAAGTGATTCAAAATATTCTATCGGCTAATTCTAATTTTTCGCGTTGAATAATAATATTTTGGAACAAAGTTGGAATTAAGGCTGGAGCTGCATGCTGTGAATTTATCACACCTGCAGTCTGCAATCTATGTATATGAAGCATCTGTTGAGTAATGAATCAGAGAGCATAATATGCGGAACAAGTCTGATTGAGATTTTTACTTTTCCTTTAAGATAAAATGATTAATAACATAATTTATGCATCTAATAGATACATATCAATGTACATGTGTAGCTTTTTAAAAACAAGAATCTGTAATTGAAAATGTGAAAGTGAAGAGTTTAGGTAATAGTTCTTAACCAAAATTTAATGACAGTTCATTCCTTCCTAGTCTCTATATAACTTTTAATTACGGCCGTGCCCTCTCCCCTTCAATTGATGTCTTATACATGCTTTTAAATTCTGTTTATGTATCAAGAAATTCCCACAGGTACTTGTGGACAGGACCCCCCCCCCCCCAAATTCAACCCCGATGTTTGTTGGACATTTTTTTCCACAAATTATATTTATTTCACTTATTCATCATGTGTACCATACGAAAAAATCGAGTACAAGTACCTGTGGAAATTTCTATTTGCCCCCCTCCCTCCAAAAAAACTGAAATTGCTTTCTACGGGCCTGACAAAAGGTACTTGTGGACAGACCCCCCCCCCCCCGGATATTCAACCCCGGGGCTTGTTGGACATTTTTTCCACAAATAATATTTATTGCACTTACTCATCATGTGTGCCATATGAAAAAATCGTGAAAACCCCATTTGATAATCGTTCCACACAAAAAAATGCCTCACTGTGTATAGTTAAAACATTAATTTTTCATATTTCTTGATGAAATTAACATTAAAAAAGCAACACAAAATTAATACCGGATTACATATCACTTGAATTTATCATAAAGCAGAAAATCTGTTCTGCGGGCTTCAAGGCCAGCTCAGGAACCTAAAGATGTCCTCATTTTCCAAGTCCAGTACAGAACGTAAAATAAATGAAATAAATCACACGATCACTGGGATGAACTCAAAGAAAGAAGACTCTTGAGGAAAAGATATTTTGATTCGACTTATAGACTGAAATAAACCGATATTCTCTTTTTGCCACTCTTTCCTGGTGCCCTGGGACTCTGAATGTAGGATCAGTATTTTTTTCACAGGTCCGTTGTACGGATTGTACGGGGGGGGGGGGGGCAGACCTTCTGAAAATAGTCTTTTGCTGTAGTTTTAATATGTAAATTTTGATTTAGTTGCTGCTTGCACCCTCCCCAGTCTTTGTTTCTCTACGGTCATACATAGGCGAATCCCAGCAAAAATGTAATGACCCCCCCCCCCCTCCAACACACACTTTCTTTTAAATATGTATTGCGATAGGATTTAAAATAGGAAAACATTTTCTGCATATCTCTACATCGAAAAATATAAAACAAATATTTTTTTTTATATTTTCTTTTTAAAACAACATAGATAATTATGCATAGCTAATTAAATACTGAATTAAATATTCATCTTTGCAGACAATATGCTCTGGGTTATAGAACATGATGTGAAAGCGTATCGTAATGCACCTTGTAATCCTTTGGATTTTCAGATTTAAGGTCAATGCGAAAACCCAAAGACGCCGACATTTTTTTTATGCTACTGTAATCGAAGATCCGGGGGGCATACAGTTTTTGTCCTGTCCACCTGTCTATTTGTCTGTTAGACTGTGTTAGCCTCTTTGTCCGCAAAAAACTATGGCCATAAAATTTGATTGGTTGGAACTACTGCTTTCATATTTCTTATGTGTATTCCTAGTAACAAGGACTTCCTTCAGGTACCAACATATTTGACCTCTTGACCTTGAACTTGGAGTTTGATCCTCTTTCGTAAAATTTTACCAAACTATAACCTTGGCCAAAACTTTTGAACAGTTGGTGCTATGGCTTTTATACTTCACATCTGTATCCCTTGTGATAAGTCTCCTCCTTGGGTATAAATATGTTTGACCATTTGACCTTGATCTTGGAGTTTGACCAACTTTTAAACAACTTTAGCCTTGACAATAACTTTTGAATGACTAGTACTAGGGCTTTTATATTACATAGGTAATTTTCTTGTGACAAGGCCTGTCATTGTATACCTTTAATTTTGACCATTTTACCTTGACCTTTGAGTATGTCCTACTTTTGAAAAACTTTAACCTTGGTTTTAACTTTTGAACAGTTGGTGCTAAGGCTTTTTTAAAACCATATGTGTATTCCTTGTAACAATTAAGACCTTCCCTCAAGTACAAACAATTATGATCCCTTGACCTTGGAGTTTGACCTTTTAAAGAAATTAACCTTGGCCATAACTTTTAAACTGTTGCTGCTGTGGCTTTCATACTAGTATATATTTCACAGTATATTCTTTGTTCAAGACCTTTATTTGGGTAATAACATTTTTTTTTTATCTTTTGATCTTGACCATGGAGTTTGACTTGCATTTGAGAAACTTTAACTTTTGCCATAAGATGCCATATGGGGGCATCAGTGTTTCAAAAATCACACGTTGTTCAGTATCCAAATCGGGCATAAAACATTTACATAAAACATTTACAATGATCCTTTAAAGCAGTGAGTTGAACCTAATAAATTATGACTATAGAAATTATGATAATTTATTTCGATGTATGGTCTAAAAAAACGTTTATTATACCTCTGTGAAAACTAGCTTACAAGTGAAAAATCACTAGTAAAATAGAATTTGATTGGCCGAGAAAGTCACGTGTCCATCATGTTTGCCCTGCAACAAAACGTCGTGTTTCACGATTGTGACGTCACAATTAAACGAGTGAGGAGTTAGATTGTTTATAGCGACGCTGCTAACTTCGTTCGCGCGGTAACAACAACTAAAAATTCACCCCAAAAAATTACCTTAATTAATGGAATTGCATACAGATAGTAGATTAAACATTCTTTGTTAAAATGTTTGCACTTTTCAAAATTCGTTTATGGAAGTACAGCTAACATACGTCATGAGACGTCACAGTCTAGACGTTCCAAATGTCTCGTGCTGTTTGAAGAGGCGGATCTTAAAATTAAGTGAACAATGCACTCGCCCAACGGTCGCACCGTCAACATATTATCGTTGATTGATTGTGTCGATTTAAATGTGAAAAAAATATAATGGTGTTTGAATGTTACTGGTGTGATCACACAAACTTGTCAAGTAGGATTTTTTTTTTTAATGAAACGAGGCTATTGGTGTACCTGTAACTTACTTCTCTTTCATATCGTTCTCATCAAATGCATGTTTGCTTTATTCATTGGATTTCCTTTGTAATTCCTGCATTTTGGTTAATTCGGTATTATAAACAATTTATTGCATAATAGAGACATAAAGATTTCTTCGCAAATGAAAAATCATATTTCCCTCGGGCGTTGCCTTCGGGGAGTATGATTTTTCATGGGCGAAGAAATCTTCATGTTGCCCTCGCGGAATATGATTTTTTATGGGCGAAGAAATCTTCATGTCTCCCTCACTATCATGCAATAAATGCAAACTGTGAACTTGTCAAGTCCGAAACACACAAAAGGGTATCGCTGATATCATACAGAGTGTATCATTGCCTTGATCAGGCCCATAGGAAGCAAATTCAGTTTTTTTTTTTTTTTTTTTGGGGGGGGGGGGGGCACAGCCATACATTTTCAGTTGACAGTTGAGGGGGTACTACTACCATAAATTTCCTGACAAGCAAAAAAAAAGGGTCACAAACTACCTAAAATTCCTTGACAAGCAAAAAAAAAAAAAAAAAAAAAAAAAAAAAGAGGGTTATCAGACGTTTTTATTGAGGTGGCACAAGCTATAGTATCTATGTCTACTATAGTAATCTATATATCGGCAAAATTATTGGGGGGCACGCCCCCCTCGGTTCCTACGGCCATGTTGATTAAATTTAGGGTCACTAAGGAAAGAATGTTTTGACTGAATGAATGGTCTGAAAGAACATGTGTTAACTTGTCGAGTCGGTAACACATAGATGGGGTTTTTTTATAACCAGAGTGTGTCATGGTTTGATGCAAGGTCAATTGAACGAGTTCAAGGTCATCAACGGAGAAACAACATTCCTTAACTGTCTTTCTACTGGTGAGACATTGCAAGTTGATACCCCTTACAAGATTGCTTATAACCCTAGAATGTGGCATGACCTTGACTCAAGGTCACTTCTTCCTGTTCGCAGCTCCAACGGAAGACCTACTCGTTGCTTTGCAACGAGCTCTGCTCTAGTTTGTTTTTCTTTTTCTTTTTTTTTGCTTGCACATGTTTATTCTTTGCGATTCTTTATACCGGCATGTCCGTGTAACATTTTTTCTGCGTTTCTAAACTACCGGATCAGTCCATTTGCCTTCTAAAAGGGGTGACACAATCATTTCGCGCCAAATGTCACAAGTAAATTATCTTTGCGCCTTCCTCTTTAATTGTTCTATTGAATGGGTGTGATAACTTCTATGGAAATAAATAAAGTTTAATTGTTCGTTTAACCCTTATTCTTAAGCTTTAGGTTTTTTTTAGTTACAAATTTTATATCTTTTTTAAAATAACATATTCACGGTATTAGGGCAGGCAACACTAAAAGCAATGGATTTACTAAATATTCTAACCATTTTGTTTCCCAGTTGTCAATTAAGTAGACTAGTCCAATCATAATCAAACGCCCTCCACCTGGTGAATGGGACATCCCTTCTTGATCCTGCCTTTTCCCCTTTTCTTTCGATATTACAAAGTAATGTACATAATAAATGACCAAACAGTGGAATGTCTTAGATTTTCGTTAATTTGCAATATTTGGTTATGACATTTTAGAAAGTCAATTGAATGTACATCTTGTATAATGAAGGTAGGACTTCATTTGTCAAATCGGCGTACCTTTGGTGACCCGTCTCGTTACCTCATTTGACCGGGGAAGATTCGCCGGCATACACCGATCTCGCCGGTTTGAAACGACTATTACAGGACATATATAAATGTATTATAATGGTTTAAGTTTAAAGTTTGTTTTGACAATTAAAACACTTGGTTAATTGTTCTAACTTAACGTTTTTATACCCCACCCAACTAGTTGCGGGGGTGTAATGTTTTTGACCCGTCCGTCAGTCAGTCAGTCAGTCCGTCAGTCCTGTTTTTTTTTTTCAGCGCAAGCTCCTCTTAAACCGCTGCACAGAATTTCGTCAAACTTTGCAGATGTTTAGGACACAATGTGTAGATGTGCATATTACCAGGAAATTCCGATTCCATTATTGCCTATTATTGAAGAAACTTTCCACCTAGGTAATAAGGAAATCCACTGGAATCAGCCTTTGTAATGACATTTTATGTGAAATATTTTATGACCTTAAAAGACCCCTACTGATTTTGAGATCAAAATATTAATGATTTAACACACCCACAAAATCTTGAATCTTGGATAGTTCTCACCCCCCCCCCCCCCACTCTCAAATTGGTGCTTTGTCTTTAACTTCATAAATACAGTATATAAACAAATTCATATGACTACATCATAATTTTGTTTCCATCAATTACTAGTATTTAAATGTGTAAGTTGTCATGTGTTGGACATGGACTTACACTCATTAACAAATCGAAATCACCGAGGAATTTATTAAATTTGTAACATACAAAGATTTGCAAGAAGTTTTGATGTGATGATTTTTTTTTTGCAAGTAATGCCCCTTTTTGAATTATACTGTGTATTTAAAATGCAC
Organism: Saccostrea echinata; assembly: GCF_033153115.1. NCBI lineage: Eukaryota > Metazoa > Mollusca > Bivalvia > Ostreida > Ostreidae > Saccostrea > Saccostrea echinata. Next base: position 1,129,956 of record NW_026889789.1, read on the forward strand.
TGTGCCATTCAGTACGTGTTGCATTGTCGTGTTTTGGGGGAGCGTGGGGTATGTGAGCTTGCTCACTTTTTCTTTCATTGATATCTGCAATTTTTATTAAGTACTATCTTTCTTTTTTTGAATTTCTTTTTTCAGAATAGTTGTATTCTGAAAAACTCGTGTTATATGCTTTGGTAAACATAATGCACTTATACATGTAAGTCTTGTGCATGTTTGCTCATATACTAGTATGCTTTGAATCTTCTATTTATTTTGGACAGAATTTTATTACATGTAAATTAAACTGTATAACACGTGTTACATGAACACCATTCTTCTTATCTGTAGATAGTAGATATTTTTTTGTTGGTTATTTTGACGAAATATTACCCAATTAAGATATCTTAAACATTACAGTTTGCCTTAATTATAATAAGTATCCTTTAATATGTATTTTAGATAGTGAAATCGAATACCTCAGTAACATAAGAGGATGCTGTGTTGAAATTGTAGGAGAAACGAATGAGAATGTGCTAGTGCATTTATTAAGGGAAACATGATTAAAGTACAGTTATTACAATTAAGTTTTACAATTAAGTAAACTTCCTTATCAACTGATTGTTACATTATGATGGATGGCAACAGTTTACTTCTGTGTACTTGTCACTTGAGCCTGTCCTTGAAGCTACAGAAATTATATAATTTTATGTAACTTTGTATAAATTTTGCTAATTACAAGCATTTTCAAGTGTATGAGGTAAAAATAAAATGGTATCTTATTGCAAACATGATAATTTGTACAAAGCTGCCATTTACCATTTATCTGAACTTAACTGTAGGAAATAATTAAATGTTTAGTAAAATACTGTAAACCAACTATTATTCGCGTCATCTTTTATTCACGATTCGTCAGTTTGAAATCAATCCGCGACGATTAATTTTCGCGACTGAGGAAACATTCTCTACAAATACAGAGCAAAATAAATAGTTCACGGCGATTATTATTCTCCGGTTAAAGCTGAGCACGATTCGTAAAAGGAATGTGTCCGCCATATTCGACTGGATTCTTGCTATATCTGAGGGCCCCTATATAAAGCCGCTGACTTGGTCACTATTCAGTGTAATCAGTCGTCATCAGTGTAGAAGGACATATGCTATACAGCACCCGGTAGCGACAAAATATAATTGTGTACCTATTCTAATGCAGGAGAGTAAGATACCAAAGAAACTTACAACAGTTACACAGGTCAGTGCAGTATACAAACAAACACTTGTAAATACACGTAACTGCAATAAAATGTAAACAAAGGTAATGCAAGATAACCAGCACGAACACGGGTCGCCATTCCACGCCGATACCCTTTACAATAAAGCAGTCACGTGTAACGAATCCGAAGAGCATACCCCGGTGCTGATATCTAAGATAGTAATATCGAAAATGGCGTATGCCTATTTACGAGTCGTGTTCAGCTTTAACGTAGGTCGCGAAACTCCCGGATATTTCTCGCACGCGAATAAAAATTGGTTTACAGTATTTGAGGAGGGTGAGGTGCACATATCATGCATAATGTAGAATTAATTTCAGATGATTTGGTTTTTACTTTTGCAGAAGGAAGACTGTCACAGGTTGATGAGCACGTATGAAGGATTATTGAGTATCGATCAACACAAATCAACACTGAAGATGATTAAAAACAAGGGAGATTTATAAAAATACGCCAACTTTTCCAATAACATCAATACAGAAATACATGAAAGATCTACAAGACTCTCTAGAAAGATACTTTAACAGACAAAAAAAGGAGTATTGATTGATTGATTGTATGGTTTATCATCCCATTAAACAAAAGAAAGATGTATTTTTGTCACCAGAATAAGTATACAACTTCAGGACAAACTAGTGTGACTGATATTTATTATTCATGAAAGATGCAATGATTACACATTTATGTTTGGCGTGGTTAACTAGTAGGGACATAATAGAAATTTGAAAGCTGCTGTTGTTATGAAGTTAATCTATGCTTTATATGTACATGTAATTATTTACATTTGCAAATGGTTCCCCCTTTATAACACTGTTTGAATATTTAAGCTTGTGTATAAACGGATTCGTCACATGACCATTAACTCACGTTCCACATATTGATGTCATAAGTGGTCAACATGTTCAACACATTCAATTTGTACTCCCGAGGTTTGAAAAAATTTCCAATGGTTTTAAACTATAGCTCCCATTTATTTGCTATAAATCAGTACAAATATTAATTTAAGGATTAAGTTAAAACTTTTATCGGGATGTAAAAAGGGGTTTGTCACGTGATCAAATCGACCATTAAGCCCCGTGACAAAGCTGTATTTACATCCCAATAAAAGTTAAAAATTGATACTTATTTCTTAAATGCATGTAACAAGGCTATTTTTGTAGAAGAAGGAAAAAAATTATAAGCTGTTGATGTTATAACGTTAGGTTTTTCAATAGTTGTGTAATTTTTTTTGTATTGAATAATACATTTTTGGTAAGTTGTTATGTAATAACGTTAAGTTTATCTATGGTTGTGTAATTTTTTTGTATTGAATAATACACTTTTTGTAGGAAATAACACATTTTTGATAAGAAGTGAAGTTATAATGTTAGGTTTACATATAGTCGTGAACATTTTTTGTAGGAAATAACACATTTTTGATAAGTAGTGAAGTTAAAACATTAGGTTTACCTATGGTTGTGAACATTTTTTGTAGGAAATAACACATTTTTGATAAGTAGTGAAGTTAAAACATTAGGTTTACCTATGGTTGTGAACTTTTTTTGTAGGAAATAACACATTTTTGATAAGTAGTGAAGTTATAACATAAGGTTTATCTATGGCTGTGTACATTTTTTGTAGGGAATAATACATTTTTGAAATTAAGCTGTTGATGTTGTAAAGTTAATCTATGTTTCTGCATACACTTGTATATGTAACAAATTGTAGGGGAAAAGATACAAATTTAATCATTATACATACAATGTTGATCCATGCTTCTTCATATATTTAATACATGTATATGTAACATGGCTAATCTGTATGCAAATCATAAAATTTTTAAAATTAAATTGTTTGATGTTGTGAAGTTAAAACAATGTATGTTTTTTTACATAACATATAAGCATGAAAACAAATAAAGGAAGAAATGACATTTCTAATTTAAAATTTTAATTACCAATTTTTAAGACAGGATGTATTATGTAATGGCGTTCATGTCCGTCCATCTGTTTGTCTGTTAGCTTTTTCGTGTCCGGCTCATAACTTTAATACTATTAGGCCTTAAATTATCAAACTTTGTCAGCTGATATTTCTTTGGTAGAAGGTGTGTCGCACATTAAAAGTACATCGCTCTGACCTTTAATTAAGAAGCTTTGGCCAAATATGGAAAAATCCTCTCCAGCTCATAACTAGAAGACTATTAGACTTAGAATCATTAAACTCGGTCAATTAATGAATCTTAGGTTGTGTCCCACCCTCACTTTGACCTTTAAGGATATGTGAACCTGAAATAAAAGTAATTGGAAAGTTAAAAAATAGGTACCGTTGCATAGAAGACAAGTCCCTTGTTCAAATATCAACAATTCTGATATATGTACATGAGTTGGTTTCCATGGCAACAGCCTCTGAACTTGCCCTTGTTTAAAAAGATTAAAGCTATGAAGAAAAGTCTACTGTTATTAATTAAAGATAAAAAAAAAATCTCATAAATTATGATTAGAATTTAATTTTTTGCAGTTATCTTAAAGATTTATGAATGAGCATAATGTAGTAAAGCTTTTTTTATAGGTGCCATATTCAGAGAGCAGACAATCACAGTCTGAATTTCCTCTGTCCTCTTAAAAATTGACTATTTTTCCTTGACCTTGACTTCAAAAAAGGATATAAAATCACATTGGCTATAATTAAAAACTTAATTTCTAAATCCCATTTTAAAGTAGTGTTATAGAGCTATGTAACAGAGGAAAAAAATTGGTATGTACATGAGTCAGAAAAAAAGATATGGTAGTCTGAATTTTCTCTGACCTCTTTTAAAAAATTACTTCTGATGCATGATTATCTGTAATAAAGGCAATAAAATGGAAACAAAATATAAGAAGAAGTAGTTATTTGCAAATATATAAAAGGTCTGTGGACACCTTTATTGATCTAAGCTTTTTTTCATAGCTATCATATTTAAATAGCTCACAATCACAGTCTGAATTTCCTCTGCACTCTCAAAATTAGACTATTTTTCCTTGACCTTGACTATAAAAAAGGATATAAAATTACATTGGCTATAATTAAAAACTTAATTTCTAAATTCCAATTTTAAGTAGTGTCATAGAACTAAGTAATGGAGGGAAAAAATGGTATGTACATGAGTCGGAAAAAAAGATATGGTAATCCAAATTTTCTCTGATCACTTTTAAAAAGTTACTTCTGATACAGGATTATCTGTAAAAAAAGGCTATAAAATGGAAACAAAATATAAGTAAAAGTAGCTTTTTGCAAATATTTAAAAGGTCTGTGGACAACTTTAGTGATCTAAGCTCTTTTTTCATAGCTATCATATTTATATAGCTCACTATCACAGTCTGAATTTCCTCTGCCCTCTTTAAATTTGACTATATTTCTTTGCCCTTGACTACAAAAAAGGTTATAAAATCACACTGGGTATAATTGAATATTTTATTTTTCAACTTCATTTTAAAGAAGTGATATATAGCTATGTACATGTAACAGAGGAAAAAAATTGGTATGTACATGAATCGGAAAAAAATATATGGTAATCTGAATTTTCTCCAACTTTTTTTAAAAACTGATTCCTAAAGCACATTTATCTGTGTTGATGTATAAAAAATCAAACAAAAAAATTATTTTATTTGATTTTAAATATATTACTATCTTGAAATAAAACTAAAAATCATGCATATAAAGAAAATTATGAATCGGTCTTTAATAATTAAGATAATTATCACCCCGATTTCCTATTTTCCTTTAAACATTACTTTTTTATTCTGAATGATGGCAGAAAAAACGAACAATAAATTCCCATTAAATATCTATACAAGGAACTTTTAACCATTGAATGTACAATGTATTAGAATATGGGACAAAAGGATCTAAATCCTATATAAAAGTAGTGTATTTTCATAATCTAATTCCCCAAAAATTGCAGTCCGAATTTCCTCTGTTTAAACTCACATTAACACTTATAAGCATTATCTGATACAAATGACATATTTTTGCATAATCTAATTGGAAATAGTATCAAAATGTACAACATATAAAGATAACAATCACCAGTTTAAAATATCCCTGTTAAAAAGTTCGAGCAATAACTGTTATATGTAGTTCTGTTTATACAAAATGATTTCTTTAACCTTGACAAAAGTTTCTACACAGTTCTAGTAAAGCTAGCTTCTATGACATAGTGAATTTTTTTTATCTTTCCTTTCCTTTTCAACTGCAAGCTTTTTTGGGCCACGAACTTTGTTGAAATATTAATAACTGCAGGTGAAGGTCTTTTGAAGTAAACATTTCAGTCATTGGTGACAGAGGCAAACAGTGTGATTCTTAGCCTGGAAAATAAAATCCATTTTAGTGTTAACCTTCAAATGATAAGTGGACATGGATATATAGAGGATATCTATATTGTGTGATTTGATATTTGCTTTATCCAATGAGTTGAATGGTGTATATTCGCGAGGCTTGCCAATATAATCCAACTACAACTTAAATGCTAGATCTAACATTTCCTATGAGAGCAATTGTGTGTATGTGTGTGTGTGTTGTAGGGGGGGGGGGGTAACATCCTTTATCGCTGTATAGCCAGTACATTGATAAATTTTGACATTTCATTGAAGTGTAATATGTTTTTTCTCATTTTTAATGAACATTTTTGCTCATTAGCATTCATTTGATAACACATAACTTTCACAATTAGAAGTTTCGGTAAGTTTACATCTTGAAGGGAGGCCTAGGGATTGTGTCGAAACCGGAAGACATGCTATTGATAAAGCACATACCCGTGGATACAGCATAGGTTTATCTTATGGGTATATATATATATATATATATATATATATATATATATATATATATATATATATATATATATATATATATATATATAGGATCTCCCATGATTTGTAGTTGGATATGATTTTTATCCAACGAGTTGTGTGTTTTTTATCCCCGAGCCTTGGCGAGGGGATAAAAACACACAACGAGTTGGATAAAAGTCATATCCAACTACAAATCATGGGAGATTCTTTTTATCCCATGTTTAATACTTCACAACCAATGTTTTACACTGTTTTATATAGGACTCCACTTTATTTTACTTCATCGCGCTAACGCAAAAACCATTGTGACGTCACAACTGTGGATTATGAAAAATTTATCCAATGAGTCATATCCACGGGATAAAGGGGTAAACATTGGATAAATATATATAAATATATAGTATACAAGTAAAATTGTAAATACATTCAAACCTCATTATCTCGAACTAGATGGGACTGAGAAAAAACTTCGAGATATCCGAGCATTCAAGATATAAGGGGTAAAATACTTTAAGGATAAGTAGTTGGGACTTCCAAATCACTTCGACATATCCATGGTATTCAAGATATCAGTGTTGGAGATATCAAAGTTCAACTGTATATAATACCTATTTAAAATTTACTACATTACTATATAACATTTTAATAATTTGACACCTTTCCAGTTATTTATGAAATATGACTACTAGTCTACTGAGGCTTCAAAAAGTTATATTTTTAAAAATTCTATTATCATGCTAGCAAGTTAAAGGGAGGACCTTTTGATTTTGAGGGCAGATTTTGGAAATAATCTGATCTAGAAGATGTTAATAAAATAAAAAAAATTCTTCTCCACTGGGAAGATTTTTTTTCTTTTGTCCAATTCATGTTAGACATATGCTTTATTCAGCATCATACACTCAAACTAACTTTACAAGATGAAGAGCTCCCTTAGGGGGAGATAAGTTAAGCATAAACTAGAGTTACTTCTCTTGTCATGTTATACATAAGTAAACTAACATTAGTTATACTTTTCTCTTTTTGGGTAAAAAAAATTAAAACAACAAAAGTTAAGAATGATTAAAATGTTTCTGATTGTAAGATTAACAGTAATATTGTCACTTTTAACCACAAAAGTCTGGCAACATCTGTCCTGTTTGTAGAATCTCCAAAACGCACAAACCATTTGCTCCTGCTTTTGTTAGGCAATTTGCTAGCTGTTTTTGTCCCGAACACCACTGAATTTTTTTTCACTTCTCCTTGAATTACTGCTTCTGTCAATGCGGCAATATCGATTCGAAGTCTCTTATCCTCCACAAGTTTTGTTGAATGCACAGATTCAATCACACTCTTATTGTCTACAAATGCATAAATCGCGATGGATTTGCTTGGAACTCCCAAAATTTTCTCCAACATGTATCGATAATAAAAACTTGCCTCCAGTCCTTCCTGTAGACTAAGTGCCTCTGCTGCTAGGGTGGAGCGGACAACTCTTCTGGAGCATTTTCCATGTTTGTCCATAATCCAGATAATAACTCCTTGGGTACTTCCAATTCCATCATTAAGGTTTCCTAAAGATGCATCAGTAAATGTTATTATTTTTACTGAGCTAAGATTTAAAACTGGAAATCTCAGGATACTTTTGAAGTCCTTAAGCCTATTAATGGTTTTTGTTGCTCTGATTAAGTCTGCCATGGTTCCACTTCTCAGTTTAGTGCTCATGTCTATCATTTCAAATGCAAGGTCTGGTCTAGACCCCTGCACTGCCCAATTGATCTGCCCTATGATTTGTCTGTATTCAGTCTGTTCTTCATCACTTAGTTGACTTTTCTTCTGACTTGCTCTCAGGGGGTCAATCTCTACACTTTGTAACTTCTCCATGTAATTAGTGTGATCCAGTACTATTCCCTCTTGATCTTGTTTAAGATAGAAACCGATATAATGAAATTGGCATTCGGCAACTTTCCCAGCTGAAAATCTCTCTCTAAACTAACAAACCTGTCTCTCAAAAATCTCATCCCCACCATGGAGAAAATCATCAACATGAGAACAAATTATTCCATTTAGCTTTCCATCCTTTCTATAGCAGAAGAGAGCTGGGTCTACACTACACTGCTCAAAGCCAAGTTTATTAAGTTCTTCTTTAACACTTAAGTAAAACTGTCTCGCACCATCTTTCAGTCCATATAGACAGTGTTTCAACTTCCATATCATTCCAGCAGGTGTGATACTTTCCTTTGGCGGTTGAAGATAAACATCTCTGTCAAGTGTTTTTCCTTGCAAAAAGGCTGACTTTATGTCTGTGGTTTTGACGTCCCATAATTTACTTGCTGTTATGGTCAAAAATATCTTAAGGCCGCCCTTTCCAACTGTCGGACTGTCTCTTGGGATATAAAATTCCTCCTCGAACCCATGTGCTACAAGTCTAGCTCTTACTTGTCCTTCTTTTGATGTAACAACCCATCTTGTAGATAGTCTATGTTGTCCTTCATCCAGAACTTCAGTGTATGTGTCGAAGTTTTTTAGTTTCTCTAATTCATTCTGTTTTGCTAAAGATATATTGTCACAGCTTGTATTTTCACAAGTTGCAGAATTAACACTCTCATCATTTTGGTTGATTATTTTCCAAGGAAGCCTACCTAGGTCTATGCTTTTTTCTTCTTCACTCTCAGAATCTTTTACATTATACCAATCCCTGTTGGTTCCAGAAGCTTTGCCAGCTCTGCTCTCCAATTATCATCCTCCAATCCCATCTTGTACTGAATACTGTCATTTGCTTTCAGTGCAGGTTTGGGGGGTTGGTGTGAGTTTTGGTCTATTTTCCTCTCTGACAGGTATTCAGTGACTGCACTATTCTTAAGTCCCACTTCACTTGTTACTCCTTGATGTGTTTTCTCTTCATTGGTACTCATAGTCTCAGTATCTGTTATTTTCTCTAACCTGTTAGGTGACACTCGCACAAAAACTCCACCAAGACGCACAAAAACAACTTTGCCATCTTGAAAAACAACTCCCCCAGGTCCAAGCCATCTATCTTTACCCTCACACTTGTAATACACCTGATCACCATTCTCATAGGATTCTTCAGCTGCTCTCACTTTATATAACAATGCCCTTCTGATTCTCTCATCAGCTTCTGCCTCTATGTAAGCTCGTCTAGTGCTGTGCAATAAATTGAGGTGTTTAGCAAATGTCTCACTCGTTGTACGACCCTCAAGTGCTGGAAGTTTGTCCGTCATGATGTTCGGAAGTTGGGGGTTCCATCCAAACACAAGCTGGTGGCTACTAAAGCCGTTCCACATCTGCAATACATTCCTAGCCATGTTTGCCCAGCACAACAAGCTCTCTTCACTTACATCTTTATAGTCTTGTTCCAATTTTGTGAGCATCATGTCGGTTACAGAATGCACTCTTTCACACAAGCCATTTTGAAATGGACTTTCGCCTGCAGAAGTACACACTTTGACATTCAAAATGGATGCCACTTCTCGAATTTCTTCCGAGTTAAACTCCCCTCCATTGTCTGTCATAATTGCGCCCACGACACCAAATATTCCTATCCAATGAGACATGATTTTATCAATAACATCAGTTGTCTTTTTCCTCTGGATAAAAAACTGACACAGTGTATCTGGACCACATGTCAATCATGTGTAATATCCACTTCCCTCTCCAGTACTTTAGGTCCATAGCTACCTTCTCATTAAAATGAGACGCCATTGGAAATGACACAACAGGTCGTGATGGGGTTCTGGCATAAGTCTTGCACACATCACACCTCTGCTCTATTTTTTCAATGTCCTCTTCAAAGCTCTCACGCCAAGCACCTGCATCTTTCAAGAGGGATACAAGTCATTTCTTTGGTGGGTGGGCAAATTGTCGGTGCAGTTTCAGAAGAGTTGAGTATCTCTTTTTTGGATCCACCTCATCAATCCTAACTGAGCAGACTTCCTCAACAGGTATCATTTCTGCTTTGTCTATGGGAATATAATAATGTCCAGAAGAGGTCACATTAAGGTTAATAGTTTTTCCTAGAATCTCTGCTGTGTCATCCTCTAAGTTCAGCTTTACGCCAGCAGTTTTCATAGCTGTTCTTGACAACAGTAATGGAATGTCTGAATTAACAACATCAGTAGTTATCGTCACATCTTTCCCTGCTATACGAGCTGGAATCGCAAATTCTCCTTCGGATTTAAGACGAGTTCCTCCTCCAAACTTAAAAATTCTTCTGCCCTCTGTTTTCCTAATTTTATTTTTGTCCAAATCATCCAGTGAATCAATGTATGTGTTGATCCATGTACTACCACACACTGTACTGCTGCAGGCACTGTCTAGGACTGCACAGTTCCTAGCATCCATCCCCAAGTATCCTATTTCCTTTGGTTGGTAACCTGTAAATAGTACAAATTCTTCTACAGCTGAACATGTATTGATGTTAGCCATATTTTCCCAGCTATGAGGACATGCGGCCACCATATGTCTGAATGACCCACAAGATTTGCATGTCAACACATTCCCATCTGGTCCTGATGGATTCATACTCTTTTTAATTGCTGAGCTGCCTACTCGTGATTGTCCGCGGTACTGACCTCGATGAGAGCCTCTACTCTGACCACTCTGAAATCCTCTTCCTCTCATCTGCTCATTCCTTCCCCCTCCTCGATAAAATTTACTGCTCCTCATTCTAGTGTATACAGCTGCCATCAGCGCTTCTTCATTTTCAGCAAGGAATGCTGGTTCAAGTTTAATGGATACTGGTTTGGTAGGGGCATTTCCTTCACACGTTTCACCTTTGAATTTTTTAAGGGATTTCTTAGCTTCTTCATATAAAATTTCTTTGTTCTCAAAATTCATTCCTGTCAAGACAATCATCCTTTCTTCTTTGCTTATCAATGACCTTCTGAGTTATTTGAATGCCAAAATCTCTGGGGGTAACTTCATATTTTTCTTTTCAATTTTTCTGTATTTTGCATCAAAAATGGATATGTATTCATTGATAGACTGTCCATCAGATCTTTTAAAATCTTCAAAATCTTCAAGTTTTTCTAAGCTGTCTGCCAAGTCATCTTTGGCTAAATGCTTGTCCAAAAATTTTATCAATGTTTTCAAACCTGTGTCTTTTTTGAGATCCTCCAATTTCAGCTGATCAAACACTTTTTCTCGTATCTGGGACTCATCATTTTCAGGAAGAGACAGAGCAATAGCAACACCTTGTTTCTTTTCATCTAACTCTGTGACTTCTTTCCATGCTAAGAGTTCTTGTTTGTAGAGCTCATAACTTTTGATTTTAGGGTTGTAAGAAGGGGGGGGGGGTGATTTTTGTTGACATTATCTCTGTTCGCTAGGATCACACTTTTGTTTTTCACATGCACCAAACTTTGAATTTGCTATAAAAAGTCACACACTTGCTTACACTGTTGTTGGCACTTAGTATCCAAAATTTTCTTTCAACCACGCTCTGCTACCATTGTTAGACATATGCTTTATTCAGCATCATACACTCAAACTAACTTTACAAGATGAAGAGCTCCCTTAGGGGGAGATAAGTTAAGCATAAACTAGAGTTACTTCTCTTGTCATGTTCATCTTCGCTAGCCAAGAGTTTCTGATACGCTACTCTCCCCATAAACCCTTGGCATACGGTGCTGACAAAAGACGGGATTGTTTTCGTCACGTGATCACGATTCTTACCAGGTACGCACAGATTGCGTCATTGACAGAAATAAAAAGCGTATTTTAAAAAAATAATGTTTTTAAAGAATAATTAACAAGAAGGTATTGAGTTATGTTAATTTGTTATTTAAACCTGTTAAAATGCAAATCTACATCTTCAGTACAGATTCTTAATCACATATTTTGCACGTTGCTTAAGATAGAAGATGACACCATATAGCTATTTATAGAATGGCATGTTATCTTACGGATCGTTATTTACTTGTGTTTTTCATTCCCGATATTAAAGAGTCAAGATATATCCCGAATGCAAATATCGTCATTTACAAAAAACAATTGCTGATTGGTCGAACGATGTCGATCAACTCCAATCACAACTTGAGAAAAAAAATCCCAACTTTTTTTAACTCCGCATGCCAAGGGCTTATGAGGAGAGTAGCGTATCAGAAACCCTTGGCTAGCGAAGATGTTGTCATGTTATACATAAGTAAACTAACAATTTATTCCAGTGAAAATAAAATAATAATCTTGCTGTCATAATTTGTCTTTGGTGAGCTGGGAAATAAATATTTTGTCCTTTTTGAAGGCCAGAAAATATATCCCCCCCCACCACCACCACCAGAATTGAATGCATAGTGAACCCATTTTTTTTATTTTAATAAAACTAATTCATTCCTACCTCTTCCATTGGTTGCAACACAATAGAAATCTTTTAATGCATCTGGATCCATAGGAACATGCTGCTAAGAGTTGAATAAGGTGAGAGATTTTGACTGCTGACCTACATTGTTCATATTCCTCCTTGATACCTGTACAAATAACAAATCAGTCACAAATATATTCAATTTACAAGTAAATTTTATAGATATTCTTTGAATATGTACAATCAATGTCAATAAGTTATTACCGGTAGTAAGTAAAAAGCTTTAGCATAACAATGAAAAGTAAGTGCCAAGTTCCAAAGCAACTCATGTTACATGTACAGCTTTTATGATTTCAATCAATGTTAGCAAAACAAATTTGGTTGTTATTACTTCCCTTACAAAATTGAGGTCAATTTGTATGTTGAGTAATATGAGGTTAAATAAGATATGCTCTATTACTATTTATTCAGTGCCAATATGGGCATAAAGGGAATAAACATAAGAAGGAAAAGGCCTAAAATGTATGTGAAAAAAAGATCATTTACAGACATACCTATATAAACAAGTACAAGAAGACATATGACACTTGTATATATATATATATATATATATATATATATATATATATATATATATATATATATATATATATATATATATATATATATATTGTGGTAGGTGTTTCAACATTATTATGACAATATATGCATCTTTAAAGCTTAATGCTTAAGAAGAGTATAAAAAAACCTGGCTAGTTTTAACTTTAATATCTGCTTCTATAATTTCATAGAACAGTTACATCATTTCAAGCAGTATAATTATTCATTTGCTGAAATTTATTTTAGTAGAGATCCAAAGCCATATAGGTCTTGAAGTTAAATTGTTTGCAAATGATTGAATGGCAAAAGGATATTTAATGTTTAATCAGACCTTTGTTTGTCATAATGCCCAGCAATCTTCCATAATCTGTAGTCTCACATTGTTTTGGGAATTATCTCTCTCTAAAACATCTTCCTTCCTTTATCTGAAATTGATATAATAATAAAAAGTGCTAATTATTATTTATTAAAATTTTCATACAATTCCAAAATTCTAAAAGAATTATGCAGCATATAAGCATCCATAACCAACAACAAAGACTAATGAATGAATGTGTAAAGTCACCACAGTGTTCAAGCTCACTCAAGAAAAGGAGTCCTGTTCTTTTGAAATAAGAATAAAATTGGTCAATTTGTTGTCTTAAAAAAATTTATGAACACTTTTTGATCAAGTCTTTTTTCCCCAGATTACTTCATTTCTTAGGCTAAGTACATAACCCATCATTTTTTAATAAGTCATATCTTGTATTGCACAGACATACTGTATGTCAGTATACAGTTTTTTCACCCAAATTCCAGTTTTTTTATGGCTCCTGTACAGTTTTGTGGTCTTTGACTTATCACATGTATGCATACATCATACTGAATTGTTTATCATTAAGTTTGTCACAAGGCTAGTGAAGTGTAATTTGATAGTTTGACTCTAGTAAACAAAAAGTAATTACAATGTTTATCTTAGAAATGTCACTTCAGACTATATTATAATTCCATATTCATAAATGAAGGAAAATTTTGACCCCACTAAGAATTAAAAGACTTTAAAGCAACCCCGAGAGGTAAATATTTTATGCAACTGTATATTTTCAAGTCTCAAAAACACAGGTACAAAATATTTGGCACCAAATATTATACCCAGAGGTCACTGATGTCATGCTAGATGTTTATTTTCCCCATCTTTTTGAATTTATGAGCGAGATATCTATATATATGTAACTGTATAGGAAAATTTGGCAGATTTTCTGCAATTATAAATTAAAGCTTAAATTAAAAAGTTTAAACTGACGTGAATGAAATCCCGGTTAGTAAGAAAATGAATGTCGATGATGCTATAATGATATTAATTACAACCAAAGAATAAGTATATAAGGTGTGAAGTTATCATTCTGTTTGGTGCATGTTTATTCTGCTGTTTATTTTTACTAACCTGAAACCATGTAGTGCATCGTGATACTGTATTCAGAGGTGACATCGCTTGGGAAGTTGTTGCACGAAACCTAACAGCATCAATCTCTATATTTCTTGCCTAAATATAACCCGTTTACTGGAATATATACTGTGTTTTCCGTGCAAATGTATCGTTGCGTCCCTCTCTACCGACATGGTGTCGCAAAACGGCAAGGGTATGTCGTAAATGCTCCGAGGTCGGAAGAACAAGCAAAAAGCAAAAATTTATGAAAAACATGCAATATTAATTTAATTTGACTTTATTTCACAAGGAATTCGGTGTTTACGATCCTTTAGAATAGTTTAATAGCAAAACCAAACGCTCTACGTATGATCACGACATTGACCTGATCTTCAGCAGTTCGAGTTGCGCGGTAGGTTCAAAATCCTCAGGTTCACATATCCTTAAGAGAAATTAAAAAAAAATTCTTTAAACTTTTGAATTACAAAATTCCCAAAATGCAAGAGTATTGCAGTATCCTTATTAAAAAAAATGTTAAGTCAAGAAAATACTTATTTTCATTATTATATTTTTTTACAGCAATCTGTAACAAATGTAATGATATAAAAGAAAGTCCACCTTTCCCGTGGGTGTAATTAGCAAATAATTGTCAAGGAAAATTTTGATAATAGAAAATTGCATGTCAAATTAGAGAGAAATTAATGAGTTTAGTTTGAGGAGATAACTGGTAGAGCATCGCTTTTCAAGCAGGTGTTATCTATATCTCTTGGGAATTGGGCAAAGGAATCAGTCTCTTAAAGGCTTGTGTTGGATTGAATAGCTCTTGTTGGCTAGCCTAACTTTAAAAACAAATTTGGTGTAAAGTAATTAAAACTTATTTGATATTGTATAATATAATTAAAACTAATTACACGAGGGGGGGGGGGTTATATATTGGAATCGGCATGTCTTAATGAATTGCAGCTTAAAACCAGTCATTGTTTCTCGGAAAAAATAACCTGGTATTCAGAAAATGCTTTATATGGTAGATAGTCCCTGCAAATCTAAGAGTCCTGCAGTATTCTTATTAAAAATGTTGCATCAAGATTACATTTTTTTTTTTTTGGCATTTATAAATCTTTGTAACAAATAAAATAAAATCTTTGTTTTCAACAGAATGACATAAATATGCATTTTTATTGTACTAGATTACAAAACAGATAATGCAGATCCATTCATCCCTTGGCAGTAATGAGTGGACATGCATCCAGTTAAAGATTAATGAATGAATTCAATGTAGGAAGACTAGCTGCCTCAATAATTTCTGTTAGAATATTTCTGAACAAGCAGCTCTTATCTGCATCTTTTGGGAATTAGGCAGAAGAACTGCTGGTCTTTTATAGCATATGTCAGTTGATGGTCAGCCTTTTTAGTTCTTCTGAGCCAAAGGCTCAAAGAGCTAATGCTATTGCCATTTGTGCAGTGTGTGTAAAATGTTTTAGAATATGGGCCATAACTCAAGAACCCCTTGGCCAATTATTGTCAAATTTGTCACAGGGATCCTTGGCCCAAGGGCTCCCGTTTATACTAAAACTAGGGTTGTGACTCTGAAACAAGGGAAGATAATTAGGAAAATACAAACAAAAGTACTGGTTGCTAAGAATCACTTGACAGATTATCACCAAACTTACACAAAAGGATAAGGATACATGTATATTGTAGATTAAAATTCGGACGGGGATTTACCCTGGGGCAAAGGGCATGGTCTCAAGGTCACTTCAAAGTTGACCAAAAATTTTATTAAAATGTTGATATTTTGCTTACTCTAAGGACTAGGATCATCAAATCTTGTCAGTTGATGCATGTAAGGACTTCATATCATGTTGACTCAAAAGTAGGTCATGGTGACCTACTTCTCAAATTTTGCGGCCATTCTTTTTCAAAATGATTTAGAGGCATATTTTGAGCAATTTAAAGCCTATGATCATCAAACTTTGTCAGTTGATGTATCTTGGGTCCTCAAAGTACGTCGACTAAAAAGTAGGTTACCTTGACCTACTTTTTGTTTTTGATGGCTAATCTTTTTCAAAACAATTAAGGTAATTAATTTGAATACTGAGAGGTTTAGAATCATCAAACTTTGTCAGTTGATGCATCTTGGGTCCTCAAAGTACAACCATTGAAAAGTAGGTCATCGTGACCTACTTTTGAAATTTTATGGCTGTATTTAATATTTTCAGGTACTATTTGGCTTAAAAATCATCAAAATATGTCTTGGGTCCTCGGAATAGGTCAACAGAAAAAGTAGGTCACCGTGACCTACTTTTTAATTTACATGTGTATGACTATAATTAAATATTTCGGGTACTAATTGGCTTAGAATCACCAAACCTTGTCAGTTGATGCATCTTGGGTCTTCGGAGTAAGTCGACTGAAAAGTAGGTCACCATGACCTACTTTGAAAATTTATGGCTTTAATTAAATATTTCAGGAACTAATCTGCGTAGAATCATCAAACTTTGTCAGTTGATGCATCATAAGTCCTTGGAGTACGACAATTAAAAGGTAGGTAACCCTGACCTACTTTTGAAATTTTATGGCTGTATTTAATATTTTCAGGAACTATTTGGCTTAGAATCATCAAAATTTGTCAGTTGATATATCTTGGGTCCTCGCAGTAGGTCGACTGAATAGTAGGTCACCCTGACCTACCTTTCAATTTATTTGACTATAATTAAATATTTCGGGTACTAATTGGCTAAGAATCATCAAATTTGTGAGTTGATGCATCTTGGGTCTTCGGTGTAGGTTGACTGAAAAGTAGGTCACCATGATCTTCTTTTAAAAATTTACGGCTTTAATTAAATATAGGTCATGATGACCTACCTATGGAATTTCGAGGGTTTATCTAAATATACAGGATAATTAGAGGCTTCAAATAGAAGTGATAGGTTGTACAGGTTATCAGAAGAGCGATTCAAGGCCAATAATAATTTGGTATAGATTCAGTTGTCAAGACTAAATTGATATTGTTTATAATATGATATTTTTATCATTTTTTTAAAAAAATATCAACAAATTTCAGAGCATCAAGCTTAAAAAATGTAAAAGATGGTTGCAATCAATCAAGTTTTACAATCTAATAAAAAAAACAGTACTATAATAAAGTTGATTCAGATGTTTTTTTTTCGATATAGTTTTGTTGATTTAATTTTGACTGTATTGGGTGACCGTAGGTGGGTGTAAAATGCGAGTTATGTTTAGAAGGACTATATAAGTGACCGGTTAGGCCAGAGTGGTCAGATTTGGGAGCGGTAACAACATCAGCCGAATGCCACGTTTCTACTTGCCCTATATATGCTCTTATGTCCTGGCGAATATTGCAGTTATAAGGACTGTCAAACGGGTAGCCATTCGAACAAAGCTTGTTTGGACTGGCATATTTTTGTGTTTTCCCTATCTAATCACTAGCTGGTAAGCGTATTTGTTTTGTTTGTTCAGTTTTGTCAATATTGTAAGTATGTTAGTGTATTTGGAGTTTTTCTAGGTGTAAATTTCGTTTAGGTTTAGTTAAACGTATATTTTCAGTGCGTGAGGTGTGAGGGGTGTTTGGCATATTTTCTCGACGGATACCAGAGTCATATGTGACGTAAAGTGACATTATGGATGGTCATGCGGGTATTGAGGGGTCAAGAAGGAGGGTGAGACCAGAGAGTCTGGGCCTCCAGCTAGAGTTGTGAATCCTTCGAAGTTGATTTTCCGCATGTGTGATTATCAATGGGCGGATCAGCATGTGGTGGCGGGAACGCTTCCTGTGTGACTAGTGTCGAGTAGTGAATTTAGTGAATAAATTTTGTATGTGAATAAAATCTAAAAAAGGAATTTTCAAAAACTATTATATAGATCATTCATTGAGTTGAACTTTTTCTAATTCTTAATAAAAAACAATTATTTCGAATCATTGTATCTGATACGCTATTTGAGACAAAAGACTTGTGTTTTAAAAGTAATTTTAGCATCAGACATTTGTAAAATTTATAACTGTTTTCATACTAGTCCCCTATCGTTGAAGCCGGAGGGGACTATAGGTTTTCTCTGAGTATGTCCGTCCGTCTCTCCCTCTGTCTGTCTGTCAGTCTGTCCCACTTGGTTTTCCGCACTTTTTTTTCTAAACGCTTATAGATATTGAGCTGATTTTTTGGTATGTGACTTTACCTTGATGAGATATAGATCAAGTTTGCATTTTGCTCCGCTTCATTGATATTTGACAGAATTATGGCATTTATAATTTTAAATGGGAACCAGATTACACTCGCCGGTAGGGGACTAGTATTGCTAATGCAATACCCTCAGAATGCTTGTTATTTCTTTTTTGTGTATGGTGCCAAAGGAGGGAGAGAGAATATATTGCTATTTTTTGTTTATTTTCATTAATAATTTTTTGGGTTAATTTTACAATTTGTTCTTTCATCTCAGCCGTACAAAATCCAAAAAAACTCATTACAAATATAATGATTAATATTTTGCCTACACACAGGTGATGTATAAACACTCAACATTATAAGGAATGGAAAAAAAATCCTGTAAATCTTTGTATTAAGATTGGCATGATTGCCTTGCACTCTAAACTGTTTATTAGTCCACTACCGGTGAAACCAGAGGGGACTATAGGTTTCCTCTGAGTCTGTCCGTTCGTTTGTCTGTCTAGCTGTCTGTCCGTCCCTCCGTCTGTCTGTCAGTCTGTCCCACTTGGTTTTCCGCACTTTTATTCTAAACGCTTGCAGATATTGAGATGATTTTTGGTATGTGAGTGTATCTTGATGAGTTACAGATCAAGTTTGCATTTCATTCCGCTTCAATGATTTTGAAAAAACTACGACCTTTTCAATTTTTCAGGGTTTTCCGCAATTTTTTTTCTAAACGCTTGCAGTTATTGAGCTGATTTTTGTATGTGACTTTACCTTGATGAGTTATAGATCAAGTTTGCATTTCGTTCCGCTTCATTTGTTTTTTACGCAATTATGGCATTTTCAATTTTTAACGGGAACCAGATTACACTTGCCGGTAGGGGACTAGTATTGCTAATGCAATACTCTCAGAATGCTTGTTATAATTGTATTTATTTATATTGGATTCAAAAACTTCATAAAAATCCTCCAAACAAAGATATATAGCGTGTTCCAGTCAATGTTCTGCTAAGCCTCTTTCTTTACGCCTCACTAAAATATTAACAACAGTGAAGGAGAAACTTTAGGAGTACTGTGCAACAGTATACTCGAGAAGTGGTGTTAATCAGATGTGGTTACTTAAAATTCCAAGGAACTTTTCGGAAATTTGAAGTCACAAATTTCAAACAAAATCAATATGACATAAAAACTTACAGCTTTTTAACTCTGTATATAAACATTCCCCAGACCAGACTTTTTGACATCATTGGCAGCTGATTTTTCAATAAAAATGGAACTCGTAGATTTACTTAACATGTCATTGGTCATTTGCAAAATTATTTTAAAAAAACATTCTGATTATACACACAATTACTCCAAAGTTGATATAAAAAAGATGCTTGAGTTTCTGATTGAAAATATCTATGTGGTTTTTGGAGACCAGGTCTTCCAACAATCTATTGGAACTCCCACGGGTACCAATTGCGCCCCGTTACTAGCAGACCTATTTTTGTATTCATATGAAGCAGAATTTATTCAAAATCTTATACATGAGAAAAAGAAATCTCTCGCTATGGCCTTAAACTCGACATTGAGATATATCGGCGACGTATTATCAATTACCAATAGTTATTTCCAGTTATATGTCGACACAATATATCCCAGCGAGCTTGAAATAAAAGATACCACAGAATCTAACACAATTGTTTTATATTTTGATATATTACTAAAAAAGACGTTAATGGTAATCTAACAACAAATCTTTATGATAAATATGATGACTTTAACTTTTCAATCGTCAACTTCCTTACTTATGCAGCAATATACCCTTATTACCTTCATATGGGGTGTGTATCTCTCACTTGATTCGATACGCAAGAGCATGTACTACTTATGAACAATTTCTAAAACGAGGTAAGTTATTGGCAAATAAGTTGATGAAACAAGAATATCAACAGTCTCGTTTAAAGTCATCATTTCGTAAGTTCTATGTTCGATACAATGACCTTGTCAGCAAAAACAATCTATCGTTAAGTCATATGCTGACTGACTTTTTTTTCTTACGAATTGTTAGGCCATTATTTACCCACTGAATTGTCTACGGATATTTCCGTTATTTCCCTATCATGACAAGGAGCATACGGTGGGTGTGACCGGTCGGCAGGGATGCTTACTTCTCCATGGCACCTGATCCCAGCTCTGATGTTTTTGGAAGTCCGTGTCTGCTCTGCTTCCGATTTGTATTGTTTTAGTGGACTTTGAGATTGAATACTAAACGTTATATCCATATTTCATCGAACAAAATTTGAAGGGCGTATCATGCTGTGCCGGGGCACTTTATTTGAACACGTACTTAATAACCTTGGAAAACACTTCAAAATATTTAGAAAAGCTTCAAACTCGATAAAAACGTATTAAGCAAAAAATTACGACAAATGTGCACCGTAGTTACACTGTAAGAGTTTTGATTCCTCCAAAGTTAGATCCAAATAACTTTTCTATTGGTCACTGATGTCTGGATTCAGCATATTTTAATTTTTGACTTTTCTTGAACCACTTAATATGCAGGTATGTACATGAAGTCTACAATAGTGTTACTAAAATGATATAAAAATTGAAAGAGCAGTATCTTCAAAGATTATTATAAGTGAATGTGACAACACAAATCATAGAAGTCTGAAAAAAGTAAACAGTGATTACATTTTTATTTTTATACCCCCGCAAAAAATTCCGTCTGTCTGTAGACATGATTGTGTCTGATTCTGTTGTTGGAGGCTATTGTATGGATCTAATACTTGAAAAATTTGTTCTCGAATTACTTACAATATAACGGTTGTAGAAGAATGTGAATTGTAGCTGAAAGCCATGTCATTTAAACAGTTAAAAGTTAGCCAAGTCTTAAAAAAAATTATGGTATATAGTCCCTGCAACTATAAGAGGATGAAGTAACCTTATTAAGAGTTGCATCAAGATTAAAATTTTTCCATTATATAAAGCTCTGTAACAAATTAAAAAAAAAGGTGTTTAACAGCAATGACAGAGATATGCTTTTATTTTCTACTACACAAGTAAATGCATATTAACAGTGCATCACACAGTAGATGGTATAAATCCATTTGTCCCATGGGAGTATTGAGTGGACATGCATCCAGTTAAAAATTAATCAATGAGTTCAGTGTAGGAAGGCTGTATTATTCGTTTCTATTATAGTATATCTGATCAAGCAGGTTTTCCCTGTATCGTTTGGAAATAGACAGACAATTAAACATCAAATCTCTTAGCACTCTTAATTTAATCGATAATCTGTCAAAATAGAATATATAGTTACTGGATAGTTAGGCTTTAATTTTCAAGATTTGTCTGGTATAAAATTAATCAAGACTTTTTTTTTTATATTTTAAATCAAACAAACAAGGTGCAGACTGTCATAAATATTGTCAATGAAACGTTTGTTCTCTGTACCACTGGTAAAATCGATTTACTCATAATAATTACATATAAAACTCAAATATGATTTTTCTTTCTTAATGTGGCTAACGTTATTATTTCATTTAGGATGCATTTAGGATGCAATATATGAAATATAGTTTTGGAATATATTATGTTCTCCTTAAAACTTTGAATGAATTATTATATCATTGTCAAAATATTTTAAGCTGATTTATTTTCATTCCTTTTGCAATCCCCTTACTGAAAGGGGCATTGATCATATTACCATTTTAAGAATAAAAGTGACAAGAGATGCATGTATCTTTCCATAGACTTTTACTTACAAAGTAATATAAAATGTTGTATTTACTTGAAATAATATTAAATTTATAGTCGTAATCTTAATTTATCAGAACAGTCTGTCTTTCGATAAAGTTTTGGTTGTTTGTTTTCTTCTGAGGTACAAATAATTTAAATTGCACATGCATTTGTACATAAGTAACTGGTTTTATTTTTCATTGTGTGCGTTTTTCATTCTTACTGTCTGCATGAAAATATCTTCAGAAGATAATTTATCCACTGTTTTGTGTGTCATCAACCAAAAGCGCCTCTTCGTGAAGGGTTCTACAAATATTAATCACAATTTTTTCACCTTTTTCATCCTTCATTTGTTTTCTTTTTTGAACGATTGACCCTTCCATAACTCTATGTACTTTGCATGTATAGTGCATAAAACATGATTATTAAATATTCCAGAAATTATAGTTTGAGGAAGCCTAACATTTATACATGACTTCTATCTATTGTTTTTGGCAATCAAATCCGCAATTTTCCTTAGTCTGAAGTGATGTTTTCGAATATTTGCGCAAAGACGGTCGGATTCAGGAAATATCCTTAACTAAACATGATGAAATAAAAAAGAAATAATAAAATAAAACATTCTTATATTTACCGTACATTTCAGGATGTGAACTTTTTTATAATGTAAGAGAATGAGACAATACTCTAATAAGCAAACACTGAATGGTTTGCTATTCAGATTGACATTTGAACTTAGACTTAATTACCAATATAACAGCATTTGTATCACATGTACATCCTTCTATAGATATGTTATCTACTTGTACCGCTACTTTTTCTTTATAGGAAAAGGTGTCAATAATGTACCTGGCTTTTGTGTGATGTATAAAATTTGCAATCATGCCATATGATTATTTTGTATATACACAAAGGATATAGACATAAAGCAAAATGTTATATGTATTACTAGTAAGTTCATGTACAATAATGCAAATAAAACATACTGTCACATTTAGTGAATATATCTAATGGATTAAGAAAGTAGGAATTTTGCAAATAAAGTGTTTAAAGATCGGTTTTTCTATATGACTTTTGAACATGTGCAATACGCGTGAAGAATTGATGTGTACAGGACCAGGACAATCTCCCTTTCTGAGGAAAAAAAAAACATTTCTCAGTTCTAAATGTTCATGAAAAGTCATATTTTTCAAAAAATTGTATTGACAAATAATATCATCTTTTGTACATTTGATTCCTTTTCTCTATTGAATAAATTATTGATAATATAAATAATTTATTTTATATATTATAATAGAGATTTATGTTTGTCTGCCATATTACTCTGCATTTTGCGTTAGCTGCACTACCCCTACATGTATGTATATAAGCTGTTCACTTGGTCTCTGTTCAGTTTTCCTACGTATTCTACATAGCTATTGTAAAACTGTAGCGGCAAAAGTAACTGTGTGCTTTTTCCACGCTAGAAGAGAAAGTTACAACAACAACAAATAAAACCAAACAAACAGAAAAAAAAAAAATCAGTTTCAAGGTCAGTGTAATACAAACACAAATGCACGTAAATTGCAATAAAATGTAAAACAAAGGTAATATAAGACAACTAACACGAACACGTATGTACCTGTGACATGAACGCATTCAGCTGTAAGGAATGCGAAGGTTATACCCTAGTTCTGATATCGAGATATGAAAATTAATATGGTGTATGACCCTTTACAAGTCGTGTTTAGCTTTAATGTGGAATAGAGACTTGACCCATTCATATTAAAAAAAAAAAAATCATTTTTTTTTGTTTTCAATAAACCAATTTTCCACTAAATATGCTTAACAGTCGAACATTAAAAATTATTAATCAAAAAAAAAAAAAAAAAAAAAAAAAAAAAGAATCAAATATGTTGAAGATTGCATTTCTGGCAACATAATTTTTAAAAAATAAAACTTCCATGGATTTTGAAAATCAGAAATACATTGTCTAAAAGTGTGAGCTTGTCCTCGCCTTGTACACCCTCTTTCTTTGCAATTATATAACGCAGAGCTCTAGAATTTAAAACTGTAAACAAGTAAAACAAGTACGAGGATATATTTATTAAAATATTATCCTCAGTATAAAAAGAATATGGATATTTAGATTA
Organism: Saccostrea echinata; assembly: GCF_033153115.1. NCBI lineage: Eukaryota > Metazoa > Mollusca > Bivalvia > Ostreida > Ostreidae > Saccostrea > Saccostrea echinata. The sequence continues at coordinate 1,154,332 of NW_026889789.1, forward strand.
AAGCATATCTGAACAATCAAAGCTATCGCTGCCTGGGTGTGATAGGTGCAATGTCCTTAAAATTCAGTCGTCGATTGCACAAGCGGAAAAAGGAAATCTAATAAAAAATTAAACATTAAAATGTAAATATGTCGCCTTCAATTTATGCACGCATTTATTGGCGTAAACAAATTTAGTATCTGCGAGACTCAATGAAGCATTTAGTGTCTGTCATAGAAATATTTATCTTATTAACCACATTAAGTTTTCTTTGTTCATGTTCAACGGCAATACCAATATGTGAAAGGTAAGTATGTTTGTAATACAAATATTAATTTGATTAATTCTTAAATCAGTCTTTTTTTTTTACTTAGAAATGTATGTTTACAGGGGCCTGCAAAATTGTTGTGCAGATTACAAGTGGAATACTGAAACCGATCGATGCGAAAGTATGTCCAAATAATACTATAGAGAATGCCTTTTCGGACATGTACTAGCTATAGTAGATACCATTATATATTAACTTTTCAATTGTCCTACATATATGCTTTTTATTTGTCATTTATAGACTTTTTCATGTATCAAATCTTCATGTATCTCACACCTGGCCTGAAGACAATAAACTGAGAATAGACTTAAGTCAGAATTTTGATTTTGAATATCTTGAGTTTTATGTAACATACAAGCATTAAAATTTGCAAATTTGTATGAACTTCAAATTTATTCATGATTGGAAAATATTTATTCATTGTCGAAATTATTTCAAAAGTTAAATTGATTTGTTATTTTGTCCATTCTCAGTTTATGGTCTTTGGGCCTGAAGGACTATTTTAGAGATTATTATATCACTGTTGATAAGAAATAACATGCTAATCATGTACATGTAATAAGCATCTCTATCATCGTTCATTTAGGAAACAGCTTCCATTTTTTATTTGTTGGTATGAATGTAATTGAATCACCAATACATCACATGATTACACAATCAGAAAATATAGCCCCTACTACTTTTTAATGAACCATGTTTTGGTATGGTTTGCATTAATTAATGATCAACACATTCTTAGGGTCTCTACATATTTTTATTCGTTTTTTATAAGGATCTACATCAAGCTCTCTGAATCTGGAATTAAAATTGAAGTTTATAACGTATCATGGTTTTAATTCAATTCACTCAACATTATTTACAGAATGTTTACCCGGATACACTGGAGTAAACTGTAGTCAATCGTGTCCATATCCTTTTTATGGAGACAGGTGTCAAAAACAATGTGACTGTGACAACGACACGTGTGATGTCTCAGTCGGTTGTGGATTAACCACCGCTGGTAAGGCGATTCATAAAATGAATATTAACTTCAAATTTTAATAATCAACACTTGTTTCCATATACGTACCAATAGTCTATAATTTTATATGAATTATTTTATAGGAAGAAAACATTGAATATACAACGCTGTTTTGAATTGAAATTTTGTTTGTTATGACTTACATTTACTTTTGCATTTCTATGCCCGAATGTATATTGAGTATTCATAGTACGAAAGATCTCTCTTCTCTTACTGGACGACAACTAGTCTTTTAGTAACCTCAGTGGCACTAAAGGACAGAAAAATATTGAAAGGCATAATTAGAGAATCTTCAAGTTTTATCTGTTTTCACTATAAACCTGACAATTTTTATATCAGTTTCCTTACAACAGCATTTATATTTAAACATGCCTCAAGATATTTTTGTAAAATACACTTCAATTTGATGTATGGCAGATCAAGTCAAGGTTAAAGTTTTTCACGTGTTGGTCAAAATCCAAGGTCATGAGTTCAAAAATGTTGGTACCTAAAGAAAAGTACTTTCAAAAGGAGTATACATGTGAAATATGAATGCCCTTACACTAACCCTTCAGAAAATATGGTTAAGATTAAAAGTTTTTCAAAAGTAGGTCATACACCAAGGAGGTAAAAAATGTTGGTACTAAATAAAAGGTCTTGTCACAGGGAATAAATAGATGAAAAATGAAAGCCCTAGCACCAACCCTCTAGCCGAAAGCTTTTTTTAATTTTGCAATTCAGAATTCAATTACCTCGGATATGCAATAAATGAGCAAATTTAACATCCAATTGTTAATACTTGCTCTGCACTTCCTCAACGGACAATGCAGTTCTCGTAAAAGTCTATGGGAAGCCCGTAAGAAATGGTACGTATTTCAAAAAAAAGGTTACTTAATGCCTGCTAAAATGTAAAGAAAATATAAGTGCTATAAAATGAAAAGATACTGAATGATCACTGAATGTTAGCTGACTTGTCGTTAACAGACCGCCGAAAGGTTCTATTCAAGACCTCTCAGACATTGAATTGTTTCTGAATGCTGTCTTTCAGTGTACACTGAATGGACTTATTTCTTCATTCTTTCTTGTGAAACGAAAAAGAAATGTGACTTGCAGTTCATAGGAGAGAGAGAGAGAGAGAGAGAGAGAGAGAGAGAGAGAGAGAATTCTTATCATTATGACATTAAGTAATCCTACACAGAGAAAATTGTCTTGAACAATCCTTTTAAGAAATTCATTTTAATACATATATATGTATCATGCATCATATTGTAATATTGCTAAACATTACACGGTTATTTGATGACTTTTGATGAGCAGTAGTGAAAGTTGTACAAGTCTATGGATTTCTGAAATGGACCCCAACAAATCGCTATATAGCTATGATAAAAATCTGTAATGGCTATCTTTTATCAATTAGTTATCCTTTTAAAGTAAATCAACATGTATATAAGGGCTGTTTGACTAAATTCTCTCTCTCTCTCTCTCTCTACAAGTAAATTACTAGGAATCATTTTGAAACTATTAATGATTATTCTAGGTACATTTATTTGGTACTCTTCCTAATTATTTTTATTTTAGATGGAGAAACTATTTCTTTGGTAAGCAACGCAACAGTAAGCAGATTAATTGAAAACAGTACTATTTCTAAAACAGAAAATTATTCTACAGACATTCCAGTCAGAGGCCGAAAGCCCTCCAGTGTAAATGATATTCTCCTTATCCTTGTAGAGACGTTTGGTTGTGTAGATCTTTTATTAATATGTGCTCACTTTTTTTATTTACATCCACGAACGACGAAATATGACTGAAACAAATAGTACCAACACAACTGTCAATTATCATAGAACCAGCACAATTTCCCCTCAACCTCGGGTGTATAAAACTAATTTCTCCATTTTTGTTAATTGTATGTGGTCTGATTAATGATTGTTGTTTTTTGGAGGGTAAAACAGCTGAAAAAAGAAACAGTGAAAAAACCTGTGCTTTATCATACTTTTTATTTTGTGCAAGTACAGCACATAACGATGCTAAATTCAGTAAAAGAGTTTAAATCAAAGTAATCAAATCAAATTGAACTGCCGAAATACTGGTAATTTTATTTATTGTGTTTCCAACAAATTATTTGAATGTTTTAATGAGATAATATATAAAAATGCACCAGAAGAAGATGCATATCTGTTTTTAAATTTCTTTTGAAGAAAAAATGAAATGTATTGTAATTTCAAACTTGATTGTACATCAAAAATTGCAATCATGTAAAGATTATGATGAAAATACAAAAAATCTGTGGATTTTGCCCAGTGCTCATTTGAGAAATAAGAAGACGTGTCTGTACTGCTGATTCTTGCTCTTTCTTAGAAAATTGCTTGTTTTTCAATCTTGTTGATATAAATGCACTAAAAATACTTAGTTTTATAAGCTCATCTTGGCTGAAAGTTCAAGTGTGCTTTTCGGATCACATTTTGTTCGTCTGTCTGTAAACTCTTCACATTTTCGACTTCGTCTCGAGAACCATTGGCCCTATTTCAGCTAAACTTGCCACAAATTCTCAAGAACCACTGGACCAAAGTTGCCACACAACATCAGGAATTCAGGGTTATTAAATGAAAGGCACACCCTCTTTCAAGGAGAGATAATTAAGAATAAGTTTAAAATTTAAAATTTTTCCAAGAACCACTGTTTCAGAAAAAGTGGAACTTAAATGAAAGGTTCATTATATAGTGTAGATTCAGATTTGTTCAAATCATGACATTCAAGGGTAGACTGGGGCCACTATAGACGAGGAAAGTTTTACATAAGAATGTGAAGGGAAAACCTTAACTTATGTGAATTCTTTATTATATAGTGTACATTTAAGTTTGTTCAAATTAAGACCAGCAGGGGTAGGGTGGGTCATTAAAGGCGATGAAAATTTTATAAAGAAATATATAGGAATTTTTTTTCTTTCAAAATCTTTACAAGAACAGCAAACACATGATAAGTCATATTGATACGGGAGCATCCGTAGGGTGATGTTAATTCCATTAGACTGCCATAGCGACTCCGATGACCATTGTGGCTCATGGACCTCTTACGTAAAGTCTCAAGTTTGGCTTTAAGAGAAACTTGTAGGCTATGAATCATAGACTGAGAGAGTGATAAGATATGTTAAATACGTAAAGTGACGATTCCTGAGCTGCTCTCTTCACCCATGCAGTAAAATATAAATTGGTTTATGCATATTATTTTTATAATGAATATTCAACTTGATGTAGTCAATAACACGTTTGTGCATTCTGATTTTTAACCAAATTGTAGGAGGAACAATGTTTTATAAAAAAAAAATACAAGTGTTTTATAAATTCTTAGCCGAAAGCGATATATTTAGATTGAGTAACAGCACCATTTCAATAATGAATAAATAAAATATAAAAATATCAAATAAAATATAATTTAATCCTATCTTATGACTCTTTGCGGCGCAATAAGTAAAATATGATTCTTTAAAAGTTAAATAGTTGAATTCATAGGCAAATTTTTTTTATTATGGCACTAATTATATTGTCATTTATGTATTATGTTCAACAACGAAATGATATCATAAGTTTTAAGTCGTTCGGACACTTAATTATAAAGAGATAAATGGTTTCGGACGCCATATAAAAATGACAAAACGGAATATTGACGTTTCAATACATCTTCTGGAGCATGAAGCTGCTATCAAATTCTGTTTCAAGGTAAAGAAGACACCATAAGAGACTATCCAGATAACTGGCATGTCTGATACGTCTATCATGTTTATAGGCCGGTAGTTTACAAGTGGCATAAACGACTCACAGAAAGGGGAAAATACATAGAAGATGATAAAAGACCTAGAAAAAGTAAGAAAGTCGAGGCTACCGTTGTTGATTTCGTACGTGACGTGATGATGGAAGTATACTGTGGAATCAAAAGATTTCGTGGTGGCTCAATTTTCATGGAATTCGTGGGTACCTCTCATCCAAACAATTAACTTCCTCCACAAATTCATATTTCCTTTTGTAGTTATAAGGGAATGGACAAAATTACGTTCCCACGAACCTGTAAAATTAAACCAATCCATGAAAGTTGGCCCCCACGAATTTTAATGATTTTACGGTAACAGAAAGAGACAAAGTGGAGCTAGTTAATTGCTTATTCGATTATTACAACAGAATTGAATAAGGAAAAGGTATGCGCTGCCAGCACTAGATAAGTTAGTGTTACACTTTTTACAAAAAATGTATGTTACGACGTCAGTTGTAATTTATTCTTTAAGATGTCTATTGAAAAAAAATGGTAAAAAATATTTCACGTTAATTTTGACGTTACTAAATGTGATTTTAATGCGCCGCTCACCGAAGCTTTGCTATATATATATATATATATATATATATATATATATATATATATATATATATATATATATATATATATATATATATATATATATATATATATATATATATATATATATATATATATATATATATATATATATATATCGCATTTCAATATTTGCTAATATATTTCTTTGATTATTGCATATTTAAAGCATTTAAAGTTAATTTCGACGTTTCCGAATGTGATTTTAAAGCGACGCTCACTGAAGCTCTGCTATACATATACAGGGGGGGGGGTTGATTTGAACTTGAATCTATTCTTAAGAAGACAATTTTTATTGATATATCATTTGTATTCCTTTGTATAACTATGATCCCCTGTTATGGCCCCCCATTCTCCGGGGGGGGGGGGGGGGTGGGGGGGTCATGATTTGAACAAAATTTGAGTCTACATTACCTGAGGATGCTTCCATTTAAATATGACCAATTATGGCTTTGCTGTTCTTGAGAAGAAGGTTTTAAAAGGCTTTTTCCTATGTATTCCTATGTAAAACTTTGATCGCCCATTGTGGCCCCACCCTACCCCTGGGGGGAAGGTCATGATTGGAACAAACTTGAATCTACACTACCTGAGGATGCTTCCATATAAGTTTCTTATTTTCAAGCACAGTGGTTCTTGAGAAGATTTTTAAATGATGCCATCAATTTTTCACAAATTCATGATTATCTCCCCTTGGAAGAAGGTGTGGCCCTTCATTTGAACAAACTTGAATTCCCTTTACCCAAGGATACTTTGTGGCAAGTTTGGTTGAAATTGGCCCAATGGTTCTTGAGAAGAAGATGAAAATGTGAAAAGTTTACTCGACGACAACGATGACGACAGACAAGGGGCAAATTTCGATCAGAAAAGCTCACTTGAGCCTTCAGCCAGGTGAGCTAAAAAACGTTTCATCCTTTTTTTTTTTTGGAATGCTGTGGACAGCTTGAAGCATCAACTTTGTACCTTGGCATGGTGCAACAGGCCCTATTGCTAAATGTGCTGACATATGTAAAATATTCCTGTACAGTATTGCATAGTCCAATTTCTGAGATACTTGACACTTTAAGGGAGGGTAATCTTCATTTGACAGGATATGCTTTGCATGATTGAACAATTTATGCTGAGATCTTTCATCTTTTGACCAATTTAGATGCACTGATGATATGAATTCAAAATCTGTAAAAGCAATGACAAATTGATGTTTGAATTAAAGTTTATAATTGATATTGCAATAAAACAACTTATATAATAACTGAATTTTCAAACAAATAAATATCTGTCTATAAAAATTGTAAAATGGTGAAACTTGTCTATGAATTTATGTAACAAACCTCGCAGGTCGATAACAGAAATGTAGGCCCAACGTCAAACTAATTCCAATAGAAATTATTGTGTACTAAATAAAATCTGACATGTGAATAAAAAATGCTGTAAAAAAATTACGAAAATCTAACCAAGAAAAACATAATTATGGCCTGATTAAATTACCTATGGGAGTTGTATAATTACTAAAGAAGGGGGGCATAGCTCTGGATGCGCAAATCCATCTAATGTTTAGCTGAAGTAATAAAAAGAAATTTACTTTTTTTCCTGATTACATTATCTGAAAAAAAAAACCCAAACTTTTTTCTGCTACAGATTATCAGATCATTATTTCACATAGAAATAATACACATTTTAAATGGACGTCTTGATTTATTATACGAATAAGATAGTGTACACGATCAATATGTACTTACATGTAACAACATTGTCTTTGTTTATAAGGCTCACTATTCGAATTGTATTTTAGCTAGAGGAAAAAAAATCTGCAAGTGGTATTCCAACTTATACTCATAGCTCCCTTTCTAAGAAGGAAATTCTTCAAAACCATATGTCAGTTTTGATGATTTTAATATATTCCCAACAATCAAAATGAATTTGAATTACCATACCTATACTGGATTCCAAAACTCCATAAAAATTCTTACAAAAAGATACATAGCGGGCTCTAGTAAATGTTCTACCAAGCCTCTTTATTTACTACTCAATAAAATATTTACAGCAGTGAAGAAGAAACTTCAGGAGTACTTTACAACAATATATTCGAGAAGTAGACGTTGATATTAAAAAAATCCAATGAAGTTTTAGAAGATTTGAAATCATAAAATTTTAACAAACTCAATAACATCAAAATGTACGACTTTTCTACACTTAATACAACCATGCCCCATAATTTACAGTTCAGACTTTTTGACTTCATAGAAAGCCGATTTTTTAATAAAAATGGAACTCGTAAATAACCTTACCTTGTTATTTGCAAAACTATTTTGTTAAAAAAACATTCTGATTGTACAAACAAGTACTCTGATATTAAAAAGATGCTTGAGTTTAGGATTGACAATATCTATGTAGTGCTAGGAGATCAGGTCTTCAAACAATGTGTTGGAATTCCCATGGGTACCAATTGCGCCCCCTTATTAGCAGTCCTATTTTTTTTTATTTATATGAGGCAAAATCTATTCAAAAACTTCTACATGAGAAGAAGAAAACATTTCCTGTTGCCTTCAACTCGACTTTTAGATATATCAACGACGTATTATCAATTAGCAATAGTTACTTCCATTCATGTGTCGACTCGATATATCCGAGTAAACTTGAAATAAAAGATACCACAGAGTCTGAGACATCTGTTTTATGTTTTGATATTTTACTAGAAAATGACTTTAATGGTAGCCTAATAACAAAACTATATGATAAATGTGATGACTTCGATTTTTCAATCGTCACCTTCTCTTACTTATGTTGCAATATACCTTTATCACCTTCATATGAGATTTTTTCTCCCAGTTGATTCGATACATAAGATCATGCTCTAAGCATAAACTATTTCTAAATCGAGGCAAGCCATTGAAAAACAAGTTAATTAAACAAGGATATCAATCTCGTTTGATTCATCATTTCGCAAGTTTTATGGTCGATACAATGACCTTATCAGCAAATACAACCCAAATGTATCATTAAGCCAAATGTTGATTGACGTTTTTCATACTAATTGTTAGGCCATTATTTACACACTGAATTCTCTACGGATTTTTCTGTTCGCCCGATAATGACAAGGAGAACATGGCGGGTGTGAGGGTCGGCAGGGGGTGCTCACTCTTCCATGGCACCTGATCCCTCTTATGATGTTTTTAGAGGTCCATGTTTGCTCTGCTGCCGATTTGTATTGTTTAAATGGACTTTGAGCTTGAATACTAATCGAGATCTGCACAATTTACTCTACGCATTTTTATCAATTTGGAAATGTTCACATTTTTCAATAGATAGCGACTACAGAGCTTAGAAAAGAGTAACAATACATATACAGTGTATTTTCTTTAAATTAAAACTTAATATGCAGTCATCATTTCATGTAGTTCATACACGGTTAATGCTAAATGAAAATGAAAAACAATATGCATAAAAGTTTAAAGATATAACTTGGCCTAAGTTCTGATAAACTCTATCCTAAAATTGTATAATTATGATGCAAGAAAATGCAACATAAACTCTGGAATGGACCTTGATGAATATTTTTTTTTTGCTGGTTAAAAAGGGTTTAACTTCACTATGCCTGTCATTATACCAAGTTTAGCTTTCCACTTTCTTAAGGGTAAGAAAAACCCCCAACATTTTAACAGAAAAAAAAAATAATAAATGACAAAAGATATGTCCTTTTCTACATACTATGGAAAATATTATTATGGTAATACTTAATTTATAAAGTCCAAATTAATGGTTTCCCCATGCATAATATTTTCTTTATTTTTTTTACCACATTTATTTTGCATTTTCTAAAATTTATTAATAAATTCCATGGATTGTTACAGACAATTAAACAGACAGGAAGACGGACTTTGCTATGTTCCTTTATATATACCTCTTCTCTTGAACTTTGTTCACTTTTGTGAAGTGGGTTTGTTCAAACATTTCTAACATTCGTTAAGACTACGCATCCAATATATTGTTGAATTTTTACATCTTGATTATGGCCTAGTATGTGCAGCTTATACTTGTTCCAAAGGTTTCTCTGATAGATTGTGTTAAATTAGGAAGCACTTACACCTATGCAATTTTGAACTTTTTATTTCCTGTTTCTGGGTACGATTACATATAGTATATACACCTGTTGATAGCAGATTTTTCTTGAATAAAATGTACTCAATTACATTTAGAATCGTTCCACTAAGGACGGTGTAGTGTTGAGAATTATAATGTAGTGGTGTGTGCTATAATACGCTGGAGAACTTTTCCTTGATAACGCTTGAACACATTGTTTAGGGTACATGTATGGTGGGAATATATCAAATAACGACGTTGCGTAGGGATAGTGGTCCAAACTCCCTTGGACAAATAACAGAAAATCTTTTCTACATTTTTAACTTTACATTTTAATTAACAAAATGATATTATACAACAAAATAAACTGGTTTGGTGTGTGGTCGTCCGTGTCCCTCGAATGTCGACTACGTCTATGGTTTTGTTTCAAACGGTGTTTGGGCTACACTACTGTCTCTTGCCGCTAAGGAGGCTCAAACACCCCTCTCCAGTGCGAGAAAGGTTTACACTTCCCCCTCTCCAGTGCCGAGGAGGTTACACGTCCGTCTTGCGTTCAAGACTATGATATGTGACTGGTACCGGCCGCCATCTCTACACTACTATACAGGAATGAGAGCTGTTAAATATCATACACAGAATAATATAGACATATAACTTACTCCGTGAGTGCAATATGTACAACGCAATAAATGCTTTACTACATAACAGTTATTACAGAACGTAGAATCGAAAAATAAAGACACAGACAATCCACCGTACAATTAAGACAAACATTTTTAAGTAACTATAAATAACAGAACTTAAAAATATCATAAAGCAAATAGCTTAAAGTTGCATATTTTAGAAATTCCGTATAAAATATTAAAAACAAACGCAAATAAGGCTTACCTCAGAGAAGCAGGACTATACAACTAAATTCTAAATTCTAAATAAGTAAAACCCTCAGTGGTTTACCATGTGTATAAGATAAATCAAACAGATCTTGAGAAGTTTTGAAAACGTCCTTCTCCCAGGACTGCCGTGTCCAAACTGAAGCACGGACTTAACAATATTTTAAAGGTCCGGTGATTTGAGGTATAAAACAGGGTAACATAACCCGATAAAAAATTGAAGGCTCCCCACTGGAAAATATAAATTGCTTGCGTGTTCGATTAGGAACATGAAGATTTTAATGTGACAGAAAATATTAAGTTATTTTAGTACAGTGTATATTACTGTCTTAAATTATAAAATGATGAGATGTTCATTTGACAAAGGCGCCATGCAACTACATGTATGTCAACATTCATGATAATTTTCAAAAAGCACGTGACAACAACCATAAAGTTCATCCAACTAATTAATCAATTATAGAATATGCTATTTGTGGGGAAAATGAAATATTATCCAAACTTGAAGTTGGATATTTTGTAAGTACATTTTCGACTCGCATCCGACTTTTCTCTTATATATATATTTTTTTTCAATTAAAAAAACGCACTACCCAGCATTTTTAACCAGCAATTTTGTTTCCTCATTTCTTTCTCTTGTCTCATTTGACCGACCTCATACCTCTTATCAATTATACAATAAATAATTTTAATAACACTAAAAGTATTATTCAGATATACGTACAGTATTTTAAACCTTTCCCTTTCTTTACCCCCTCCTTTAACACTCACAGAACATGTGGCTTGAACATTTTTAATCTATCACAAAAATTCATTAACAATAATTTTGAGAGAATAAAGGTTTATTTATTAATCTTTTATATTCAATGTATCGCAATATTTTAAAATCATCCCATTTCATTTGTAATATTTGAAAAAAAAAAAAAAATTGCATTTTATAAATAAACAATATTTCGTTTTGCATTTTAAACTGAATATCTTTCAAAACTTACCAGCCGGAAACTTAAAGCATAAAATTAATTTACTTTGGTCTTCTATATCAGATTTACTCTTAGCCAATATCAGTGATGGTCTAATTTTTTTTTTTTTTGACATTTCAATGATATTTAGCACTTTCTAGATAGCTGAGCTGAAAACTCATGTGTGCTTGAGAAGCACTTTTGTTCTCATCATCAGGAAATACTGAAAGATGCTACATGTAGTACCTTGTGTACTCATGTTAAATATATCCCAGAAAACGATTTGTATTTTTATAATTTTGTAGGATCCCTTAACTCAAAATACACAAGAGAAGTTTTTAGATGAAGTTTATTTTCTTTACTTCCTTTTTCTTGGAAGAGTCTTGTGTAGATTCAAACACAAATAAAACATTCGAGGTCAAATAAAGCAGATAGGTCTAACTTACACCATGCCGAATAACTTACTTATAAAGCTATAGTGAAAGGCACACTAGCGAGAACGCTGCTCAATTGTAAAACAAGGCATTTGAAAACATAGTTCTTGGCATGCCTAAATGAATAAGTGCTGTTATTCTGCCAAAAGGTGTATCAACTATGAACTTCAAAGAAGACTATAAATCAAAAATATCAAAATTCAATAGAACTGCAAAATTTAGCATGTATTTTGTTTTCGCCTTTACATAGTTGCAATATATCTATTTTTAAAATGTGCATTAAATAGCTCACAAAAGCATGTTACTTTAAAATAGTATCTTGAGCTAAATATGAAAAAATCTTGAAAAATATTTTTTTTCTCTAGAACAACACAACCTTCATTAGGCATAGCTATGTGGAGGCATCCTCAGGTAGTTTAGATACAAGTTTGTTCAAATAATGACTTCAAATATTATACTAACCACAAAGATGATGATTAGACGTTTTCCTAATGCATTCTTTTCCTTATTTCTTATTCATAATTTTAATATTAAGTTCATTTCTTTATACTAAATTTGATTACAGAGTACTTATTTACCCGATAAATACATGAAGAATATGGCTGGTGTGGTCAGTTGACAGGAAAAATCTCTAATTCTGCCTCAGGTATTTTAGAGGTCGTGTTTTTGTTCATTTAAGATTTGTTTTGTCTACAAGGATTCGTCACTGTTCGTTATCTTCACATTTTGCTTTTAGTCGTTGAATATTCCCCTAATTAGGTTCAAATGATATTTATAAACCGAAAGATATACATGCATTGCTTTAACTTTGTTTTTTATCTAACCTGAGCTGAAATCTAAATTGAACATTTTTGATCTCCGATAACGGCTGTATCCAGCGTCCCTCCGTCTAGCTGTCTGTCAGTCCGTCTATGAAGTGTGGGACAATTTCAACCAAACATGACACCAAGTGAAGCATCCTTGGGTAAATGGGATTCCGAATTATTCAAAATAAAAGCGAAGCCCCCTTCTCAAAGGGAGATAATAAAGAAAAGTCAAAAATACGGTGTGATCTTTAAAAAATTTTGCTCACGAACCACAAGCCCAGAAATAGCGAAACTTAATTGAAAACCTTCTGAGGTAATATAGATTCTAAATTATTCATATCATGACCCTCGAATGTAGGGCGGGCTACAACAGGGGCTCACAGATTAACTTGAAATATATATATAGGAAAACACCTTCGCAAGAGCTACTGGTGCAAAAAACTAGCAACTCATGTAAAAAGCTTCTTGAGGTAGTGTAGATTCTTAATTGTTGTAATCATTGCCTTCAGGGGTAGGATGGTGCAATGATAGGGGATCAGTCAATCCTACATTGTCATATAAAGAAAAAATATTCTTTTCCAAAGAGAAAAGAACAAGAACAGCAACAAAAAATAAAGCTACCAAACATTATGTCGGTTCTAAATTGTTAAAACCATGGCCCTCTGGGGGTAGAGAGGAGCCACAATAGAGAATCAAAGATTAAAATTAGGATAACTAACAGGATGAAATTACAGCATTCAGTTGACAGAATAGTAACACAATGCCCACTGAATTGTCACTGAAAACATCCTTTCCCGTGAGATATCCAAGATCTTTCAGTTATCATTCAGGCGACTGAATGGCAGATACATTTCAGTGGTCTTTCAGTTATCTTTCAGATGTATCTTTTTATAAAACAATTGGCTTATTTTTTAACGAAGAGTTTTAATTTTACGTTTTCCTACTGTAATGGTATTGAATTAAATTAAATTTACTATATTAAGTTTCTTCAACAAGAGAAATAAATAACTAATTCTGTCTTTTTTTTCACTCTGAGATCTATTTCCATGAAAACTAAGTACATTAGACATAGTTAGATGAACATAAGAATACTGAAAAACTATTTTACAACTAAAAAATGAAGAAGAAAACGTTTTTCTTTTCGTGTTTATATTAATCAGAGCATTTTGAAGGATATCCTTGATTTTTTTTTCAGATCGATTGATTGTTTATTTATTTAAAAAAAAACTTACTAAATTGAATAAACTTCTTAAAATATTTATCACTGATTTAGAGATTTTAAAGGGGAAAAAAAAAGACAAATCTATGTCAGTTACTTTAATTCTGATACGAATGTTGGTTCACTATCTTTCACTATTTACATGTAAATAATTATCTTTTTCTGAATCGATTTTCATGCAACAAATTAGAAATTCGAAAATCATCTTGAATTTTATGAGTCCACAGTTGGATTGTCATTTTTAATATTAATAAAATTATATTAAGACATAAATTTTATAGTCTGTTATTCCAATTATCATTTTAGTAAACAATTTAGACAGTTGAATATCTTATCATTACCAGTTCATCGTACCTGCTTATTCTTACATTACAAAAAGAATAATAGAACTACATTCATTAAAGATGTCAGTAATTGTATTAAATTGTTAAGGAATAATTGCAGATAAACTAATGAAATGCCAATGAAAACGTCGCTGAATTACGACTGAAAGGTCACTGAAAGGCGGCGAATGAAAGACGACGGAAATGGAACGGAAAGGTCACTGAAAGATAACTGAAATGTGCCCGCTGAATGGTGACTGAAAGGTACCTGAAATGTACCTGCCATTCAGTGACAAGTCATTGAAAGCCGCCTATCAATTTTGACTGAAAGATCTTGTTTCTTCCTGTGAGTAGAAGAAATATTTAAATAAATTGTCTTCTCAAGGATAACTGGACTTGAAAAGTTGAAATCAGTATAAGAAAGGTGTCTAATACACAATATAATGTATATTTTTATTTGAGCAAATTATGCCTCCCAGGCGTAGTGTTTTTTTGTTTTTTTTATATTTTTTTAATTTTTTTTTAAATTTTCTTTTAAATCGGGATTAAAGTTTAGAAGATGGTGTATACATTTTTCCATAACTTCAAGGTTATATAAGTCGTATTAATATTGATCCAGTCAAACGTGGACTCAGAGACTACTATAAGTTAGGTTGAGGCTATAATAAGGGGTTACAATTTAATTTTCATGGAAAACATAAAAAATGTTTTAAAATATGATGAACATCAGGGCTAAAATTACTCATATGAGTGCTGTGGCAAATTGGCCTCTTGTTAAGTTGGATGTTTTACGTGAATTCAAACATGATACAAGTAGAAAGTTTTCTGTCACTGTATATTAATAAGTGTTATAAAATAGATCATTACTCTCAAATTAATTTAAAATAATTAATTATTAATGAATGATTAAAAAAAATGTTTTATATGAATATGGAGACGGGGTAAATCATTTATATGTCACGATTCTAAATTGAGTTGTTTTGCTTTCTCAAGCTATATTTGTTTTGTGTTTTTTATATAAAAAATATATATATCCTGCATATATTTTTGGAAACAGAATCATTTTTCTAATATCATTTAATTAAGTTAGAATTTCAATCAACACCTGGCGCCCAAAAATAACAAGGAAGAAGATATGCTGTGATGTCCCAAAAATATACATGTGTTTGCATATAAATTTACTGATATATAAATATAAACTTTACTTGGAAACATTGACAAATAGAGTCATGGGAAAAAAACAATTAAGCTTTTCTGATATCCTGTTATCTTTATAGGACAGCAAGGGCGAATATGGAAATCCGGGTTAATATTGGCAAGAGTGTGTTATCATAGATCAGCAGGAAATTTAGCTTAAAATACAAATATTCTACTATAATTTAATTATTAACCAAAGTGATTTAAGTGAATATATATATATATATATATATATATATATATATATATATATATATATATATATATATATATATATATATATATATATATATATATATATATATATATATATATATACGTACTTGACGTGGTTTGCGGTTCATGACACATAAACATGGTTTATGGGACCCTGCATTTGTAATAGGCTTATTTCAAAAGGAAACACATTTTAAGAATAGTTTTTGATGTAGATCCCAAATATAGAAAAATTATAAAGTTTTCTCATATTTGGTTTCAAAGCTATAGATAACGTTGTGGGTCATTACATTGTGGGTATGAGTCCCACAGCGATCTATAGTAGATAATTATATATAACATACTTGTGGGTAGGGACCCACAAACCATATCATAGCAATATATATATATATTATTTGTGGGAGATATCCCACAAACCATGTATGGATTCAAAAACAATTATATATAGCATACAATTGAATATGATTTGTATTGGAGCTCAAAAAAACACATATCATTTTATCAGACTAGTATATAGGTTTTTTCTTTGAGGTAAATTTTCATCAAAGCACCTGTGAGAACTAGAGGTGTTTCCTAAGGGGTAAAGTGCAGCATACTTGTGGGTAGGGACCCACAAACCATATCATAGCAATATGGGGGAGATATCCCACAAACCATGTATGGATGCAAAAACAGTTATATATAGCATACAATTGAATATGATTTGTATAGGAGCTTTAAAAACACATATCATTTTATCAGACTAGTGTATATATTTTTTTTCTTTGAGGTAAATTTCCATCAAATCACTTGTGAGAACTAGAGCTGTCTCCTAAGTGGAAAAGTGCATCCTGTGGGACATACTCAAAGAGAATGCAGATTTGTACAAATGCATTAAACAGAACATCCAGGGATGTGCTAAGGAAGTTTGCTTTGTAAACTCCTTGTGATAAGACAAAATTGATACTGTTCTTAATAATCACGGAAGCATGAAATGTAGGCCAGATGAAGCATGCAAAGCACCCATTGAAATGATCATAGATCTGTAGATACACCTCAGGAGGAAGTTTGGTTTGTGTACCCCTTTTTATAAACTGAAAACAGACCAAAAAGTTGGCCTGATCTGTAAAACTTCTTTTAAAATATATGCATCGTATATCTTAAGATTGGTTTGTAAATCTCAAAAGATAAGCTGGTAACAGACCACTTTCCTTAACTGAAATTATTGACGCCTGGTCAAACGCAGCATAAAAAGTGGGAGAACATTTCATAGTCATATATGTGTAGTAATATATAAGCTTAAACGAAACCCTATAGAATCACAGGTTCCTTCCAACTTCAACTATTTAGACCTGACATTAAGTGCTAATCTGTCATCTGTCTCCTTTAACATTTCTAAATTGTCTGGAAATTAAGATATCGTTTTAGATTTAGAAGGTATGGTGGGTTATTACAAGAAAAATAATACCAAATTTACCTTATATGGTTAGTTAAGAGAACACAAGAATAACAATTGACTGAACTTTACATGATTATAGATGCTGTCGATGGAAATTCAGGTCTTTTTACAATATATTATTTTAGATTAAGAAATTACATGCTATAAGAAGTAAAACAACACCATATTTACCACGTTTCAATGAAAAATTAGAGAAAAAGTTATGTTCAATTACGAGAATACAACCATATGGATTGATTGACCCTAAGATGATGATTGTTGGATCCATGCTTTCTATGAAAATTCAAGTTCTCATTAAATATCAGAAGCTCTATTTTTCTAAATCAGTAGCATTAAGAAATTTTAGTTGATTATTCAGGCCTGTAAATACATATTAAAAATTAAATTTAACAAGGACACCGCAAAGAGGAGCATCCCTCGCAAAGAGCTTCTCTATAAATGCAAGGAAGCATTCGAAATCGATCCCGATGCAAATTACGTCACTTCCGTTTCGCACAGGACATAACCCACACACATACACACGATCGATTGCGTTACTATATCCCTCCAACTCCGTTGCGAGGGGATAATCAGATTTGCAAGGTGTGTACTATTAGCTATTAGAGGTATCCCTCATCTTCCTCTATCGCTCAAATGCAATATGGCTCAGATATTTTTATACACATGATTTAACTTGTCTTTTATACATTTCCAAGTTGCATGTTATCCCAAAATCACATTTAAATTTCCAAAACATAAACATTTTGGTTCTGAAAAGGAAAATGCCAATTTTACTTCAACTGAATGGAGTATGTAGCTACAATTGTAAGTTATCTATACCCCACCCCTCTAGATAGCTGATGGTTATATATGCAGAAATATTAATTTGACTTATCTAAACAAAATGAGGATGGACCATTTACTTTTTTCATTCTTTAAGGTGTTGGACCAAGACTTTTTTAAAATCAATAATTATTATTTTTTGCACTGGTCCCACCCTGGTGATAAATATTGCCTGGACCCTGAGTTCGAAGGTCATGTCTGTTATTTTTCATAAATGTAATCTTTCCTACATTTTTATGAAAAGAACAATAAAGAAATTTGAAAAGATCTTTATGAGATCTAATTTCCTTAGCAATCGCCCATTTGTTTCATGAAGTTTTATTTCGGTAGTGTCCAAATGTTAACGTTAACCTTTCTTATAACATCTGAAAAAAAAGGTTTGAGACTTTATTTTGGATTTTTGGCTTTTTGCACATTATTTACCCAGAGCTAAATCAAAGAGGATTACAATTATGGAAACTATACATTCTCTATTTAATAGGTTTCTCTTTTTGACACCAGCTAAGAAAATTATCCTGATTTTTTAAATAATGACAACTGTGAAAACTTATTTATAATATGTGATAAAACGAACCTAAGAATGCGCAAACTCTTGCTCTAATAGTCACGGAACATGTTTTCCTTTAATGGGGATAAAACTTTTGTATCAAAGATGAAAGATACATGTATAGTACAATAGCATAGTACCTTTTAATTTTTGTTACTTAAACTTTAAAACTTTTAGAAATGAACACTTCATATCAAAAGGCTGCGTAATTTTACCCCTATGTATATTCATTGCCTAACAAGAATATTCCTATCAAAACCAGTTTTTGTATCAAAAATGACATAGGGTCATTATTCTAGGGGTCATTTTTTTAAATAATCCACACAGAGAAAAATGACCTCAAGTCCATAATTTCTACAAAAAAGTGGGTCATTTTTCTATGGAGAATATTGACCAGGGGTCAAATTTCTACACTAGAAAAAAGCCCCCCCCCCCCCCCCCCAATACAGGGGTCACTTTTTCGTTACACCGGCGACAATGTGTACCTACCTTCAGTGCGCATGTTGACGTGTGTCAGTACATGTATGTCGCATGACAATGAGTGACAATGCGTCCATATAAATTTGACTAATCATCGCTTTTCTGTTTTTGAGAAGTTTTTTAAAGAATTTTCCTATATATTCCTAAGTGAAACTTTAAACGCTCAAAGTGGCCCCAACCTAGCCACAGGGGTCATGATTTGATGATACTTGAAGCTACACTACCGTAGTGGAGGTGAGCTAAAAATGTCAACCCAAACACCAATTTTATCGGCACATATATATCATGTACAAGAATAACGCAAAAAAATATATCCATATTATCATTACTACTGAACAAATATATATATATATGTATATGTATATATATATATATATATATATATATATATATATATATATATTTATATATATATATCAATTTCCAATGAAAAAAGAATAGGCTGATTTATTAGATATCTCAAGAATTACGGTAACATGGTGTATCATAGTGATGTAAACCAATCCTGGACACACTTTTCTGACCAAAACCTTTTCTACCTACAGTATCGCCAGTTACATGTACGCTAAATAAATACAACTTGTTTACTTATTTTATCTGCCTGTGATACACTTTGTCTATTCTTCTATCTGTCTGTCTCTGTGTGTGTCAATCTTTCAATCTATCTCTCTTCACGGCCTTAGTAAATACTCTTCAACACAATATATCGGCGACAAAATGTGCAAATGTTCACATTACGTACTGTTGCCTACGACAAAATAACATTTTGTCGTCCATTATGCGGGAGGAAAAGAGGCTCATCTCAGTTTATACATTGTCGCCGGCGACATTATATATCGCCTGCGACAATATGTACCGATGGACGACAATATGTGCAGTGTGGGTAGATCACAGGAAAGAGGGAGTCTAATGCAATCGTTAAGAAAAAAAATCAACAAGAAAAATAAGTCAGCTAAATGCCAAAGGGTTTTATCACGTTTACGGTGCATGAAAAACTCCATCGTCTCAAGCCAATCTATGGAGTCCGCATATGACTCTCTCCTACTGGTGAGAAAGGAGTCGAACATTTTGGTCTTGGTTTACGACGTTAGTAAAACAAAATCTTAATCGATAGTTTCTCTTTAAGAATCTTGATCCTCATGAAATATTGTTTAAAACTGTAATACCATGAAGGATTAATTATGCGATTTTCATTTAATGCTCGTTCATTTTTTGTTTGTTTGTTTGTTTGTTTTTTATTTGGTTTGTTGTTTATAATGTCCCTCTCGAGAATTTTTTACTCATATGGAGACGCCACCACTTGCCGATGGAGAGCTGCAAATTTTGACATATACTCGGCACTCAATGCCATTGAGCAGTGATAGATCTTTTTCGTGCCAGAGTATTCTGCGACACGGGACCTCGGTTTATAAATACGGTCTCATCTGAAGGACCGGTCTCCATGTCTCGTTCGTACAATTACGACTTGATATTAATGTCTAGATGATATCTCTAACGAGTGAGAATTTAACTGACCAATCACCCGTCCAATTTACTACTTTTCAAAACTGTGGATTTTCTAAAGCCAACAATTACCCGGTACTGCTGTTTTACCTCTGCAGGCATGCTTATAAAGCTTTCCTTAAATTAACGACCACGAGATTAAAAAGACATGTCTATGGTAATTTTAAAAAGCGATGTTGCCAGGAAAACAACTTACAATTATGAAATTAACATTGTCTAATTAAATCCAATATATTTGATAAAATTTCATTTTCATTAATTGAAGTATTAAAAAAATTATGCATCTAAAGGTTAAAACGTACGAAAGCCGGATAGGCTCATTTTTGATAAGACAAAAAAAATTAGCTCGTTATAACGAGATAATTATCTCGTAATAACGAGCTAGTATCTCGTTATAACTAGTTAGTATCTCGTAATAACGAGTTAGTTATCTCGTTGTAACAAGATAATTATCTCGTTATAACGAGTTAGTTTTCTCGTTATAACCAGTTAGTATCTCGTTATAACGAGTTGGTATCTCGTTATAACGAGTTAGTATCTCGTTATAACGGGTAAGTTATCTCGTTATAACGAGTTAGTTTTCTCGTTTTAACGAGTTAGTTTTCTTGTTATAACGAGAATGTTATCTCGTTATAACGAGTAAGTTATCTCGTTATAAAGTGTAAGTTATCTCGTTATAACCAGTTAGTTATCTCGTTATAACCAGTTGGTTATTTCGTTATAAAGAGTTAGTTATCTCGTTATAACGAGTTAGTTGTCTTGTTATATCGAATTAGTTATCTTGTTATAACGATATAATTATCTGGTTATAACGAGTAAGTTATCTCGTTATAACGAGTTAGTTATCTCGTTATAACTAGACAATTATCACTTTATAACGAGTTAGGTATCTCGTTATAACGAGTTAATATCTCGTTATAATGAGTTAATATCTCGTTATAACGAGTTAGTTATCTCTTTATAACGAGATAAAAATTGATTTAGAGTGTTTAAATATCTAAGTAAAGAATAGTCCATTATTATAGGAAATATACAGAAGCGAGTCGATCAAATTTGTTTGAAGTGTGTGCGTTTTTATGGAACAACAACATACTAGTTTTTTTGTGTTATGCCTTTGATTATTATTGTTTATTGAAAAGACCGAAGAGAAATATACGGAAACATATGACCGCCTCATGTTGTTGTTTTATACCTTAAAATTGCAGAATTAGTGTCATCTTCAAATGGAATGTGCATAACGTCAAAATTTTGTCAAGGAGATCAAAAACAAAAAGATATACTCTGGCTGCTATAACTGCCCTGTTCAAGCTTTGTTGACTTTGTTGAAATTATAATTTTTGCGTAACATTTGTCGCTATAAAAATGCAAAGAAATAATCCCATTATTTTATATATTCCGAATTAAAAATGTCGATATACCATTTGTTAGGCTTTAACGTCCATATTTTGATAATTCCTTGCCTGTTAACAAGGAATACAGATCAAAATTCAATGTCTGACAAAAAAATAAATCACGTTGTTTTTATCATCAATTCCTCCTTCCCCTCAATAATAAATATGATGAATTTAATTTCAGGAACTAATACTATACTTATCACTTAATAATTTATATATTTCTTTTGTTTATTAAAATTATTAATATTTACCAATTTGGCATGAAATCTCATGTACAATATGTAATTTTTGCCTTATTATCAATGTGGTAGAATAAAAAACTTTGGGGGCTCTTTATTCTACGGAAGGCAAAATAAAAAGGTGAAGGTCAGCAGGCTGAATGTAGTGCATGTAGGAATTCACATGCCTCACTTTGATAGTAAAAACAGTTGACATGTTTGTGATCCTTTTTGGGTATAGAATGAAAGTTTAATATCTAAAGTTTACAATATGATACGCTTTATTTAAGGTGTATTTCAAGCATAAATTATGCCTAGAAATATGTATTGTATCGTGAGAAAGAATTCTTGATATTTTCACTCTTGCTTTGCACTCATGAAAATAAAAAAAAAAGAATTCTGTCCCACTCGTGAAATAAATTTCATATCAACTACAAAACATTGAATATCCTCTGTTTATTAACCCCCCCCCACCCCCCCACCCCCCCAAAAAAATCACCAATCTCTTTTTGAAATAAAAATTATATGCTAGCAAAGTGTACATAATAAATATTGTGATGAGGAAAATAATTAACGGCAGTGTCTCAATGTTGTATTAATAATATACATGTAGTATTAGGCCTATTCGTTGATCAATCCTAAGTAATAATCGGAACTGGCTTAGTAAAATCTGTAAACTTTTTTTTTGTTTTGTAAACTCTGGTTTGATGTTTTGTCACCATGTGGTAAACATAGGATCCGCCAAACAGACGTGAATCTCATATAGGTTTACGTGAATCTCTACAGCTTGACCCCCCGCCCCCCCCCCCCCCCCCCTTCCCGCAAAAAAAATTTAAACAGTGAATCATGACAGAATATTAGATAAAATGTCAATATCAGCAGATCAGATCTAACGTCGTATTACGTAGAAAGGATGTTATATCATTTTTGCTTCATCATTCCTCATCATCGTGGACAATCTGCATAAGCTTGGTCACAAAGTTCAATTGGGGGAGGGGGGGGGGGGGTAAACCAAGCAAAATATTTGACAAGCAAAAAGAAATTTGATATTTCAACTGCGAGTATTTGCCATTATTTTCGGGAGATATTTACTCAGGTAAAAAAAAAAATCTGGAGGAAGGGGCACAAAGATACTCTTGACCGCCCCCTTTTCAAAAGTGGTGGTTGGGACATTATCCCCCTATTAAAACGCCAATGATCTAACTGCTGATGTCTCACCATACCCCTTCTTCAAAACAATTCTGAATTTAAAAAATAACATATGTATCACACTGTAATCGTATATATTATTATATGTTGCAGAATACCTGCGATATGTTGCACTTGTATTGTCTCTCATATCTAATTTTAGCGGTATAGAAATTGATA
This sequence comes from Saccostrea echinata, assembly GCF_033153115.1. Lineage (NCBI taxonomy): Eukaryota > Metazoa > Mollusca > Bivalvia > Ostreida > Ostreidae > Saccostrea > Saccostrea echinata. Next base: position 1,177,913 of record NW_026889789.1, read on the forward strand.
TATGAAAGTGTATAAGTCGTCCAAAACATGTCGAAATAGTGTCATTCATCAGAAATAGCTGTCATGAATAAATTGACAAAGTATGAAGCAAGTATATTCGGTAATATTATTTTAAGAAAAATATCGCATCCTAATGCAACAATTTGAGTAGACGTTCACGAATTAATGTGTAAATGTGTTCGCCTTAGATTTGCTATACGTATCAAAATATGATTATTGACAACGAGATAGTTCAAGATATAATCATAAGTAAACCCCAGAGCAAATTAAATTTTCAACCATTTATCAATTGTTCAAGTTAAATTTGATTGATAATTACTAGCTAATAATTCAATGGCATTAAAAACTACAGCCATTTTTACTCCTATATTGCTATTAAATCTCGAAATAACGAGAAAACTATCTCGTTATAACGAGATAACTTACTCGTTTTAACGAGATAATTATCTCATTATAACGAGATACCAACTCGTTATAACGAGATAACTAACTCGTTATAACGAGATAACTATCTCGTTATAACGAGTAATTTTTCTTTCTTATCAAAAATGAGTCTATCCAGCTTTCGTAAAAACGTTCTGAAGTAGGTTCAATTAAACCCTTTTAAAATATAAACAAAAATATCAGTAATTAATTAATTGTTCTTTTTTTATTCGGAAGGGGGCGGAGATAGGAGGATGCAGTCATGTGCTACTTTTAATATACCCCCTGACCTTTTACACTGTAAAACCTCGGATATCAATCGTGAATCCAAGCATTTTTTCCAATGGGGGAGGGGACACGCTCATCAAAATAATCTGATTCAAAACTCGGGGTGACTCCATGAGCACCCCTCCCCCTCCTGATCATCTGCACATGCTTATGATGGAATCTAGAAATAGGAATTTTAATGAAACACTTGTTTTCAAAAAAAAAAAAAAAAAAAAAAAAAAAAAAAAAAAAAAGGAAAAAAGATAAATGCTTAGAATTGAACTACAGACATCTTTACTTAAGGCCAGACGACACGTTACTCAATTATATGTTTTGTATTGTATACCTTGGTATTATATCAAAAATTATTCATAATTGTCATTGTCTTGTGATTTCTTAATTGTTTTCAATATGTTTAAAAATAAGTACACCAGTAATTGTAACATTGGCAATTCAAAAGATTACCTATATGGATTATATAGGAAATATCACCCTCTGGTATCTTGCCCAAATGCCTGATAGGGTACCTCAATTTTTGGTGAGGAAACTTGTTTAAGTAGCAATACTTCAATGGCAAATTCTTGGGAAATATTATATATTTTTGAGAAACGCGTCGTCTGACCTTAAGATATTCCTATGACGTTTTTGGTTTACACACTAAGACGTATCTTAAGATATTCCTAAGATACATGTATGTCCTAAAAAATATCCTTAGACACGTCTTAAGACAAATCTAAGGATTAATTTTTTACTTGACATGAGCAGTATGTGCACTGATGCGATGCGAAATTTCGTTCACAAGTGCGTGACTAAAAGAACAACAAACAAGTTGACAAAGAAAACGCAAGGCATGCCCATTGCTAAATTTGAATTATCTTTTCTCCTCTTCAGAAAGAAAGGTTGAAAATATTGATAGTTCCGAAATTTGAGAATCGCCAAGTCAGTTTATAATAGTCGCCAATTTCGCGACTTATAGAAAATTTTAGGCTTCAATCAAATATTTTAAGCCCCACGGCGACTAAATTAGTCGCCAATTAGAGCCCTGAGGACTAAGGTTTATTTTTCTTGCTATTAAATGAATGAGTCAACCATTGTTTCGTACATGTTCTCAATAGTTAGATAGATGAATATGAGAGAGAGAGAGAGAGAGAGAGAGAGAGAAATTTTCACGGTATGGAAAAATCATAATTGCTCCCTTTTCCTTAAGACAAATGCGATACTCTGTCACATTTTGACCTCTACATCTACCGTATTCTGAATTCTATTGTCTCTATATTTTTTTGAAGATTTTTTCTTTTGAAAGGGGAAAAAATCATGAAATTCAATTGATTTCTTTGACTACTTTAATTAACTAAGTAGAAAATTAACTAAAGTAGTCAAAGAAATCAATTGAATTTCATGATTTTTCCCCTTTCAAAAAAAAAAATCTCTAAAAAAATATAGAGACAATAGAATTCAGAATATTATGGTAAAAAAAAATACAATTTGAAAAAAGTTGATGACCCCCATACAATTCCCCAAACTGACGTTCTGCACGTATAGTTGACTCGTGTCAGGTGCAGGACTAACCCTCAAATCACAAGCAATTATGGTGTCCATAAGATTCTTAAATTTCTGTAACACAAAAATGGCCCACACACAGTTTATCACATCCCACCCCGACCCTTATCAAATGAAAATGATCTGATTGACACAGCATTAGGTTTTAAGTAAACTCTGTGTCTAGTTAGATTCTTCTCTCTGATACAGCTATGACTCACACCAGAATTCCAACATTTTTCTCCTTGTGACCTTGTCTAAATAATACCTGATAAAAGTCATAACACAAAATATTTTCTCTGGAGACTGTGTTCAAGTAATACAAGGTCAAGGTCATGACAAACCCATGGTCATGTCCATCTCTGTGTAAGATATAAGCAGAAGCCATATAAATGCTTTTTTCAAAGTTATGGCCATGACATGGCAATCCCTCCTCATAACACAAACAGACAGACAAGGCAATTCCTATATACCAGGGCCAAGCTTAAAAAATTCTTGGTTTGCAGTTGTCAACCTAAATTTTTAGAATGGGCGGTATTTTTTTTATTTTTCTAAAAAATGTAGTTTTCAAATATGTTTTAACTAACAAAAATAGGCTTACTTAACATAAGCTCCTCTTGTTATAAGTCGCTGATTGATAATACCAAAAATCGAAAATGAAACATGCAGTTTCACTATCCTGAAAGCTTGAAGCTTAAAAAAAATAATACAAAATAGCTGGAAAAAGTTTGGGTCAGGTGCATTTTCAGTGGGTCACTAGGCAGCTTAAAAAAATTATTTTAGGCCCAGGCTCTTCATTTGCAGGGGTAAGATAACACTGATAAGGTAACACTTTTATCAGTTAAAGATTATGTATTTATTACTCAAAGTGAGGAAAACACACATAATAGTATTCACAATCAAGTATTTTACAACAGTGACCCACAAACACGAACAGACAAATATCTATATCATATATTTAAACTGATACTGATCCAAAAACCATAATCAGACACATTCTAATACAAAAAATCTTAAAACAGTGAATCACATTCTATGAAAGTAATGATTACTCAGTGATCAAGAAACCATAAACACATGCATAATTGAACTGCCATAACCAAACTTCTACAATGTTTTGAACAAACATTCTATGACAGTGACCCACAATCCATGAACAAACACATACATGTATATATGACAGTGTTCAACAAAGCATGAACATTTTCATATATATGTATGCATATACACAAATATCTTTACTCAAAGGCACAAAAAGTCATGAACAAACTACAGGAAAAATGTTAGAACAAGCAATATATGACAGTGACCCACAATCCATGAACCAGACACAAACACTTATATATATATGACAGTGATCCACTAACCATGAACATTTTCATATATATGTATGCATGTACACAACTGTCTTAACTCAATGACACAAAAAAGTCATGAACAAACTACAGGTAAAATATTACAACAAACAATCTATGACAGTGACCCATAACCCATGAACAGACACATACACGTATATATGACAGTGATCAACAAACCATGAACATTTTTATATATATGTATGCATATACACAAATGTCTTAACTCAAGGACACAAAAAGTCATGAACAAACTACAGGAAAAATGTTAGAACAAACAATCTATGACAGTGACCCACAATCCATGAACAGACACATACATGTATATATATGACAGTGATCCACAAACTATGAACATTTATATATATATATGTATGCCTATACACAAATGTCTTAACTCAAAGACACAAAAAGTCATGAACAAACTACAGGAAAAAATATATGACAGTGACCCACAACCCATGAACAGACACAAACACTTATTTACATGACAGTGATCAACAAACCATGAACATTTTCATATATATGTATGCATATACACAAATGTCTATACACAAAGACATAAAAAAGTCATGAACAAACTACAGGAAAAATGTAAGAACAAACAATCTATGACAGTGACCCACAATCCACCATGAACAGACACATGCATGTAAATATGACAGTAATCCACAAACCATGAAAAATCATATACATGTATGCATATACACAAATGATACAAAAATACATAAACAAACTACAGAAAAAAAATTGCAAAATGTTAGAACAATAAATAACCGTGACCCACAATCCAAGAAGTTGAACCGATATGACAATGACCCACAAACTATACACAAACTATGGGACAACCAATATACCAATATATAGAAATATTTACCTCCTGGAGAATATTGATATACAATTCAAGCTTTGATACTATAATTAACAAGCATTTTGACAATCTAAAAATAAATTATTAAATTTTAGAACTAAGATTTGATTTTATTAACTTTGTTAGTGTAAAAATCCTTCAAAAAATCACACAAAATACGAAATCTGATGTACAGGTTCTAGACAGACATTACTTGAAAATTGATGTCACTTTATAATTCTTTTTTTCCTATAGAATAGATATATATTTTAACACCTCTGACTTGTGAACATGACTGTTTAGTCTTTATTTATCATTTATTGCATAAATGAGTTTTAATAAAACATAATTTCACCACGCGAATTTAATTTCTTGTTCGTCGCACATCTGGTGAAAAAAGTAAGAGCGGGCAAGAGATTAAATAATAATATTATTACTTTTTTGTACGCAAAATTTTTATGCATAACATGAAAAAAATTGAGTGACAATTATATTTTTTCTACTTTTTTCTGATTTGTAGAGTAAACAGATTTAAATTATCAAAAATAGAGCGGAAATAAAACAGAAACTGGCACAGAATTTCCCAGGTGCAGGAGATTTAAATTAATATTATTTGTATAGCTTTGTTCAAATAAGAGCGTGCGGGTCCGACAAGCAAAATATTAAATTGGAATGGCCTTTGTATTTGATTTTATTTATGAAAATTGATAATGGCACATGTCACATATTCACATCAAAACTTATCACATTATCACTTTTGGAATTGCAAAGCAGTGTATCAACAGACTTTTTATATTTGAAACTAATTATTTTTTTTTTTCTGCATAATAAAGCATAATTCAAAATGTACCGGTAGTATTTTCAGATTAAGATGGACTTAACTGTAGAAAAAGACAGTTTTATATTCAGTCCACATATCAGCTTCAGAGCAAATAATTAACCACACACACATGAACACCATTAGGGTCTTGGCTTATCTGCGGAAAAACTTTATATTCTGCAAAATGGTCTTCACTGGTTTGTGGAACATGTGCAAGTTTTCCATCAGGGTCTGCCTCAATAATCCACTCTAAGGAACACGCAAAGAAGAACTGACAATGTAATATAAGTTATGCTACAAGTCTTGTATTGAAACCTCCTATATTTCAGAAGAGTTACACATACCTGTACTAAAATGCCTAAGCTGTTGAACATGTGAATTTACAAGGTCCTGACTAGTCTGTACAATCTGTGGAACATGTAGAAATGCTGCAACAGGGTTTGCCTCCAAAATGCTTCCTATAATATATGTGCAAAACAAAATTAATTGTGATTATATTTATGCCTGCAACTACATTCAGATACCTTTAATGCAAGCTATTTCGATGCATTTTGAATAGAAATTTAACATGCTATTAAATAAATGTTTTTAACATAAAATAAATTAATAAAAAGTATCAAATAAACTGTTTTTTTTTTTTATATATAACACTAAACAGCAAGGGCAATGGTCACCCAGGTGTAAATTGTACAATCAACTGAGAAGTCCTATTAGGTAGACCCTAATTGTAAGGACCATTATGACAATTTATCAAAGGATCTTGGATCAGGCTAAACAAGAAATATACTAAACTTCAAAGTTCGCAGAAATGTTCTTTCTATAAATATCTACTTGATGGGTTTTACCTACCATATTATTTAAGAAATTCAATTCTGACTAAGTTTCAAAAATGTATATCAAAGTTAAGATTATCTTCACACCTTTTAGCTATTGAAACTGGATATAATAAAGCAAACAGAGCCCACTGGAAATGTTTTTTTGTGTCATACTTGTGTCAAGGATGAATATCACTTTCTACTAGTATGTCCTGTTTATCGAGATTATCAAAGCAAATTATTTCTTAAAAAAAAAAAAAAAGACATCCATACATATAAATTACTGCAATTGTTCAATACTTAGAACTTTAAGGATATGTATAACCTAGGTAAATATATTTATTATAGCATGAGGCAAAGAGGTGATCCTGTACATATAATCAAATATCAGCTGTCTCGTTTAAAGTCATCATTTCGTAAGTTCTATGGTCGATAGAATGACCTTGTCAGCAAATACAATTTATCATTGAGTCAAATGCTGACTGACGTTTTTCATACTAATTGTTAGACCATTATTTACACACTGAATTGTCGACGGATTTTTCCGTTATTTCCCGATCATGACAAGGAGCACACGGCGGGTGTGACCGGTCGGCAGGGGATGCTCACTCCTCCATGGCACCTGATCCCACCTCTGATGTTTGGAGGTCCGTGTTTGCTCTGTTCCTATTTTGTATTGTATAATGGACTTTTGAGCTTGAATACTGTTCGTTATCTCCATATATTTCATATCAAGGTGATCTTGTAATCCAATAATAATAATCACTCTAACCTTGTCTTAGAGGTATTATTTTCAATAATTTACTTTATTCAGGCCAAAAAAAAAATAATAGTCTTGTTTTTTTTTTAATTTTGGAAGAAAAAAATTGAGAATTTCCGGAATTTCATCGTCCTGTCACCATAATCGTTTTCCGTGTTAACACAAAACAAGCATTTCATGAAATTATTGTTTTAAATGTGGACTTTCATAGAATACCACTTGAGTTGAGTCAAAAGACATGAAATTTGATTTTAAAAGACAATATTGACCTGTGACATGTTTAATTTGATCTTTTATTAGTTCATATCCAAAAAATGTTGTCGAAAAAAAAAAATAAAATGAAAATATAAAATAAAATAATTTTCCTACCTACCTACCCTATTTTTTTTTCAGGCTGGTAGCAGGAAACAAGACTATTTTTTTTTGGTCTTACCTAAAATATGGATCACAAAAAGATATTGTTTTTTCCCCATCAATTTAATTAATTCATCATTTTCACCAATTGCTATTTTCCTATTCTTGGAAAAAAAAGTTTACAAATTAATATATTTCAATGTACGTGATGTAAACTTCAGAAACTTGCATCTGCTGAACATCAATTTTAGTGCCCTTGTAATTGTAGATTCGGGGGTATATAGTTTTTGCCCTGTGCGTCCATCTGTCTGTTTGTCCGCAAAAAAATCATTAATCATCAAGTCGTAATGTTATGACAGCATGCTTTAATAGTGACTACTTATACAGTTTGATGGAACCACGAACCTATACTATACGTCCCTGACAGAATGGCATCCAAACGTCATAAACTTTTTAGAACCTGACCTTGTTATTGAAACATTTGGTCAATTACTTGCATATTACAACTAATTAAGCGTTTTGGCAGCATTAATAATGACTGTTTAATGGGTTAGGTACGTACTATGTAATAAAAAGTAAACATCACAAACAGCTGGCAAAGTCCTGTCTCAATAAGTGTCAAACTTGGTATTTTCTTTTGAATAAATTTTAATTCTAGTATCAGTCTCCTTGTGTTCCTCTGTGTAATGTACAACCATAAGGGTGGTTGTATTAATAAAAATATTTCCTTAAACCTAGCAAATTGTTTATAGTCACAGTAATACCTTACATCTTTGATTTAGTAAAGACATAAAACATACAGGGTGTTAGTTCCTTGTTTTACTAGTGTTATTCACAAAATATTTTCATTATGGCAAGTGAAATATTCTGAAATGGTGGCCAAAATTTTTTTCAGGTCCTCATTTAGTGACCTGAAAGTAAGTGTTACTTGGAACACTGTTGGGTAAAACATTTTTCATCTCTTGACCTCTCAAGAACATTGAAAAAAAAATGCACTACAAAGAGGATGCAGCGTATCAAATTTGAAAATCCATTATTCTAAATATTTACCTGATGAGTGATGAACTCCAAGGAAGATTGTCCATTGGGCATGGGATCACCATAGTCATATCTGATCTCCTTCCCTCTATCAATATCCCTTCTTGCAAAGAAAAAGCCTGGAGTAGTTGTTAAACACTTTTAACTTCTCATAACATGCATAAGATGGGGTTGTCTATAGCTGCATCATTAACGTACTTTCCAAGCCTTTGGAAGCTGTCAGATGCATCAATGCTTGTAAAATGATAATGAAAACCATAAATAAAAAGTTTAAAGTTACATATAAACAAAATAACATATATGATGAAATATTAGGACTGCAGGAACAATACAGGTTTTATGCAACAATCACAATATAGTAGTCACAATATACGAATCACAATGTATTTTTCCAAAAATAATTTTTGTTTCATAAATTTGCAAGAGTAATAAAAATCCCTGCCACTGCATGATATTGTTCAATTATCGTACATATTTTAGAGTGCAAGAAAATTATGTTATTCTTTACTCTAAAAAATTGTCATCCTAGTGAGACATGAAACTCTGCAATTTGTTGTAAAGATATGAAAATCCAAATAAAAAATATTACGCAGCAAGGTTAAGGATGCCCACAGGAAATAATACGCCTAAAAATATTCCGAGAAAATAAATATAGTGTTGATTTTTTTTTTTTTTTACAGCATGAGTTTTGATTAATGGGAATTCTACTATTTGCATATGTAGGAGGGTTGTCCCAGAAATACGTGAACATTTTCAATATCTTTTGTTTCACTAATACTGTAAAGTTAAAAATTGGCATAAATCATGATCAACATTTTTGTGAATTTTTTCTGGAAATGTGCTTCTGATAAAATTAGTTTATTTAAGCATAAATTCGGCACAGTATTTAATTTTATTTTATTTACCAAGTAATGCATCTCAAATACGGCGTGTGTTGCTAAAAGATTGTGGAATTAATTCTTTCAATAGACAATTTCTCAATTCCGATAATAAACGTAACAGTTCGCATTGTTTAACAATGGCCTTGGCTTAGGCTTATGACGTAAAGCTCAGGACTTTCAGTTTGTCTTCATTTCTTTTGGTCTACAAAATGTCACTTCCAGCACTAATATCTCTTTCATCGTATGGGCAAGAGTCCTATCCCGTTTTAAAGACAGTGCTGCTTAATAATTTGTGCTCCAAATTATCACTAAACATCACCATTTTTAACAATATCTAATTAAAAGTGTTTTGGCATATAACGTCATATATTTGTCATTAATGATATCAAATTAATGAATTTTCATACACAAGTATATCAGCTAGATCAAAGAGTATTTATGGAGTTAAAGTTTGTGACATTATATTTCCATATAGCCTGGTAATTAAGAAAAAATCATTGACAATGCTACTTTTAAAAGTCAATAAACTGCAGTGTGCAGACCACCGATATTTAACACCCTTTAAATGCCGTTTTTACATATTAATGACATCACAAGCCTAAAATATTTTGTCATAATACTGAAAATATCATTTTCCAACAACTTGCAAAAAATTATTAGTTCTGGTTGAATAGTTTCTGAAATATACAAAAAGTTTGTGTTTTCTGGGACAACCCTCATATATATGAGGTCTTTGCCGAGTTCGGCCAAAGCAACTTTATTTACATCAGCTGTTTGTCAAGTGACGTGTTTAAAATTACAAAAAAATATGTATGGCTACAAAGATCATAAAGTACAACGATATACGGATATCTTTTCACTATGAAATTAATTTTTTTTTCTTTAAGACAAATTCCTTAACCTGAAAAGTGCTGGGATCAACTTCCCCATGCCTGAGAATTATGTAAAATTTTTGATAAACTTCCTACATTGACATAAGATGCATTGAAATAATGGTAAAATACGGAAAAAAGCAACAGCGCACAACCAGCTCCTGGCACTTTTCAAAATAGTAGGGATGTTAATACCTTTGTATAAAAATTCATAAATTATAGTGAAACAGATATTGTTGAACTTTTGAGATTTTCGAGGGGCTGTGCCTGTTATTCTAGATTGTTAATGTATAAATGTGCCTTATTGTGGCTTTATATAAGGTCTACACATTTTCAATTTAAGGCCTAAAAAAATAAGTTTGTTTCCTGTAACCCGACCGACCCATTCAAATTACCCCCGGGCGAATTTTTTTTTCTGCCAAATCTGCATTTGCTCTTTGGTTCGATCGATCAGCTGATTCCATTTATTCAAAAAATATTAATTGTAGCTTTATTTGAGATATAAAATATGTCATCCTAGTCAACATTTACCTTGAATACAAAGAGTAATCATTATTGTAACAACAATTTCCACCCACAACTTTTTGAAGTTTGTTTTCTGCCACTAGGCAGCCATGTTGCGTGTCCACTTTATATATCACACCTGGTAAATTCAGTCTGGGGATGTTTGACCCTTTCATCCATAAGCAAAAAAAAAAAAAAAAAAAATAAAAAAAAAAAAAATAAAAAAATCCCGACCTACCGACCCTTGATTTTTTGGAAATGTTACAGGAAGCAAACAATTTTTTTAGGCCTAATTAGACTATAAAATATTGATTAATACATTCAAAAATATGACTTAATTTTGGTCTGATCACACTTATTTTAATTTGATATTTACAAGCTACAATAATAGCTTGATCTACGCCTCAAGTACAGAGAAACTGTCTGTCAAACTAGGGTGTGACGTCATCTTAGTCAGTGCAGGAAGGTCAAGGTGGCTTAAATTCTACATTCAAATAGTATTATTATGACATGATAAGTTACACATCAATTTATGTTTACAATATTTATCATGTTATGAGAAAAGACTGTATTTGAGTGTGTATGAAAAAGAAAACATTAGTATTTAGGATTTATTTGTTCAGTTTCATTGTGACGTCATAATCGATTTCCAGAAGCTCTGCATATAGGCTGATGTAAGTATGGGAGTCCTAAACCTAGCTGCGTATACAATATATATGTATTTATATAATTAGTTTTGATTACTTGTTAAATATACAATATCAAATTAGTTTTAATTATATTATATACTAAAAGATTAGTTTTAATTACTTTACAACAAATTTATCTTGAAAGTTAGACTAGACAAGAAAGTCGACTTTTGCACTCGGCGAGCAGAGTTTTGACACTGTTTACGGAAATAAAAGAAAATAAATAAGACAAACATGTCATAGATAGTTGTGTAGATAAATTATCGTAGAGGACAATGGTAATAAACAGTTTGCCAGTGCATTTCCTCTGAAAGTGTAAATAAGTTCAATTTTGGGGAAGGGGGGGGGGGTACTCAATGTAATATGGAGTTGGATACCTTGTGTTATCATCATACTATGGGTTGAAAAATTTATTACCAAAACAAGTGCCTGTAATACCAGCTGTTAAAAATCAGTATGGGCCACTACCATTTTAGAACTAGTAGCCTCATCAGCTACCAGTTTTAAAGGCTGATATTTTTAACCGAACAGTTTTCTCTAGTGAGGGGAGGGACTAAGTTTTTCCCAGAGGCTGATCGTGTATGGTGTTAATACCTATACACACACAGTATACACAGGAAGTCCTTGTTACCTGTGGGAACTTTTATACATATATTTCTAAAAGAAGATATTTTTTTTAATTGTAAGCTAGCTTATTGTGAGAAAATATAGCATTATAACTGACAAACTGTCAACTTTAATGCATTTAATTATCAAACAAACAGCATATAGACCTCTTTAAATACAGCGATCTTTACAGCAATGTGTTGACGTGATCCTTGTCATGTTAAATATGGGAAATTCCGAAAATATCAATGTACCTGTATTTAATTTCAATTATTTATAAGCGTAAAAAAAGTTGTTATACAATGCCTGGGAAGGTAAAACAACAGATGCGGGCAAATGGCCCTGTTATTTATAGCCACTAACCGGGGTCATTTTGAAATTTAAGGGGTCTAGAGGAAATATATTCAGGTCATTCTAAAATATGTCATAGTTTTGTGCTAATAATAATGCATATACATGTATCTTTGACACCTAAATTTAAGTTGCAAAAGAATGCCATAGGAATTGACAAATCATTCGACATTGACTAGCAAAAGTGATTTTTCTGTTTCTAAGAAATTCATAAATCATTCGTCATCTACCACAGCAAGTATTTAGGGAAATTACATTTAAACCAAACACACACTTTTTTTAAATTGTCGATTTAGAGATCAAGGGACAGGCAAAGATAAAAAAAAACTTCGATGATGTGGTTTTTCATTGTAAGGTAAAAATTTTTTCGTAAATCTGTGGTAAGCCATCCAAAATGACTTAACATTTCTTTGCCAATGGATGTAAAATATGTTGAATGTCGGTTCCAATTTTTTAATATGATACATTACAGATTCCATCTACCTTCGACGATGAATACTGTACCGATAGAGCAGACTGATATGAACTTCACAAAGTAGAAAACAATGTGTGTTGTGCTGCATGGCATCAGTGCATCAATGCATTGGGCCATTTTTTGGCAGTATGCACATATAGCACAATATAGGCCCTTCCCAAGTCCTGGTCATAAAATTTTTTATGATCACGATCAAAATGTTTAGAAAACCCTGTTTGTATGAAAAGTTGTGCAACACTTCTCTTAGCAATTGAGCAAATGGAAAAAGATGCAATGTGGAAAAGCCACAAATATCTAGAAATAACCGTAGTGGGAATTGAATCATGCCAATCTCAAACAAATGCAAAAAAATGTTTTATAACTGAGGTTTTTCCTAATGCTTCTGTAGAAGGCCCTATATTATGTTCTCCCTCCTTTCTTTCATCAGAGGTAAGGCATAATAAAAAAATATGTTTGCTTACAGTTATCCGACTGACCCTATATCTAATAGGCAACCCAAATTTTTTTTCGTCGTAAAAATCCAGAAGTCACTCATTCGTCGGTTTAACTTTTACATGCATCTTAATCAGTCAAGCGTTTGAAATCGAAAGTACTAGAAATAGTTAGTGCAACATGGAATTAAAGAAGAAATACAAGACATTTTTTTCATTGTGTGATAGCTGTAAGGCAGTTGGCAAGAAAGATATTGCCATATGGCAAGCCCAAACAAAAGTAAAGCACCACACAATGGTAAAACTGTCTTGTTTTCCAACCAATTCATTTGAATTTGTGTATAAAAAAATTCTATAAAATAAAAAAAATCCTACCTATCGGCCCTATTTTATTTCGGCATGTAACAGTAAACAAACATATTTTTTTGTTTGGCCTAAACATGTATGGAAACTATAAACATGAAACTAACACCCCAAGTATGCCATCTGCATTCAGAATCGGTGCATGTGCTTTTTTGAGGTTGACAAGCTGGTAATTATGCTTCACAGCTGCTTCAGGCTGAAGCATCCGTCATTTGTAAGGTAGGTCGCGGGTTTGCTTTTGTCATCAATTTCGGTACACAATTTAGACAATTCGAGTGGTTGTTTTGTGCACATTTGATTATGACGTGAGTTACGTCACAAAGGCGATGTTGCATTGCTTCCTGCTTATTTCTCTGAAAATTACTTTAATTAGTAATAGAATCTAGTCCATACGAGGCGTATGTACAGTGTGCGAAATTAACGCCTGTCCGATGGTCCGAATCTATCTCAAATTGAATTGGTCTACCCCGATCCAAATTGAAACAGACCGAATTGTCTATCCCAATTTTGGCCATGGGTAAAATGAGATTGAACAAGAATGACCATTTCGTATTTTTAACACATAATTATAAACAAAATAATTGTGAAAAAATAATTTAATACTTTTATATTTTACATGGTAAAAGAACTGTTGTTAAATCTCTTTACTTATTAATTTATAACATTGTGCATCTTTCGATGAATTAGTGGTGTACTATTTTTACCCAATGCTTGCTGTTTATGTATATCAGGCATGCTACAAATCCTGACTGCAGGAAGCACTGCATTAAAACACAAATTGAATCAACAAAAAGACAACCAAAAAAAAAAAATGAAAATAAAATACTGAATCCGAGAAAAGGGAAAGCTATAAAGATGAAATTAGAGTTTGTGTCTTTCACAAATATTAGCTGGTCTGCAGAGTGAAGTTCATATACGACGAGTCTGAATAATTACACAGTTTTTTGGGGTGTGAAATGCATGAACACTGCATGATTATATTTAATTTTCACTAGATAATCATGAAAATATATAGCAGATACTTCAATAAGAATATAAATGAATAAATTTTAAAAAATTTAACAATAACAAGAGCACATTTTTTCCAAATTTACTTTCTTTGGACAGTCCTATTTGTCTACGGTCTATCCCAATTTAAAATGAGATAGTCAAATGGGCTATTTCATTCTCCAGATTAGTTTCGCACACTGTATGTATGAACCCAGAGGATTATAAGTTAATTCTGCTCTGATTATATGTGTAATGTATAAGAACAAACTTATAAAACATAATAAATGTGATGCAAAATGCATGGAATTCATTTTATATTGGAAATGATACTAAACTACTAAAGGTCAATCAAATTGATTCAGTGTTAAAGATATATGGCATGCAAAATGAAAGTAACGGTTTTTCAGTAAATTGCTACGTTGAAAAATTGAAAGGCTGTATGTATGCACATAAATTTGCAATGAAGGGAAGGTGTGTAATGCACCATGTTTGCTCATCACAGCCAAAAAAAAAAAAAAAAAAAAAAAAAAAAAAAAAAAAAAACACACACACACATTTGTTATTTTAAGGATAACATCAACCCTAAACACTAAAAATGGATGAAATTTAATTAAATGCATTTTCCTCTTTTTTAAAAAAATATTTTGTATTTGAATCTAATAAAGTTGTTCTCTATTTATAAGCAGGCTAGCAAGGAATTGATTTATCAGTGAAATGCATGTTAAACATGTTATAATAAGGAGGAGAAGGACCTTGAGCTGAAAAAAAAATACTTGTCATTCATTTTTTTTCATATTTTGTATATTTCTAATTAAGTATGTCCCACATATCTTAAAGCAGTTATATCATTAGGTTTCTTACCTTCTTTTGGAGATACTGATTGACAATTACTATGCCCTACTTATCTAAGTGGAGTTTTAATTCTCCATGTTTCCGGGCTAATTACTCTGTCCTTAATGGGATTTTTTAAGCATATGTAAAAAATATCAAAGTGGACATGTATCTTTTAAATTATTTCGGAGTATAACTAGGATTTAAAATTCAAAAAAGCAAGTTTTGTCTATCACACTGCATCTGGATAGGGAAAATTACGCACTTTTTAAGACAACTTAAACAATAAAAAACGTAATTTACAAAAATTCTATCATTCAATATTTTTTAATTTACGTTGAAATGCAAATCCTTCAAATTATTGAATAACTGTAAAAATTTCAAATGATGAAGCTGACCTTATTATTTCACAGGACATCGTTAAAGAGGACATAAGCATGACAAAAATGTGTCACGTTACATTTCTCGACTACGAGAAAAACCAACTATGACGTCACACGTAAGCTTAATAAGCGAAATAAGATATACCTATATATGATTTCCGTCATCAGCCATGCAAAAATAATTTTTGTGTTCCCCATTTCTCAAAATATTTCATCATATACTGATTATGAACTGTTTTTACATAATACAGTGGCTTCCATTTTATCGGATAGCGGTTTAATGAATATTTCGGCTATTTCAATATAATATCAGAGCACAAAACCATTTCTTATATATTTATTAATAATTTCACCTGATATTCTGATGAAAAAATACTGGAATTTCGTTTTATCCCATACAAAAATTTGGACTATCATAGTGTTTTTTGATAATCAGCACCTTGTTCACACCTCCTGTCCACCTTCGTATGTGAAGCTTTTGTTTACACAGTTTGACACCAATTACCTTGATTGGCTTGAGTACGACAATGAGGGGATTAGTTACGCCTGGACGCACACAGGCACCTTACCTGTGTCAATAGTGGGCAAAGTAAATAGATATGTTTTGATTACAGTTGTGGTGATCAGCTTGGGTTCAATGATGCACTTGTTAATTATGACAATTATTTGCAATTTTTTCGGCGTGAAATTTTAATTATTGAACTGATTAGCTTGTGTATGACAATTTGCTTGGATAATGAAATAATCCTATTCAATCGTTTAACTTGGTCAATTGGCTTAATATTTATTCACTTTTCAGTGCAAAATTTATGGTAAAAATCACAAATGGCTCGTTCTATAAAAATACGTCTCAAAATTCATACCATCTTTCTCCACATGGCTCTCAAAATCTTTCTTCAGCAGACAAGAACGAGACTGGTAAACTCAAACACAGTATAAAATACGTAACCGTATTAAAGAAACAAATCAAAAGGAAACAATTACATATATTTAATATTTTTGTTTATTTTTAATTTACAATCTATCCAGGGAAAAATAGTTTACGGTTATTAGTCAAGCATTTAGTCTACTTCCGTTTCCAAAATGGCGACCATCGAAGAAGGAATGTAAACATGTGCTGAAGAAAGATGGCAATAACTATCAAAGAATATATTCTATACGTCAATTTATTTGAAAAAAAATTTCATATTAAATTCATAAGTAAGTGAAATAAATTACTTTTAGTAAAGTCATTAAGTAAACATGTCAAAAGAAAACAAAAGTGCAAGCTTGAAATTTGCTAGCTACGATGTATTATCAATACATGAAGCTCTATACATCTATCTTTGGACTCGGTATGGAGCAATCGGCTATTCTAATTTTCGGCTATTCGGATAAAACTATGCTGACAACTTGACTATTCGATAAAACGGGAACCACTATAATACCACCCCTGTGTTCACCGAGTATGATCTTGCTGTACTAACAGATCATGTATGACGTCACCGACTTGTTGGACATGCAGTTTAGGGAAACAGAGGAGTGGATCAATCTTTTTCATAATTTGTTAATGTTTACAAGAACGTAAAAACTTTTTAATTTTTTTTATATAAGATGGTAATTAAAGTTAAAAAATTGTCAAAAAATTATACAAGAATTAATGCTTTACACATATTGCACTTATATAAACGGAGACTATGATGTAGTTAAACAGAGTCATGTGACCATGTGTCCTTCATCCCCTTAAAATGAATTCATACAAACACCCAGCATATCGGACCTTTATGGCACTCTAAACAGATATTTTAAAATATACTGTACATGTATTACGAAATACACGTATCAAGACTTCAAGGACAATTTTTTCTATAACAAAATTAAGCTATCTGTGTTTAAGCTGAATGCAAGTATTTTACATTTTTTTAAATGATGAAAAATTAATAAAGAAAAAAAAAACAAGAAAGAACAAATGTTTGAGAGTTCTGACTATATACTGAATTGCGATTGACTTAAAAAGAACATTACTGATAGCCCCCACCCCCCTTCAATGGTTTTTTTTTTTTCCTTTACCGTGTTATACTTGAATTCTTAATAATGAACTTGAACATCCTAACATTACTTGTATTATATTATCTATCGCAGTGTTACTGCTAGTGATGTTCCAATCATCGATTATAATCGAAAATCAGTCGATTGTTGGCATAATCCAAGTGCTCGATTACAAAATTTCTATTCCGATTAATCGGGTTATTTATTTTATTTTACAAGCGTAATAGTTTTAAGCCAAATATTCCAGCCGCGACTTTTCTATTAACTTATTTGTGTATCGCTATGGCGCAGACGAACAGACATTATATTCATACCCGGGTAACAACGCTAATTCCCGGGTATGGACATACTTTGGATTCTACAAAATGAATGAAGAACCAGCTGGACTAGATCGAACATTCTATCGTTAAAATATTGTCTTAAGGACTAGGGCTTGTCCCGAAACACAGTTAGATTATTCTAACTACAGCTGGACCACCACAGAAAGTAGTTATTCATCCATTCTTACCATTTGATAAACTAAATTGACAGACTTTGTAAATGTCCGATTATAATTGATAATTTGTTAGTTACTGTAGCCCGATCATCGATTATGAAATTCTTACCGATTCCCATCACTAATTATTGCATATTAATTCTAATGCACGAAGAATGTTTATAGAGGGCGGAGCCCTCTCACGGGCCCGAAGGGCCCGTGAGAGCGAAGCTCTCCCTATAGGTAACACGTATGTATGTAAAATATATTGAATTCTATTGTAAACTATATTTTTATTACAATACCTATGGAACTAAGAACCTTGTCGCCAATATGGCGTCCATAGTCTTTTCCATCTTGAATCTCGCGACAAATTCCCGCATAAACGAGATGCTGAAGAATCGCAATTTTAATTCCAATCCTGCGTGAATGAAGTTTTAAAAATTCTAATAATCAAAAACACCCTTATAGTACACATCCTTGTTACTTTCGTTTTCATCTAGCCTAACTTGCACTCGATCGTCATAGACCTGACATGTGACGTCATTCATTGACTGCATGAATCAGTGGAGACTGTTGAATTTTTAACAACCTGTAATAATTGATATTTCATATGCATACTTTCTTTTTAAAAACAAATTTATTCACCTTTTAATAAACCTTAATATGTTTTTGGTGAAACAAAAAACAGTTTAACGAATTCCAGTGACGTCACTGTCTAGACTGCGTAGTACGTACTATGGAGGGGCGGATCTTTCTGTGGCCCCTTCCACCAGACTTTAGGGAACAGGAACAACTCTAATTTATTTGTTAATAAAATTTATTAATTACGAATGTCTTCAGGATTATTTTCAATACACAAACTAGAAGTATAAGATTTTTTTGTGACTTGGTACAATTTTCCTCTTGAATAATACATTTTAAAAATGTTTCAGTATAAAATATTGCATGAAAAGCTTTACTTAATTCTGGTATGAACTCAAGAAGGGGGAAGGGGTGTGCATTTCATTTTTTTTTAAATTTTTAATTTATTAATTAATTCATTCTTGTCTTTGATTACCTGCTTGATCCTATATACATTTGCAGGTGGAGGCCTGTGTCTCATATTTGTTGTTGTGAATTTTTTTTCTCAAAAGTTTTATCATTTTTTGTAAGTGTCAAAATTCAATTTCGTGAAGCTCACCATCAAAAGAAGAATCTTTGGACATGTCTGAAGCTTAAACTACCACATCAAACACATTGTTCCATTTATGGATACGCTTTAAATGATAAAAGAAATTGATTTCTAATCTTTATTTTAAAAAGTACTTTTAAAAATATAGAACAGAAAATTTATTCAGCCAGTTGGAACCTATGGTGGGTTATGATAGTGTATAAAGTCCAAAATCATATGTGAAAAACTAAGTTAAACAATACATTGAGGGACTGCAACACATGACATGTATATTAATAAAGTTTAATGTTCTATTGGCTTAAAAATACCCCTGCAAATACAGAATCTTTATTTGACATTACCCATGGTGATCCATATATAAAGAGGTCAATGTTGTTGAATAGTACTAAAATATCTTTTTCTTTAATCTTCCATATATGATCCTTTTATTAATTATGTGGTGAATAGGGATGTCACAAAACATCAATACTTCCCAGAAATGTACCCTATTATTCACAAGTTTCGGTTTTAAAATTCTAATAGTTTTCGCATAAACAATTTAATATCTGTAAAAAAAAAATCCTTTTATTGAGTTAATTTTTTTTCCAGAAAAGATTTTTATCTTGCTTTTAGTTTTAGAAAGCACTAAACACTTTTCGATCAGATTAGTTTTTTTTAAAAATGCAGAAACGTTAAATTTACTCCACATTTTTTCCATTAAAATTAAGAAAATAATTCTCGGAAATTTTGCGATGCTGATACATTTAGCCCTCACGAAACACAGCCCTAGTGTTGGTAAGATGATCAGTTTCCAAGTGTCCTGATAACCCAGGAGTTAGATCATCTTTCTGTAGTTTGGGTCCCAAGTTCGACTTCCGATGTAGTCCCTGACAATAAATTGTCCTTATTTGTATTCGATGTCATGACCATGCATTGGAAGTAAAAGATGAGAATTAAATTACTTGATTTTTCTGGATTGGGGTTTTTAAATCAAGTCGTGAAAGATAAAGAAATGTTGCTCAGGCATATTCGTTTATTATTTATTGGGCAGCTACATAGGTGAAAGAGTTAACGTTTAAGAGTTCTTGGGCTTTGGTAGGTTGAATCCTTGACTGGTCCAGTGCACACTCTTTCCCCGTTATGCTACTTGATTTTGAGTGCTCTGGCTAGGCAATTCATGTTGAAATATCTTAGAAAAAGTATTCCAGATTTATAAAACTAAATACCCTTAAATTTCTTTATTTGAAATGAAAAATATTTGAGGTAAGAGAACTTACAGCTTCTCTTTTTTTTCTTTTTTTTTTTAATAAAAAAGACTGAGGTCTTTGTAATGATTTTCTGACACTAACTACACACAATTTAAACAATAAAATGTAGAAATGTTCACTTGATGGCTCCGCCCTCACCAACGGTCACACCGTCTAACATATTATCAATATACCGTTCATTCTGACTTTGTGGGCAGAATTATGAATTTCATAATACTAGAGAAGATAAGCTACTTATCTTCACGTAGGCAAATTTAATAAAAATTTCAGATAATATGCCGCAAATTCTAAGGAACATTATATCAAATTTTTCTGAACATGTTTTCCCGTAAGAATTTTTATGCAGTAAACCCGCGACCAACCTTAAACTGTGCTTACGATCAAACAAGTTCGAAAGTCCCTCGTTCTCTCGTCTAATTATCATAAATATGTGTTATATTCAATTGCTCTACTACTTGCTGCTGAATAATAATAACAAGATACTTACTGTCTTACAGCTCTTTACCCCTGCTAAACGCCGCCATTGTCCTCCCACAATGCATTGCGTGTATCGCTACACCGTATTGTGGGATATTCCAATTGACATTTATAGATACTCAAAATGTTGAAAGCGAGGGACTTAGACCGACTGTTCTAAAAATAGATTTTGCGTTGTGGGACATTTTTCTATATATCCTTATGGGTCAAAAAAAATATTTTTTTTTGTTTTTTATGGTAGGAATAGCATTTCCAACATTTCTGTGAAGTTTAGACTACATGGTTTATGGGTCAAAATATAGATGACCCATAAACCACCTAAGGATCCCACAACGTGAGTCTGAGATACCCATAACACGCCTCTTGTATAACTATATATATATATATATATATATATATATATATATATATATATATATATATATATATATATATATATATATATATATATATATTAGAAATCATATTAGATAATTTATAAATCTTCATTAAAATATAAATTCATTCTGTGAAAATTGAGATATGAAGAAAGAAACTAGCCAAAACAACCGTTTTCTTGAATTTTAAGTTCTTTTGCATCAATATCATTTACGTGTTATATAAATGTACTTTACAAAACCTTTTTTTCATTTGTCCTGAAATACAAGTATCTTTTCTATGGCATAGTGTCTGATAATCATTCAAAAAAAAAACAAAAAAAAAAAAAAAAAAACCAAAAAAAAAAAAAAACAAATCTTCTATGGAATCTAGAGATTACAATTTTCAAAATTGTCATCAACAATACAGATACTTAGAATTTATTTTTTAGAACAAAAAGAAAATAGTTAGAGAGACAATATATCTAATTATACGAGTTTTGGTGAAGTATTTATACTTATGTATAGATATAGTTTGAACGAGAGGCATAAGTAGAGTCTCTTTTCTTTGAGAGGAATATTTAAGCATCTTATAGGTTATCTTATAGCCGACCGTTATTGTGAAATATTCAGTACATCAGGATATAACCACTGACATAACATGAGCATGCATTTATTTCTGATTCAGTTCGCTACGTCTTAAAAATAATGGTTATGTAACAAATCACGCGCAATGAAATTATATTTAATTTAGGTTTTTCTTTATAGTATTTAAAACATTAAGGAAAGACTTCATATGGAATTTATTGTTACATATAAGACTTTTTTTTAAAAACAAAAAAAAAATCTTCTTTTTTTTTTACACTTTGTTTCTCCTTTTGTTTAATTGTATGATGTAATCATTCACTTCTACAGGAAATTAGTGAAATTCTCCTGAAATTGCAATCTGGACTATTTTTCACATAGCTAGTTTTGATTTATGAATCCTTCTTGATGAATTACAGTTAAAGTTTGTATTTCATACTACAATGGGATTTTCTTTTGGACAAAATTAATGCTAATATCTGCGTTTAATTAGTTTTGCTAATGCAGCAATACCAAATATACCAAAATGGTTGTTACAATATGTATATTATATTTATTAAATCATATGTGTTCCTATTAATTTTTAATGATCTAAAAGCAAAATATTTTACAATCAATATACCCAGTCGGATTGATGCATTTAACTGCCTTTTTTGCTATAAGATTTTTCATAATGTTGGCTGTTTCCATCTCCGGTGCTGTAAATATATTCGTCGGTAGAATGCTGACTTCAAGGTCATTATTATCAGAATTCAGAAAGCTCAATGCAAATTTAAGCTCCAAATAAAGATGAAATATATACAAATATATATACTAATGAAAAGCCGATGAATACATAATATATACAAATATATAATATTTGATCATTTCCCTCTTCTTTTGAGAATTCCATATAGATGTTATGTAATCGTAAGATGATTTTTATGAACAAAGCACTTAAATTACATGAAAGGCCGGTAGGTATGCTGGCATATTTTTGCAAACACTTGCCAGATGTTTATGTTGACCTGTAAGATAAATATGTCAACTTGTAAGATATTTATGTCAAATTGTCAGATATTAATGTCGACTTGTAATATATTATGTCTACCTTCTAGAAAATTACATGTATATATGCTGACTTGTCAAATAATACATCGACCTGTTAGATCTGTATGTTGACTTACCAGATCTGTAAGCTGACTTCTCAAATCTTTATGTGGACAGAATAGAAATATTGTCAACTGATTTCATAAACTGATTTGGCATGGACGCATTTTCAAATAGTGTTTTTCAACACGTGAATGTGAGAAGTCAATAAAAAGATCTGACAAGTCGTTATAAATATTTGACAAGATTGGATAGAACTATGCCACCATATATAGGCAGATAAAGACAAAAGATCTTGAAGCAATTTCTTAAGAAAATCAGAATCTACAAAAGCGATATACTGTCTAGTAGTTCAGTGGTGAGTTCAAGTCTATTCTCTTAATAACTTACCCCTAATAAACAATTGATATTTATGCAGTAAATCGGTGTATTCAGAAAATGAAATTGCATGTACAATGAATACAAATTGCAAATGTGCAATCTGCATGCAACTTGAGTCTTTTCATGTTTGTAGGACATGCATTAAATCATATCAAGGCAAAGTATGGTTATATATATTCTTTTCAAATGGTTTTCAGTTGATATTTATAGCTTGCATAATTGGGAAGAGATAAATAAGGTCAGGAAGTGATTAGTGCTGATCTAGGAAATTATGCACTGTAGATAGTGCTTGACCAATTTAGAGAGGCCTATAGACTCAAGTAGTTGTTCAAGAGTTTCAAGGATTCTGAAAAAAAAAAAAAAAAAAAAAAAAAAAAAAAAACATCTAGCACAATTATGTTTTTATTTTCTGTTTTTGCTCTGTACATTCAAGCAGTTAGTAATAATAAAAAAAAAAATAAAGGCAAAGGATAGCAAATGTATAGATGACTCATTTTGAATTCCTTGCAATTATAATCTTTTATTTCGGAATTCGGGATATAAACAGTTCGATTTCTTTTATGATTGGCATTGATGAATAATCTTATAATTGTAATTTATATACTGTCAAAATCGTGCAGAAGAAAAACAGTTTTCTTATAAAGTATAAAAATGTGATTTTTATAAATCATCACTCGCTAAAGGTGGCCCATTGCTATTATTTTTTCCAAAAATATTGCCATGCGTTGTTTGTAAAACTTCGAATTTTTAAAGTTTTTTTTTTTTTTTTGAGGGTGAAAATAATAAATCCAAATTTAATATGTTTATGTTATTTTTACACGAAAGAAAACAGACAATTTAAATAAACGAGACCTGAGGTTGATGCCAAACAATAAAGATCAATGCCCTTCTCAAATGCATTCTTCTTTTCCTGTTCGATATATTCCTGTGTATGTGTCAAACTACTGTTTTTATACGTGTAATGATTATCCAGTATCTCTTTATCTAACGATTTCCTTACTTCAGGATAAGATTCCTAGCCCTGTTTACTTCTGTAGTCTTTCAAAAATGCATGATATTTTTTCCATTCTGGACCTGTACATAAAGTCGTTATGTTTCCCTTTTTTCGCTAACAAAAAGAAAAAAAAACCTTTTATTTCAAAGCTGTGGAGTCAATTTGATGGTTTTATCACTGAAATGTATTGTAGCCCTAAAAATCCTTCAGAGAGAATAGCGATATGTCTGCATATTTACTTCTGCAGTTAGCCCTCTATGAATTTAAAAAAAAAAAAAAATCCCCTATCGGGTTTCAAGAACCAGGACAGAACAATAACGAATTCATATCTTAATATTGCTTAATGATATCGAGATGTTGAAACATTAACAAATTCCATGATTGTCTATCCTGTATTTCATACACTGTAACTGTAAAAAATGATAACAACGTAGACCTCGAAAGCTACACTGTGTATTAGAGTTATTTTTCTTGCATTGAAACGACAGAAAAAGAATTTAAATAACCCAGGTGTACATATATGCACAGAAATATAGGCCATTCTTTGTTAGCAAAGGCATTGGTTGTAAATATAGCTACTCATGTGTGAAACGTAAATATCTAGATCATATGTTATCAGGTACATGTAAGATGGTGTATTCCCATTTTGTACACTTTTGATAATTAGGTATAGAAGACAAACAACTCAAGAATGTAAGACATACAATGTAGATCTTTGTATGAAATTGTACTTATGAGTTTTTTTTCTTTGCAGCTTATATGACAGAGCAGAGAATCATATTACCCCAACACACGATTTTTCTTATCAATATATATCTATGTAAAAACGGGCATTCAAAGCAGATATTCAAAACTTTGATATAAATAATGTGAAATGTGAATAATCTTTTATACTCATGACAAATAATTGGCATATTACATTTTAATTGATTTCTGCAAAATTTTAAAGTGTACTAGTCAAATTTTAAGAAAGTTATACTTTAGTAGACATGTGCTAATTAATCATTAACTTCAAATGTGTTACATGTTTTACAGTCCCTGAAACGTTCTACTTTCCCACTTGAACGGTGAGCGAACGCTGAACGAACGGTGAACGAACGCTGAACGAACGCAGAGCGAACGGTGAGTGAACGATGTGTGAACGCTGAACGCAACTTGGTGAACGATGTGTGAACGCTGAACGGTGGGCGAACGCAGAACGCGAACGGAGCGCAAACGCGAACGCAAAGTGAACGGTGAACGAACGGTGAACGCAAGATGAACGATTTATTCGGAATGCCTCTGATCTTTTCCTTGCATTCAAACTATTCTATTGTATGTATGCCTGGTGCTAAAAAATAAATGAATAATGAATAAATAAACAAATCAATGAAAATTGTAATACGATACATACACATTAAGTAAAATTGTTAATTTAAGTTTCTTACAATATTTTCTGCACATATGTACGATGTTTAAATTCAACTTTTAACAACACGATTTTTATCTCTGTAAAACATTGTAATTGTTACCGAACGCTGTAGTATAAAAGATAAAATTAATCTAGTTGTAAAATAAATATGTTTATTCTTATTTGATATATAAAATCATTACAAATAATGTGGATTTTAGAAGAGCAAACTGCGGACTTATAGAATGAATTACAACGGTTGTAACAACCATATATATATTTCCGTGCCAAGGCGATTCCGTGTAAAAAAAAATGAGAAAAAAAAATAAAATATTTTACAAAGGTATGTGGACATATTGCATAAATACCTATACGCCCGTATTTTGAAATTTTAATGCAATAATATATTTATGTGTCAGTTTTATTTTTTATGATGATTTATTGAGCAGACTAATACATGTATCTGTAGACATTTCCCGGCCGTGATTATACTCGGACACGTTGATACAAAGAGGCATACATATTATTTGTTATATATTAAATTTTCACAACTTGATATTTAAGTAATATGCTGTCATAATTTTATTAAACAGACAAATGAGAGAGAGAGAGAGAGAGAGAGAGAGAGAGATTTGGTTCTAGCCCCCCCCCCCTTCCTCAAATGTTTGTACCTATATCAAACAAAAATTCTTAATTTTTTTTCCACATATATCAGGCAATGAAAGTAACCATTTTTATCAACAAATCCATTTGTTTTACAGTCATAAACGGTTTTTATTTCCCTGCTTCAAATTGACACGAAGTCCACGTGCTTGACCTGTCAATCAAAATCATTACATTGTGCAGGTGTGAACGTCTCGTCACACCGAAGGCAAAGTGTCAGTATTTCCAAGAAGTTTTAAGTTAAACATTTTTTCTTATCATTTCTAGGTCTGATTCCAACACTTCTAAAAAAAAATAATAAATGAATAAAATACATTGGAAAAAACACTTGGAATGATTAAACCGCTTGAATTTGAAACATATTCCCTGCCAATTTAAAATATTACCCCCGGCACATGTATATTTTGAACTACTAAATTGTTTAATGACTTTGTTTAGATGCATGTTTGTTTTGAGACTGAAATTTTTGTGCTACGAAACACATTAACTTCTTTTTAAATGTTAATTAAAATATACTGGACATACATGTACTAACTAAGTAACCGATTTAGGGGAAAGGGGGGGGGGGTCTCTTAATCATTTCGAATGGCAAACATATAAAGTTACTGTGAAAAATATCATTACTGGAGAATCACTTTGGTTATATTAATGATAATCATGTTATAAAGGCATTTCTCTCTCTCTCTCTCTCTCTCTCTCTCTCTCTCTCTCTCTCTCTCTCTAATTAAAGACTTTATATATGTAAAGTAGAAAAAAAAATCTGTAATGTATTTTTTTTTTCCAATCCACACTATCAATTTAATTCGCCCTAAAGATATTTAATAAACTGGATATCCACAGTACTGTTTATAATCCTCAGAATTAGTTCTAACATGTATTTCTGTATTATTTGAAAAAAAAATGTGTTAGAAATAAATATTTTCGTATTTCTGCTGCAGTTGGTAAATTAATTGACTTCGATTATTATCTATCCATTAACGATTTGTCGTCTTTAACATAATAACAATATGTTGCAGTGCTTGAAGCATCTGTATATTGCCCGTATTTAAATTTAATTTTTCACCATCGTTCTACATAGGTACATACATGTACTTATAACAACATTTATTTTCCAGATAAATTTAATAAATAATCTAGCAGCTAAATTAGAATGATAAAAATAAATATTGAAGATAATTTTTTCCAATAAAATAATGATTCTTTAAACACGATATGTGAATTATTAAATTTAAAACCTGTAAATCCTTACTTAAAAAAAGATTTA
Organism: Saccostrea echinata; assembly: GCF_033153115.1. Classification (NCBI taxonomy): domain Eukaryota; kingdom Metazoa; phylum Mollusca; class Bivalvia; order Ostreida; family Ostreidae; genus Saccostrea; species Saccostrea echinata. The sequence goes on from NW_026889789.1 coordinate 1,205,633, forward strand.
AGTCCTTTCACTTCGGGGTTCCGAATGACAGTAAAGACTGAACGATAAGTGAACGCTGAACGCAAGGTGAACGCAAAGTGAACGAACGAAGAGCGAACGGTGAACGCTTTGTGAACGGTGAACGCAAGCGCACGGTGAACGCTGAACGCAAAACTGTGAACGGAGAGCGAACGGTGAACGCACAGTGAACGAACGGTGAACCCACGCTGAACGAACGGTGAACGAACGGTGAGCGAACGGAAAAATGGGAAAGTAGAACGTTTCAGGGACTGTATATATCTAAAATTTCCTTTTTAATTTTGTAAGAAAGCCATGGTTTATGAGTAAAGAATTTACTACTTAATTTATCGATTGAACATTAACATACAATATGTATAAACAGATAGTTTGCAAAATTATTTTGAAAATAAATCTCATAGGACTTAGCATTAGAATTCTAATTATTGCATATGATTGATTTCAATTGAAGTTTTAGTACTAAAGCAGCAAATATCGGTGATCAATTAACACTAACGCAGAAAGCAGGCATACAATATTTTTTTAAAATACTTTTTTTTATAGAAATTTACAGATTTTAATAAGAAGGCTGCATATCTCTCATAGTGCACATACACAACATTAATGACATACTCTCAGTAATTATACTAGTATACCGTTGCACTCAAAGACTTGACAACTTATTAATGGTGGGCTTATATCAACAATAAGGATATCTATCAATCATTACAGCGTATTCATGAAAAATAGAGGATATTCAATGTATTGTAGTTAGATATGGAATTTATTTCATGAGTGGGACAGGATTCTCGAATTTTTAGTCGAAGTATTATGGATAAAATAAATTCCATATCCAACAACGAAATATTGCATTTTCTGTTTATTACATTTTCTTTGATTATCCCTCTACTCTTCTTCTTTCACGCTGCGTCAGAATATCACATTGGTATCCTTTCACACTGTCACAGAATATCACTTTCACTCAATATATAAATGACAGTATTTCACTGTTGAATAAGTAATTGATAGAATTCGTCAATTGTACACAATTTAAAGTACATTGATTTATGACGTCGACTTTTATTTTATGATAAGATAAAAATTATACTGGAGTTTTTTTTAAAACAAGTCATATCCGTTCTGAAATGGAAAATAAATATGTTCATCTTAAGTACATTTATTTCCTTAAAACAACATTTTTTGGTTGAATTGCAACATTCGAATGTAGATGGTCAGTTCTTAAACCGCAAAGTAAAACTAGACTAACAGGAATAGAGAGCTATAAATTTTCTTTGTTTTTCTTTTAAAACTTTAAATATAAAGATCCATGTAAGTAATTGAATATTTATTGATTGACAAGTTACTTTTTATTTTACAATATACCTTTCCGGATTTTGATGAGTTTTTCTTAACATTTTCATTTAAAATGAAAAAACCGAAAGTACGATCGACGTGAATTCCACTTAGAATAAACATTTATGTAAAATGGCACTACAGATTGATCCCGGAGAAATGGATATCTATGATGAAGAATTTCTTGGTCTTCAAGCTGAACCAATAGATTGTCACTGTCAAGAAATCTGTATATCAGAATATCAGGTTATGAATCCAGCTGGAGTCCTCGTCCTCACAACAACCCAAGAAACATAACTTCAGCGATTCTTGTGTCTTGGGGCATCTTACAATTATTATTTTATATAAATTTCCCGTTAACCCGCCTTATAAAACACTGATTTATAGTATGGAATTAAATTATAAATGATGTGTTAGACGAAACTCAAACTACCCTGTGTGAGAAGTTTTAGTTTAGTGATTATCACGACCTACATGTACATGTAATGGACGACAACCTAGTTTAAATGTAAACTGCTAAAAATGAAAACTCATCATTTTACGTGTACAGTATGTCTCAGCTATTTCATAGATAAAATCATAATTCAGATATTTAAATTACGATTTAGCAATTGCAATTGCAGTTGCAGTTCCAACTGATTTTAAAACTATTCACGCATGAATAATTTTAACAAATGAAGTTGAACGCTTTTTGTTAATATACTCTTATCGCTTTAACTCCATCCGATGCATCGAAAATAAATTCAACACATTTCTTCTTCTTCTTTCTTCGCGATATACTAGTTAGTTAACAAAAATAAAGGGGATAATTCTACGTTGAATATTCGGCGAAATTCTAGGAAATTTATCAAAGTTCTCCATATTGTCACTTACATGCACATGTATCAATCGCTACAAAAACAACAATGATCGATTTCGCTACTGTAATTAGAATATACAAGGGGCGAGGCTTACTGGCGGCAAGATTAAAGCGGGGTCCAATTCATGCATAAGTGCGTAAAGCAAACCCAGAAAGCGAACGTCGGGTTCGCTCTAGCGGACCCAGAGATGACCCTGAGCGAACCATGGGTGCGCTTTGGCTTCGCTCTGGTGTTAGGTTGTGTCTGGCAGGTACTGTATATATATATATATATATATATATATATATATATATATATATATATATATATATATATATATATATATATATATATATATATATATATATATATATATATATAAATGTATTACACATGAATTACATTTTTAGAGATATGCAACGGAGCTATGGTGGAATGATAATGATCTCTATTCAAGATCATTTAAAAAACTCAAAATTCAAAAAAATGTTATTTTCTAGCATGCAGACTAATTTTTATAACACTTCAATGGAGACCTGGTGGGTATATAAAGGCAAAAGATCTTGATGCAACTGCTAATGCAAGAGAAGATATACAAGTATTTCAGGGATAAAGATATCCTCAGTTATACAGTTGATATATATATATTTTTTTGTAAATTCGTGCAGTCAGAAAGTGCAACCATTTGCACAATGACAATATGTAAAAATGTACAATTTTCTTCATGTAACTCGTCCCTGGTAATGTTTGTAAGACAACAGGAATGAAATTATTTCAAGGCGAAGCATAGTTACATACATTCTTTTCTAATGGATCCCATTGTGCGTATATTGTTTGAAAATTTTGGGAAGAGACATAGTAGGTCAGGAAGTGATGATTATAGAAATAATGCACGTTAGTCAATGTTTGACCAGTTTAGAAAGAAACCTATAAACCTTAGTGCTTTTTCAAAGATTTCTAGGGTAATGAAAAAATCTAACACAATAATGAATGAATTTTTACCTGATTTTCTGTTTTTGCTTTGTACATTTAAGCAGTTAGTAGTAAAAAATACAATCACATAAAAAGTATTTTCTTGATGGAAAATATGAAATTCTTGCAGCTATGATATTCTGTCTAAAAGTTAAAGACATTGGCAATTTTATTCTCTTTCATAATTCGCAGTGGTGAATAATGAAGTAATTTTAATTCATAAATTTTCAAAACTTGCAGAAAAAGGTATGACATCCCTATCAAACTATATGAATGTGCATTTTACAATACGCCCAGTTATTCAGGTGATCCATTGTCTTTTTTACCCAAAACCTTGATGTACGTTTTTCGTATAATTTGATTTTTTTTCAAAATTTTGGAGTAGAATGAAAAAGGTAAATCCAATTGTATAACAATGATGCTATTTTTAGACTAAATGAAACAGAAAGTTTAACTCATAATAAATATTCTTCGGAGGCCAGAAGCTGGCAATTAAGGTTTATGCCATTTCCAAATTTCCAATTCTTTCCTCTTCAATATGCGCAAGTATGCATATTGAGAACTGCATTTTTATACGTATAGAGATTATCCAATATCTCTTATTTCGCGGCTTGGATAAGGCTGTCCGAAGAATGTCATAGTGTACCAGCCGTAGTAACTTCTCTGAACTACCTAGACATGATGTCATAATGGCATATAACGTCAAGTCACTGCAAATTTGAGCAGACATGACGGGGAAAGTGTCATAACTTTTACATTTCTTTCACATCACATTTTCTTCCTTTCTCAAGGCTTAGATTCTTTACCATGTATACGTTTGTAGACTATGAAAAATGCATTATATTTTTTTTTTTTTTTTTTTTTTTTTTTTTTTTTTTTTTTTTTCTCGACAAGTAGTCAACATATATCCGTTTTTCACTCTAAAAGGAAAATAAAGTCAAACCTGTGGACAATTAGATGGTTTTCACTATAAAATGTTTTGTAGCTTAAAAAAATCACTCTTAAGAGAATAACTAATCTCTGCATAATTAATAAAATGAGTCGGCCCTCTATAAAATCGTTGTCACATTTGGGACCAAAATCAAGAGAAGAATTAGGATGATTTAAAAAAAAAATTAAATACATATCTCTTTGTATGCAGAGCTATTAAAACACATTTATATTCATTGATTGCCTCTAATGTTTTTCATACACTGTACCTCAAGTTTATTTATTTGCAAAGAAAGACAAGAACGTAGACTTTAAAAGGTGTCTGCCTCTTGGGTTATGTTTCTTTCACTGAATCGACAGAAAAAAATTAAATTACCCAGGTATACAAGAAGTTTGGCTATCTTCTGTCAACAAAAAAATTGGTTGTAAAATAATCTTCTCATGTGTGAAATCTATTCTTTATTTTGTTATCCAAAAAATACTTCTATATATAAATGAATTGATGTATTAAACTGCAATGCGTATCTTTTTTTCTAAAATTTCTTTTGAAAACAATAACTTACCGTAATTGCAGCATGATTGTACTCCAAAGGTTGAAATCATGTAAAGATTACGATGAACATACACTTGTTCATAAGACCAATGAATTTGCCTAGTGTAATTAAAATAAAAAAGAAAAACGAGGCTGTACCCATGCGCCCCTTGTGTTAAGTGTCACACTTTGGTTTAGTTAGAAAATGCACTCTGATCTTTATGGGTTATGAATTGAATTTGAATTTGCTTTATCACGCAAAGGTTAAAAAGTATATTTTTATCATCAAGTTTTTATTCAAAAAGGCAAGACCTTAGTATATGTGTATCAATTTTCCCTAATAAGTAAATGTAAAACTAATTGTGCTCCGAATCATTCAGAAAAAAAATTCTGAAGTGTTAATTACATGTATATGAAAAGCAATACGGTAATCTAACTATTGATGGGATTTGCATTTTCTGGAGAGAATTCTTTTGTGTTATTATTTTCAACTGAATATCTCTCAATCTTACCCGCAGGAAAATGAAAGTATGAAATTAGTTTATTTTTGTCTTATTTCAGGTTTACTCTTCCCCACTATCAAAGATAGTCTATTTTTTACAATAACATTTATCATTTTTTAGATCACCTGAGCTGAATCCAAGTGTTCTTGAAACTCTCTAGTGCTTATTATCAGGAGATACCAAAATATGCAAAAACCTTGTATTATTGTTTGATATATCCTAGAAAACGATTTTTTTTTGTATTATTTAGTAGTATTGCCATGTCCCCCAAAATATAAGAGTTTTTCAGAAGAAGTTTATTTTCTAAACTTATGTTTTCATGGAGGAGTATTTATTCAAACACAAAAAAAATGATTTAAATAAAACAAATTAGATCTTACTGACAACATAATAACTTATTTATATAAAAAAAAAAAGTTGAATTCACTTCATGTGAATTGCTACAGACCCTAAAACGTGCTACTACACCACTTGCACGGTTCGGTTCGTTTCGTTTTGTGTACGGTACGGTACGCTTCTTGCACGGAACGGTACGCTTTGTGAACGGTACGGTTCGCTTTGTGCACGGTACGGTACGCTTCTTGCACGGTACGGTTCGTTTTGTGTACGGTACGGTTCGCTTTGTGCACGGTACGGTACGCTTCTTGCACGGTACGGTTCGTTTCGTGAACGGTACGCTTTGGTGAATGGTATGTAAATTAAGTGGGCGGAGCCTGTACGCTTTAGTTTATGATTGGCTACTTCATAAAGTCGTTTATTTCTTTATTATAATCTCTTTATTTTATATAAATGGAAGGACGATGTCGCAAAAAAAAAATTTTATAAGTTGTTTTTGAGTTAAAACTGTTATAAATACTTCCTTTTTTCAGCTGTAGTTTTGTTGTTAAATATAACTAGTCGTCTTAATAACTGTATCTTTTTTTAATTTACTTTCTGTATGAACTACCTTCAATTTTTAAAATAAATAATTTTAGTTGTCTATTTATTATCTTATTTTGTACAACATCGCCTTATGGTTCAATAGCTTAATTGGAAATAAATCGAACATATCAACAAACACTGTATAACAAGGATGAAAAAAAATATTTTGGTTGCCTCGCCATAAAAGGACTTTCTGTATTTTGTTTTAAAGAATAAGCGTACATGTGTTTTTTTTTCCTTTAACTTTTCCTAATTGAATACAATTATTATTTTAAATATTCACTTATCACACTTTTAAACAAATGAGATTTTAAAATCCCTCATGCTTTCATTTCGTCTACCATTCTTTTTACGTTCTTGTCATTTTGTTTCATTAAAACAAACAAACAAACAATTTTCTCTTGACCGAATGATCAAACAAACAATAAAAAATAAGTTATTATTTTTATTTGCGAGGAATTATATTTTTTTTGTTTTACATAGATTTCTTAGGTGTTTGGTTCACTAAGAAAAATACATTGAAAAGTAATCGGTAGAAGTGCACACAATTAGTGCAAAATATTACTTTATTTTTTGTGCGCGTAATTGTTTTCCTTTTTACATAAATTTTCCATCAATGTGGAAAAACGCTTTTTGAAAGGAAGTTACAATTAAGAAAACGGTTAAGAACAATTCCATCTACAATGTATAAATGTATATAATATATATTGACTGCAATGACAGATTTCCGAAATAAATCATGTCAAAATGTTAGAAATAAATAGTCCATTTTCAATTATCTTGAAAATAAATAATATGCAGCCATGCATGTCCTCAGAAACTTTGAAAATGAATAATTTGCCCATGCCAGGTGCTACCCCCCTCCCCCTTTTGTTTCCTTGTCAAACTCAAACTTTTTTTTATTGAAGATCTAGAAGAAAAGCTGACTGCACATGGACTTCTGTTTAAATCTGCTGATTAAAACTGGTTCATTGTTGACTTACTGTTTAACACAGCAAACTGTTGATACACATGTTAATGTAGGCATATCTGGACTAACGGGATTAGATACGGTTCAATATACACAGCTCAAGTTTTTACCTGTGCACGTGTGATGACAATACTTGATCGAAATTTTCAAATGTTTTAGAGTAAATAACGAAAGTAAATACATGTATAGAAAGACCTCAGTCTAGATAACGAGATCATGGCAAGAAATGTACAGTGTTTCTTTAAAAAACTTGGATGAACACGCACGCACGGACTAAGCATTTTTTTTTAAGATCAAACTGGGCTTTATGTGTAAATTCCAGGTAACATATTTTACCTGCAGATGCAAATCAATTGGGAAAATGCTTTAAATAAAAATTAATTCTGACATATATCCAGATATTTTTTTTTTTTTTTTTTTTTTTTTTTTTTTTTTTTTTTTTTGATTACGTGTATAAAACTAATAATTCCATGCGAAAATGTGGCGATCGAACTTTTTGACAGTATGTTATATTGGCGATAACATCTTGAGTTGGTCAGAAGAGTGTAAACCAACATATATTATTTATATTTACATCGCTTTTATTTATTTTTTCTAGTGATTGAGAGGCGTTTACATTTAAACATGTCCGCTTTCAAATTGATAATTTAGTTCGTATTTTTTTTTTTAAATTGTGTTGTTGTTGTTGTTACTAAATATGTAATCATTTCTCCCTAAAACTATGAATTACATGAATACAAAAATGATTTTAAGGGCTTGGTTTCGAAAAATAGCACAGAATCCTAATACATTACATAGAGACAAAAATAGGTAGATAAAAGCTATAGAAATAAAAGATAAAGTATTTAACTCATTTTTATTTATTATAAATTGTAGACGAAAATATTACGATGCTGCATTTAATATGAAAAAAAAAAATGTTAGTCAAGCACAACCCATTCATGCATAGCGAATAAGGAATCGTCTCACACTCTGTTGAGTTGTTTTGAAGTCGTAACTAGTTTCCTTATATTAACAGATGTAAGGCCAGATGCATGTACTTAATAATAATATTTTGAATCTCTTGGGTTATTTTCCGTCCTTCTTTAACGGGCGCTGTGTCGAAAGAAATAAAAGAAAATTACTTACTATATTTGGTCATTGCAAGATTCGGAATGCTTTCGGGGGCGTGGCTTGCATAATTATTTCAAAAATTATTCATGAACGGTACCGTTCGCTTTGTGGACGGTACGGTACGCTTCTTGCACGGTACGGTTCGTTTTGTGTACGGTACGGTTCGCTTTGTGCACGGTACGGTACGCTTCTTGCACGGTACGGTACGCTTCTTGCACGGAACGGTACGGTTCGTTTCTGAGGTGTAGTAGCACGTTTTAGGGTCTGTAAAAAGGTTCTATGTAAATTAAGTTTTTGGTGTGCCTAGATGAAGTTTCGGTCAAAAGAGGATTGATATTGCATATGAGATTAAACTTTGATTAAACATGACAAAATTCAAATGGAACAGCAAAATTTATCATGACTATTTTTTTCACCATAAATGAGTAGAAACATATTTATTTAAAAAGAAATAAATTAAATACGTTCACAAAAACTTGTAAGTTTGAAAAGTTTTTGAACTTTAGTGAGAAACTTTTCAAAAATTCTTTGGAACAGCAAAGTCATGATTAGTTCTATTTATGATGAATCGTCCTCAGAAAGTATAGATTGAAGAGTGTTCTAATCACACCTAAAAGGCATAAGAAGGAGGAACAGGAGTAAAGTTCAGCAAAAATCAATCTGTTTCCGTTTTTTTGTAAAATTTACATCTTTTCACGATTTTTTCCCTTATATTGAGACGCCACTTTCCCGGTAGAGGGTTGTAAGTTAAGACCTGGCCCCAGGATTATGAAACAGACTTGGACTTAAGTCAAAATTTCAGTCGTCCATAAAATATTTATTACTTGTGAATTAAAACTCGTAATTTGTATGCAACAGCAGTTTATTGCTGCAAAGTGAAAAAAGCATTTTCATTTTGGACTGCTACATTTCTAAATCATTTTAGTGGATTATACATTTTTTGACTTATGCTTAAGATGTTTCATCATCCTGGGGCCTGTACACCGCACTTAAGAACTTCTGAGCAGTACCTAATTCGACACAGGGTTTTGGTGCATACGGTCTTATCCGAAGTAAAAAGTCGACCTTTTCATTATCTTTTTAAGAACAGTTAGGTCATTATAAGACATTTGGTTATAATAATGACTCAGGTTAGCCTTGTGGCCCATGGATCTCATTGTTTCTTTTATTTTTCAGTATCAACTTTTGCAGTTAACGGCAATAATGATATTTTTTTTCTTAATGCAAACATGGGGCTCATATCGGTGGGACTTGTCGACAATTGAAGGACCTGATCCTACTCCTGATGTTTTCAGAGGTTCGAGATTGTGCCCCGTTAACGATTGCTTTTATCCATAGTATTTCTAAGATTTTTCACTATTCCTTATATTCACCTTTTGCATTTATCCGCTGAATATCCAAAGAGTTAAGGTCAAAATTATCTTACCCTGAACCGTAAGATACATGTGCATTGCTTTGGTATTCAGCTCACTTGAACTTTTATATGATCTGATTTTTTCAGATCACCAATCATTCAGCATCCTTTAATCTAGCTGTCTGTCTGTCTGTTCGTTTGTAAATTGAATTTTTTTTAATCTGACAAACAGCAGGGCTAAATTAACTCAGCTGCGTGTTGTGTCTCCTAGGTTTCTTAAGGTAAAATTCGATATGAATTTCAACATTAAGTTTTATATCTGTAATAAGTTCTTTTGGATTTTGTACGGCTGAGAACAAATTGAAATGTTAACAAAAAAATTAATTAAGGCAAATAAGCAAATAATAATAATAATAATCTCTCTCTCACCTTTCACACCACACTCAAACTAGAAATAATACGAAAACAGTTATTAAGTTTAAAAATATCTGATACTAAAATTACTTTTAATTCACAAGTCTTTGCGAGTAATGAGATTAATTATTTATAGTTCTAGAATCTTATTCATTATACTCAAAATCCATTCTATTCCTTACTGAAACAGTATTTTGCTTGTAACTTGGCAACAATTACTGGGAACAAATAAATTTGTATAATTTGTCAGATTATTTAATGGCTATAACTCCCCCCCCCCCCCCCAAAAAAAAAAAAATACAGCATTTCTATCGCAAACGCTAATTCTGATAAAAATATTAAGAAAGCACCAGCTAGCATATGTTATATGTTATGTTATCTTTTAATCAATTCACAAAATCAACAAAATCAACATAAAAGCAGAATACCGTAGACAGGGGTGTGATCTCTATAGACCAAAAGTACATTAATCAATCCCGGGTCACCTTGCTCCTGTTATTTTTCTCCCTTTATTCTGATAAAATGAACTTTTATAGCAGGAACACCGGGGTATACATCCAACAGGCACTTTCAATTTTATAAACATTTTTAGGGTTTTATATAAATTAACGCCATTTTTTTATTTTTAAAATTTTTTTCGTCATATATTGCTGCTTCTCGAATCCAAAAAAAGAAAGGCGGTAGATTCCTTCAGCTCAAACTGACTACGCAGTATAGTTAATTAATGTCTCGGTGAATTTATTTTAGATAAAAACATTCTTTACAAGGATGGGCTATTTTAGGACTTTACTGATATCGGACAAATGTAATGTGGTTCAAATCTACATGTTGAGAACGATTATTGTCGACGGATTTTTCCGTTATTTTCCGATATCCCTCGTTTTAAATTCGCCCAGTCACAGTTCTGTTTATGAAAATATACTGTCTTTTTGCATTCGCTCCGTCTTATATTTGATCATTTGTGTCTAGGGCGAAAGGGGCGAAAATAAAACGGAGGCGAAAATTTACCTGCATACAGTACTTCATTCGAAAACGGCGAAGAAAAAACATCCCAGTACTGAGAAAAATAAGGGGGGGGGGGGGGTATATGCTATGTTCTTTCTATATTAGTCGCAAGCTGGTATATATAGCCCTAACTCTCAAACGCTTCTTAATTTCGAATTCTCTCAATCAAATTTTCATACGCAAAATGTAAAACACTTGTATTCGGCTTATACACAGAGAGCTTTTCTTACATTAAAAAAATGTACTTGATACTTGTAAATTATTTACAGTGTCATATAGGTCTGATAGTCAGGGTGTTTGTTTAAATTTATTTTTTAAATGCATTTCACAATTTGTTAGCCTGCATATACATAGCGACTACACGAGATTCAATTACAAAATAAACAAATAATAATTATGATGTTTGAAATAATAATAATAAGTAAAAGGAAAATACATGTACTGTAATTAAATTTCATCCGTTTTTAGTGTTGAGGCTTGATTCCATCCTGAAAAAGTTTCGCCCCGGCAAACATGGTGTAATACGCACTTTCCTTTGAGGTGAAAAATACGTGAGCACATAAAACCCTTCTCGTTTTTGGCTAAGAAATTTACGAAATTTTCTTTTTGCATACCATAACTTTAATGCACTCATTTTGATTGACTTTTAGCAGTTTAGTAACATAGTATATGAATATTGCATGCTAGCTAGGGTAACATTGGAAATTGTCACCCTCGAAAACCATTGTTGACCTCGGCGAAGCCTCGGTCAACAATGGTTTTCTTGGGGTGACAATTTCCAATGTTACCCTAGCTAGCATGCAATATTTATTATATTATACTGAATGTTATATATAAAATGTTTCACAGTGTATGTATCAAAATGAAACAACTTAAGTTTACTTTTTTTTTAAAAATGTCTTTCTTTAATCATAAGTCAACTGAATTCAATTAATATCACAGAACACTGTGTTGAAAGAAATGAATATCACATAACACCATGTTTTTAATTAAATAAACATCGTATAACATATAACATTAACTCAACAAATGGATATCTCAGAACAAATGGATGTCTCAGAACAAATGGATATCACAGTTTGAATGGAACATAATATTAAGGATCAGTTCAAAGAAGTTCACTATTTACTTTGGGGGCACAAAGTTGAAATGAACCACATAGTTATTGAGAGATGGGTATACATTAATGCCCATTGAACTGACATTGGCGGGTACTGAATTTAAGTTTAAGAAATTTAGTGGCTGTGGAGATTCCACCGATTTCTCTTGGTTTGTGGGAACTTCTGAAAATGTACTGTCATTAAATATAGCATCGAGTTCCTCCATAGTTATATCTTTTAAAGCAACGTTTTCATTCTCTTTCTGATCATCTCGTGATCCTAGAATTCCACTTAAACAGTCTGACATTTCCCGTTTCTTTGGATCACTGAGTCGACAAGCATAACTTCTAATTGAAGCTTCACTTTTATGGCCTGATGCTCTCATAATATGCCGTGATTCTATCCCCGCATCATTAAGAGCTGTTATGGCGGTAGCTCTGATGGAATGGTTTGTGTACATGTTGGAAAAATTCCCAAGTTTGGAGATCGCTGACATCATGGTTCCCAGAATGTTCTTTCCTATAGCTGCACGACAATACCACACCCTGTTTGACTCAAGATATGAATCCAAAGGACGCTGCCATAGAGCATCAATCTTGGGGTGCAGTTTATCTAAGTATTTCAGGAAACATCACATTTCCTGGCTGCGCGTATATTCTTCCCTCACCAATAGTGTCATCAGGGGTTCCATCAACACTACAATATTTTAAGAAAATATAAATTTATTTTTAAGTGAAATTTCAAATGTAATATATTTGTATTTATGTGCAACATAAAGTAATTTATACCATCTATCGATTCATTGTATTGTTATGTATTCTTTCCGGATATCTATCGATTAATTGTATTGTTATGTATTCTTTCCGGATATTTTAATGCCACACTCAACCTAGGTTTATATCGGTAACTTGAACTTATCACGTGATCATTGTTTATCTCTAGTCTGCACACTTTGTCTGAAAATGTTTTGACCCACCGTTCAGCAAAATTATTTCCACTTTTGTGCATTATTCTGTTTCATGGATACGGTTTATAGACACTGTAAGTAATATGTGCGAACAATAACATGATTTTCCTAGTTAGAAAGGCTTGAATTTAATCGTCGCACTTTGTGGTATCTGTGACTGTACATCATGCGGTGATGCTGAGGATAGAATGACATTAAAAGTCCTTATTCTGGGGCATTCATTTATACGCAGATTTGAGAACTTTGTATCAATTAGTTCTGATCATCGGGTGACGCCGAATTTAAATCTTAATTCAGAGGAGCTACAGATTTTCTATTTAGGTTATGGGGGAGCGTCACTGGCTCAAATTCGCGCGCAAGGCACTCGTTATGTACGAAACCTGCGTCCAGATGTTGTTTTGTTACAAGCTGTATCAAACGATTTGTGTCGGAGAAACACATCAGTGGAAGACATTTTTCATGAACTTGCGGACTTTGTAATTTATTTCCGTGATGCGGAAGATGTGAAAAAAGTAGTGGTGCTTCAGACATTGCATAGAATTCCCCCGACAAGACGTATCAGGTTTCATGTGGACACAGAGTGGTTTAACAAGATAGTTGATGAATTAAATAGACGCATGTCCAATTACTTGCAGAATGTAGAGGGAGCAGCATTCTTTCGCCTATCAGGTTTCTGGTGTCCAAATAATCAGAGGACGGCATTTCTGGCTGATGGGGTCCATTTGAATAATCAGGGAAATAAGAAATATTATAATAATTTGAGAGCTGTTATTGTTTCCTTGATAAAGTCTATCAATAATGGTGGGTACATGTTTGTGCAGCATTTATATTTAGTCTAATGATACATTTTACAACTTTTATCTCTTTATTTTGAAAATCCACATATGCAGTGGTGATTTAATGCAATCTAATATATTGATGCATATAGCCATATAATTACTATATCATTTAATTTATACATTTATGACACCCCCGTAAAGTTGGGGTTGTTTAATTGGATCTTGTGTATTATTTATTAACAGCTTATTTAAAACTAACTATAAATTTTAATTTTGGCAGGATTTTACACCCCTATATGGTCGGGGTTTAGTTTTAGCAGGATCTTGCACCCCTATATGGTCGGGGTTTGAATTATAGCAGGTTTTGCACCCCTATATGGTCGGGGTTTACTCAAGCAATATCCTGCATTAAGATACATACATTCCAATATTGTTGAGATTTCTAGAGGTTTCTTATCTATAAAATTGTCAAATATGTAGATATTTTTGGAATTCTGCATGTATAATCACCTCGCATTTATAGAGCATAATTAAATATATAACAGAAATGCTATAATTTTAGACACAGTTATAATACACTCCACTGTTATTCTTATCTGGTGAAGTATCATAATTGCTTATAAATGTAGCTGTAAGGCTAGCTAGAATTTTACTACCAATATTGATTGGGTATTAAATGATTTAGATTTTAGAAGTATCCAATGATGTTAAACTTCATGGAGTGTATATTTATATGAAGAATTAAAAAAAAAATTCTATTGGTGCCTTCATTGGTCTTGTTTAGAGCTCTGAAATATTTTTATTGATAATGTTAATAGCTCTCAAATAAATATTGTAGATGAATGAAACAACGGGGTCCAAAAGACCGGTCAGGGGCAAGAGGACAAGACCTGTACTTGCCGCTGCAGGATCAGCAGAACAGGCGGCTCAGCAGGAATCAGAAGTATATAAATATAAATGTATATTGGTTCATAAGTGTTACCTGTGATTTTTATCAGCCTCCTCAACAGCTTGGAATACAAACTGTCGCCCACGGGAATCTGTGTTGACTCCAAATGTTGATTTTGTTATGTATCTTAAATTTTCTCGCCCCGTTCGACACATATAAAACATAGCATCAAACCAGACTTTCATCTGCAGGCCACATGGTGTATTAATGTTAAATACTACTCTGTCTGAGTTGTAAAGTTTTCTCAGGTCCTCTTGAGTAATCGGAGGTTTGTGGACGATGGAGCCATATCCCTTTTTTTCATGTCCGTAACTTTTGCCTTGAATACTTTTTTGCAGTCGCTAAATTCTGGATCATTGATATCAATTTTGCATGTTTCTTTCAAGTATTTGGAAAGTCCATACTTAATGCTCTGAAGGGAAGTTACCTTCAAATTATCCCCGGATTTTGATCTGATCGACACGGAAAAAAGTCTCAAATTTTCATTTAGTTGATCCTTCGAGAAACTCTCAAACTCTTGGTTGATGTTTTTCTGGGTCAGGAATGACCTGAATAAATTCACCGACCTTTTTATGGTCCTCTGTGTACTCTTTGAATCTTTTTCTTCGATTAAACATTTAATATGGTCTTCATCAACGCTTGCGAACATTATGATTTTTTATTCAAACGATTTTCGTTTGGTTTACCAATCTAGGTCGATTTAATTAATTGGAATACATACATTTCACATATTGGAGATTCCCTTAAACATGCACAAAAAGCATGCAGAAAGGTAAATATGCTTAAAATAAACATACCAATGATTACTGACTTATTATGCATCGTGTCTCAAAGCACTGCATATATTTATGCCATCACCTTATTTTTATGGTGTAATTTTCGTTGCATAGAAATAGATTGATTTCCTTTTTCTGTTAATGCAATGTAATTACTTAGACACATCTCCCAGTGCTAAAGAGTGATAATATAAAAGCGAAACATTTTTCTAAATTCCTGGATGTTTCAAACATTTAATTTAACTTGTTAGCTATATGTATATTGAATAATTATGATGATTGTAAAAAAAAAAAAAAAAAAAAAAAAAAAAAAAACTTCACTTGAGAAAGAATATTTTCTAGTGACATAGAGTAACCACCCCTGGTAATTCTTACAACTAACCTTCCCGAAGATATGTACAATAACAACAAAATGTTCCTGACATTTATATTGTATGCTTTTTTTTATACATTGCTCTGCCGCAGTTCTTTTCAAGAGTTACAGCATATTATATCTAAACGGTTTATAAGGAAAATTGGAGAGCGCGTATGCAACTTTTTATTGCATAAGCTACAGTTAATTGCCTGACGTCACGTGCGTCAGACAGTATAAGGATTAATTTTTCCAAGATCCGAAACTAAGCGATCATTCTTAATGAACTAGATTTCGTGCAAGCTGATTTACAACGGAATTTGTTACCTGCATTTAAAGAAAAACAGTTTACAGAAGAAAGAATCATATTACTGATGCAATTTAATGATGTGTTTAATTCCTTCAGTTTTTTGCATGCACATGCTTATTCTTTGCAATCCTTTGTATGGACATGTCCGTGTAACATTTTTTTCTGCGTTTCTAAACTACTGGATCAGTCCATTTGCCTTCTACAAAAGGGGTGAAACAATCATTTCGCGCCAAATGTCCCATGTAAATTATCTTCGCGCCTTTTTCTTGGATTGTTCTATTGAATGGGTGTGATAACTTTTATGGAAATAAATAAAGTTTATTCTTTTAACCTGATTCTTAAGCTTCAGATTTTTTTATTAACAGTAAATTTTATCTCATTTTTTTTTTATAAAAACACACATTGTATATGGGCAGGTAACATTTAAAAAGCAATGGATTTGCTGATTATTCTTACTATTTATCCTATAAGTGGACTAGTCCAATTATAAACAAACTCCATCCAATGTAAATGGGACATCCCTTCTTGATTCAGTCTGTTTTCCATCTTTTCTTTCAATATTACATTTATTAATAAAGTACGTTACAAGGATAGGCTTTTTAAAAAGCTTAGAAAGTCAGCCAGTAGCATATTATTTCATGCTTTGTGATGAACAAGGGTTTCCTCTTAATACAGTGACAACAGTGTAGGTCAGTACCCGTAGAGGAATGGGTTCACTCCCGTAAGGTTCTAAGTAAAGAATCGGCAAAATGAAGAAGACATCATGATCTGTACTGGTTTTCATTTATAAAAAAAGCACGTTATTATAAATTATGAAAAAGGTCCTGAAATCGATTGAAAAGAAAAACTGAACAATTTTAAAACTGTAGGGCCTACAAAAAGATGTATTTTAAACTCATTTATAATACATGTATATGGTAAGACCATCATCGCGTGAGTTTTGTCCGGAGGGGGGGGGGGGGGAGGGGTGTTATTAGTATCTTGTTTTGCTCTAGCTATAAACTGTACAGGCCATTTACTTTGAGTTCTAGAGCAGCATTGAAGCATTTAATTTTGTCTCAAACACTTTAAGACAACTTTCCCATTTAAAAGTGTTCATAATTTACTTCGTCGTTGAAAACGACAGAAAAGAGACAAGTCTATAAATAGAGACCGTCTCATCAATTTATCACTGACGAGAGTGTGCATGAAGAAGGGCGCCCTCTGGTAAGAGAGTACATGTAATATGAATTTCTTTAAAACAAATCAATGAGCTATTTTCCCCAGAATTATAATCTACGCTAGGGCACTTGCAGTTTCATCCCAACGTAACTAGGCAGCCCGTGGGCTAACTAATAAATGATCACCAAATAGTGGCATGTCTTAGATATTCGTTAATCTGTAGTATTTGGTTATGACACTTGAGAAAGTCAATTCAGGCCCGTAGGAATTTCACTTTGAGGGGTCAGAACCATACATTTTCAGTTGGGGGGAGGCACTATGAACTACCAAAATTCCTTGACAAGCATAAAAAAAAGTCATCAGACATTATTATTGAGGGGGCACAAGCATATAGCAGCTATGTTTTCTATAGTATTCTATATATCGGCAAAATTAGGGGGGGGGGGGGGGGGGCACGACTCCCCCGTGTCCCCTCCCCCGGTTCCTATGGCGATGCAATTGTACATCAAGATTATGTAATGAAGTATCGCAACTATGTCGCTCCTTGATGACGGAAACGTTTAGCACCTCTTTTGCTTATACCTTCCATAGATATTGATTAATTAGTCAGGCAAGATTTTTGAAAAGCTTTTACTTGTGTGAATTTAAACTTTGTGACGATAATCTATCCAAGTTCCATTTTTACGATAATTACATGTAATTTGAGGTTAGCAGTCCTCAAGTATATTCTTAGTTTAGCATAAGAAATTTCAATGACTCGGAATCTTGTGCATGCATTCATGAAGTTTAATTTCATTGTTATCAACAATCAACATAACATATTGCTTATACATGTATTTAATTCCGAATTGTCCGGAATGTTGGAGAACGTTTTTCCTATACGGCAAAAGATCTTTGGGGATGATTTCCGATGTATAGGAAAATGTATCCTTTAAATTATACTTACCAGGGGAAAATAAATAACGTTGTATGAACATAAAGTGATGAAGACGGTAAAAAGGTTTGCTGTAATGCATTAATTCCGAAGAAGCTTTATAAATAGGTCGCCCGCGTGGCACAGTGGTTAGAGCGTCCGCTTTAGAGTCGCGGAGAAAGAAGCTGACCTTTTCGTCGCGGGTTCAAATCCACTGCGGGACCTTAAGACCAGTCTTTGGTATAAACCTAGGTCCACTGTCGCAGTAAGTGTTGGCACGACAAAGATCCCTAACTGCTCAATGGTCCTGAGTGCCGAGTATAAGTATAAATTTGCATAAAATAAATAAAGTGAGTGAAAAATTCTCTAGAGGGACGTAAAACAACAAATAACTAACAAAACATATAAAGAGTAAATATTCAAGGGAAGTACACACAATAACAATCATTAGCCAGAGAAATTATATCGCTGGACGGACAGAGAGATGTTGATTTGAAAACTATAAGCACTTGCTGTAATGCTCCCTCTAAACATCAAATAAAGCAATTATATTTCAGTCGTAGATTTCAAATCAGTTTTCCTAAAAACTAAGTTCATTATATGTACATGTACACACACACACTTTCAAAACAATAAAATCAAATGCCAATGAAACTATTTTAGATGACAAATTAGCGAAATTTTATCCCCGCTAAAAATTATGTTTCTACAGTTTATATATACGAGGCTGTTTGGAAAGTTCGCAGACTTCTGTCATAACTTTTTTACTTAACGTTACATTATTTTCATAAATGGTAGAAATGTTTTATCTATAAAATCGAATGATGTATATTAAAACTTTTTAAAATAATGTGATTTATTTCAAACTTATCCAGAATTAAAAACTGCAAAAATCTGATCACGGAGCATGTCCAAATTTAGAGATTTACATACAATACTCTAAATAATGTCTGTAGTCATTTCCTCTGTGAAATGGAACAAAAACCATACACAAAAAAAAAAAAAAAAAAAAAAAAAAAAAAACACCTAGACGTGCAAATTAAGAATTGTTACATCAATACATATTCTATTCCAAATTATGGCTTTATACTTTGCTTCGTTGAAAAGAAATCAAATTCAGAAGATAGATAGTCCTCATTGTGAGAATGGCTAAAAAATGATGACGTTGTAGAACGTCACGGAGCAGTAGTTAACGATATAATTTTGTGTTGTACACATGTACCTGGCTTGGTCAATGATAAAGGAGTCCAACTACTGGTGATGAGTTTTTTGGTTCATTAACGTAAGAACTGTAAACAAATACAAAATTTCAATCATTCAACATCAATGAAGCAGTTAAATTTAAACTTTTTATTGAGGTTGAAAGAAATATCTACCCATCCCACAGATATAAAGCTATTTTCAGCACGTATAGTTTCCTCCGATACGGTTCTTATTTTCATCTGCAACTGATGTTGACTAAAGAAGTCTCTTAGGCATTCATTTATATAACCGTGTTTAAAGATTACACACATCTGACCTCTGCAACCTGGCCAAAAGTAGTATTTGACCTCTGCCACTTCAGGCGTCATTGCCTTGCCATTGTAACCATTTGTTGTTGTGACTGTCTGTGTACCTTTACAATTTGATGATCAGTATGTTAATTTTTGAAATCTTTGAAATAAACATAAAATGATGTTGATTTATTGATTTATACTCTCTCTCTCTCTCTCTCTCTCTCTCTCTCTCTCTCTCTCTCTCTCTCTCTCTCTGTGTGTGTGTGTGTGTGTGTGTGTGAGATTTTGTTGGGGGAAGGTGGGTGTTATGCTTAGTATCCGTTTGTTTGTTTAATATCCATGAATTCCCAATGATTTCCAAAATAAGTTTTAAACTATTCCTTTGCTGTTGCAACTTTTCTTATATAAATCAAATTATTTCATACAATCCAAACGAATAAGACTGCATCAAACATACTTTTATTTTTGTAAGACATAGATTTTGATATTAATATCCTTCATTCTTTTTCTTCATTTACCAGTGAGCATGTCCACTTTTTTACACTTTTGATACATCTTTATATTCTTAGTTTCAAAGCATTTCATAAAAAATGTTAAAGATATGGCTATATCAAGTATATTTCTCATTTTACGCATTGCGCTCGCACGTGCATGCATGTGCATGATGACTATGTCATCTTTTCGACACTTTTAATATATCTAAACATTTTGAATATCAAAGCATTTCATCACAAAATATAAAAGTAACAGCTATAGCAAATATATTTGTCATTTAACGCATTGCACTCGCGCTCGTGCAAGCATGTGCATGAGACCATGTCATCTTGTTTACGCTTTTACAATGTCTTTATATTCTGAGTATCAAACCATTTACCCCCCCCCCCCCGAAAAAAAAAAATAAATAGATAAATAAATAAATAAATAAATAAATAAAGTTAAGGCTATATCAAGTATATTTGTAATTTAACAGATTTCATGCACACGCACATGCATGCACGTGGGCGTAAATTGACCTTCTTTCCGTAAATCTACATAACATACCTATTCACCCTAAAAAGATTTTACCTTAATCGGATAAGCAGTTTACGAGATCACTAACGGACAAAAAAAGTACCCAGGAAGAAGAAGAAAAATAACTAGATGCGTGCTTCTTGCCCAGGCAACAAGTGGTCTTCCGACCGACTCTTCGATGGAAATAATATGCTGCAATACCTCATATGAAACATAACTGAATGTCGAATTTTCTTATGTATTCAAGTACTACAGGTTTTCAAAAACAGACCATGATTATTACAAGTTTTTTTTCAATAGAATTCGTAAAAAACAAACCTTTAAAACATCGGTGAAAAGTACACAACAGAAATGTCATTTTTAGCTGAAAAATGAGGGAGGAAACGAGAAAGAAAATATTGCCTCCAGTTTGAATCGGCCATATCATGCCATCAGAGAAGTTGATTCCTTACTCAAAAGGTTACAGTTTTACTTTATGTATTCAAGGTAACTGTAGCTGTATTCCTACATGAAATGTAATAAAATGTTATATTGATCAAATATCACAAAATTAGAACGGCAAAAATACCAGATATCATTTTAAAATTAAAATATCATAGATTTAAGCTGAAAAAGGTAAATAAAAAAAAATCGAATTACGGACATTCTGGGGATTATACCGGGGTCCCCACATGAAAATCCAACATCATAACCATTGTACTAGCGAGGACCACCGCTTCGAAGTGAAAAATGATGAATATCTAGAGTATGGGTTGATCAATTTTAAAACAAATTATAAATTTAATCTTTTTATGAGACTCTTTATTTAGCAAATAAATTTCATAGAAAATTATTGAAAAACAAAAAAAGTTGAACAATTGGTTTTTTAATTCACTTCCGATTGCGACCGGAAGTAAGATCGACGAAAAATAAAGGTCGATCGGCATATCTACATGTGATGCTCTATCATGTCCGTGAGTTTCACTTTCATACCTGTAGCCGATCTCGATAAAATTATCGGACAAAATTCCATTTAAAAAATACAAATTTCTCCAAAACTCGCGAACGGAAGTGTATTTTGGAAAAGTGAAGGACACCCCTAGAAATATTTTTATGATGCATCATCCCTGTTAATTGTAACGGGGACCGTTACAGATGTTCCCCAAACGCTCCCCTATTTCCTTTCAAAGTCTTATTCCCTGTGAGCTTCATTATATAAGGCAATGAAGTATATTGGTCGTTTTACTTATACACGCGCACGTATGTGCATGTACATGTGCAAGATGACCATGTCAACTTATGTACACTTTTAATACACCTTTATATTCTTAGTTTCAAAGCATTTTTTATTAAAAAATATAAAAATTACGACTTTTTCAATTATATATGTCATTTTACATTACACACGCGCGCTCGAGCATGTATGTGCATAAGGTCCATGTCATCCAGTCTACACTTTTAATATACATATATATTATGAGCATCAAACCATTTCATCAATTATATAAAAGTTACGGCTATATCAAGTATATTTTTTTCATTTTACGCATTGCACACACGTGCATTTGCATGCATTTGTATGATGACCCTGTCATCTTGTCTACACTTTCAATATATCTAAATATTTTGAATATCAAAACATTTTATCAAAAAATATAAAAGTTACAACTATATCAAAGTTTCATTAAAATCGGTGATCATGCGTGGCAAAGAATTTTAAGTGGTTACAGAGAATCGCTATTAAAAGTATATTGATGACATTGAACATATAACATATTGTATATGGGCAAGTAACACTAAATCAATGAATTCGCTAAGATTTTGAACAAATTTTATTTTCCTGTTTACCCTTAAAGTGGACTGTACCGATTAACTACACATTCATAAAAAGACTAGAATGTTTCGCCGAAAATTATGTCTCGCCCTGAGACGGTCAAGGAAACTGATACCATTTATGTTCAATAACAACATCTTTTAGAAAAAAAATATATTCATATCAACTACACTAAACATTCTTTCAAAAAAAAAAATTCTTATTTTTTGTTGTTTTCTATTCATTTAGTAATATGACACAAGCCAGCATAGGGAAACATATGCCACATATATAATACTGACTTTAAATATTGATTGCTTTAGTCAGGCAGGTTTCTTGAAAAGCTATTACTTATAACCATGGTTTAGGATAAGTTTTTCCATGGTGCAAAACAAAAGGTTGTAGTTATCGCATTTCCACTTGTAGTCATGCCGTTTTCTACTTTGAGATACAGACAAAAGCAATTGTAGTAGACGTTTGAGGAAAGCTCGAATTAAAACTCTAGTTCGAAACAGAATTGCAACGTAATTGCGAAGTGACAATCCAATTCCTTCACATTTCATTGATTCTTATGTTAGTTTCATTTAAACAAACGCTCGGCTGACCCCGTACACTCGGATCTGCTCAAAGGAGTTTACGGAGACAGCCGCCATTTTGGATTAAAATTAGAAATGTGAATATCTACAGTTTGGATTAATCAATTTTAAAACAAATTATATATTAAGCATTTTCAGAAAGGCCTCTATTAACCCTACTAATATCAAAGAAAAATATTGAAAAACAAAAAAGTATTAAAAAAATTGACTTTTTAAATTCGCATTTGGTAACGACCGGAAGTACTGACGATGAAGGAAAAGTCATATCCTGGATAGTATTAATCACCATTTATAATCCCTGAAAGTTTCACACTAATATGTTTTACCGTTCTTGAGATTATCCTCGGACAAAATGTCATTTTAAATTGAGACAATGGTCCGTAACTTGGCACCGGAAAGGAATTTCCAAAAATTCTCTTGGATAAGATAACTTCAGATTACAACATACTGTTCCTGCAAATTTCATTAAAATCAATCCAGTAGTCTTCGAGAAATCGTGTGCACAAAATTAGATGGTCAGAAAAATAATAATAAGAAGAAGAAACAGTAGAATCACTTTTAAGTCTTCCCTGAAGACGAAAGACCTTAATAATAATAAGAAACTGTAGAATCACTATAAGGACTTCCATGAAGACGGAAGACCTTAAAAAAAGGTGGATGATTTGTAGTGTTTAACAGGGTAGAAATAAACAAATAGCCATTTTTCCTCATCAAAGAGGTTCATTCTGCACTCATATCAAATATGTATTACAATAGCACATTAACTGTAACTTGACAACTTCTATTTAGTAATAAACATAACGTGAATAATTTATAAGTTGATAAAAAAAAAATCAGAAATAAACGTATGTACAACGTTTTTGTACTAAGAACCTGCAAATATGTGTATTAAATCTGTAGATAGACTTATAGCTCCATAAATATAAAAAAAAATCTCCAATAACAAAAATGTCGGAGGAAAAAGTGGGAAAATGATTTAAAAAAAAAAAAAAATCTGATAGCATACAATGGTCACGTGACCGCGACTTTTCTTAAATCATTTGTTCCTTACCTGGCTTCAGCGACAAACTCTGAAAAAATAGATATCCCATGCACTACTAGGGTTGTTGATTTTTATTTCTGTAAAGTTTCATGAAGATTTTGAAAGCCATCTACGAGAACACTCGAGTACAAAACCAAGGTGAACCAAAATATAACTTCTTATCGGTGCCTAAAGCGACGGACCTGCTCCAATTTTTTTGCGGAAAACAATTTGATTCAGTAGAAGAAATATGAAATATACCTTCAAAGTTTCCAAAAGATTGCTAGCATAGTTACTGAGAAAAATAGAAATTAAAGAATTTTCACTTTTCGTATGTTTCCATGGCAACGGTAGAAATGTAGAAAATTTTGAATGTTGACTCCACACTTAGAGTTTCTAATTATAATTTCTGTAAAGTTTCATCAAGATTGCCAAACCACCTCTAAGGATATATGTGGGCATACCTTTTTTTTCTATGCTAACTGTGTGCGGCCAATTCCAGGTTTAAAAAAAAGAAAGAAAGAAAGAAAGAAATCACTTGACACAATGCAAGGAATCAAGCATTAAAGTTTCAAAATGATTGCTTGAGCAGTTACTGAGAAAATCGAAGTTAAAGAATTTTCACTTTTCCTCTCTTTCCATGGCAACAATTGAAAGTTTGAAAATTTTAAATGCGAATAACACAGCTACAATTACTGATAATCATTTCTATAAAGTTTTATGATGAATGTTCAAGGCACCAGAGAGGACACTCCCGGACAAATTTCCTCACTTTTCGCACGTTTCCATGGCAACAGTAACCATTTTGAAACTGAGTCTGCACTGCACTAGTACAACTAGTGATCGTCTTTTGTAAAAAGTTTCAGGAAGATTGTGCCAGCCATCTGCGAAAAAATCCCTGGACACAGTTTTTAGGCGTACAATAGCAATATGTCGCCCGACTTTGTTCGGGGCGACATAACTTGTGATAATTGTAATGGGAACCGTTACAGATGTTCTCCAAACGGCTCCCCAATCTCTTATGATGCCCCATTCCCTTCAAGCTTCATTAAATAAGGCAATATTTTTGTAATATAGATGGACACTTTACAGGTATTTTATCGGAAAACTACTCCGATATAGCCAATCAAATTTCAGTGCATGTATTTGTATATATGTTTTCTATATTTTTCACATATATTTTCTTATAGTGTTTCACAATATTTACATTTGTGTTAAATGTTCAAGAATTTCATTGAAAAATAAAAGAGATGTAACCATTTAAGTATTAGCCAATCAAAATTCAGCACACACACACATCCATGATCTGCATTCAATTTTTATAGTATCATAATGCAGAAGCCTAGTGTGCCTATCTATGTTATAATTTTCATCCTGTTTTATTGAAAACCAAGGGAGTTATAGCCATTTAAAGTTTCAGCCAATCATTTTGCAGCACACCTGCATGCGCGTGTTTCAAGAAATTTCCTATATAACATGTTGTAGCACCTGATAATATATACTTATATTTTAAATATAAAATATAAGTATTTTGTCAAAAAACAAGGAAGTTATTGAGATTTTTGTATCAGCCAATCAGAGCGGAGCGCACGTGCATGTGCATGAGTTCATGCTAATTTGCCCATGTCATCTTGTCTAGACTACTAATGTATCTTTATATTCTGAGTTTCAAAGCAATCCATCAAGAAATATAAAAATAGAAAAGTAACGGCTTAATCAAGTATATCAGTCATTTCACTCATCGCATGCGCGCGCACGGCATGCATGTGCACGCAAAATGACCTTCGTTCAGCACACCTACACAACATGCCTATTAACCTTGAAAAGGTTTCATGTCGATCGGGTGAGTGGTCCTATGAAAAAACACGCGCGGACCAAAAAGTACCGGAGAATAAAGTAGAAAAAAAGAATAATAATATTAAGAAGAGGAAAGAGAGTAAAAACAATATGTTATCAAACTTCGTTTGGAGAACATTTCCAGGATGAAATTTTCTGGGTCTATCAGAAATTTAATTTTTGTTTTTAATCGGACGTGTCTTTGATGTATGAATGTTGTTTTTTAACAATGCGCACGAGGAAATGATCATATTAGTTACATGTAACTATATTTTCAAATTTCGTACCACATTGAAAAAAATTGGCCGACCAGGTGGAATTCTTTAGAGGCTGCATTGGCCTTTAAAAGTGTTTCAGGCACTTGATTATTAATTTCATATATTTAGAAAGCAAATGCAGACTCAAACATAAGGCTGTCATTTTATTCTTGCTTAAAAACGAGTGCATTTCCGTATCTAAAGTTCTGTATTTGATTCCAAAAATCAAAAACATTCCAAAAACCTTATTTATGCCTGCCTGCCCATATTCCATATAAGTAAGAAGACTCAACTCCCATATAAAGAATAAAAATGGTCATTTATTAAGGAGCACAAAGCATAAGAGCTGCAAAAAACATAATACCATATAAAAAAGTCGCATAAGAATATTACACCAAAATCAAGAACATGTGATGTGTTGCAACAGGTACAAAATACAACGACTCCTCCAATAAATGACAATAAATTAAAAAAAACCCATATATATATATATACATACAAAAACATTACAAAACTATAACCCAGTTGTATCCTGGGAAATGTACTGACTAGTAAAAATATTATGCAACAAAGTTTTGGCCATTGGAAGGACTAGATATAAAATATGTGCTAAACAAAGCAGTGACATGGGGTGTTCATCTGCCACCTTAACAAGGTAGGCTATATCTATCAGTTCTCTAACTGCTTTACCCTATAGGCTATCTTGTTAACGCCCCATATTCAACATCATATACAATGCATATGTACAAAGGGAAAGTAAGTGGTTGTGTACAAAATATGCAATTTATCGCTAACCTTATATTGGATGCTCAAATGTAGAGCTACTAAATCCTGTTTTTCTACCTCTACATAATAGACAGAATCGAGTTGTCTCATACACTCTGAGGTGATATATTCATGTATATCCATCACAACAAACGTATTGATTTTTTCCGCCTTCTTAATTACAATCCCAAGAATATCTTTATAAGGTTTTTCCAAAGGTCAAGATGTCCAAAAATTTATTTTTACAATAGCTCCAAAACTATGTGAGGTATAAAGTTAAAACTTTTACAGTTTATAAATATATCATTGATTAACAGATAGAAAATATCACTTAAAAACAAATATTTAAAAAAATATTTTTGAGAGAAAAAAAAAAAATCAAAAAAATTGCATATTTAAAAAAAAAAAATGCACATGCTTAATTATGTACCTGTAGTGAAAACCATCATTGAAAAAATGATATATGTTTATCAATGAAGGCCAAGTTGGAAGTGAGTGGTCTCTGAAAGGCTGTTATTGAAAGCATGACGTATAAAGACAAGACCCCTATAAAATCCGCCATTTGCAATGTACTTTCGGTTTCAAATCTTAACATTTGGACAAAATAAACAGGAAAAACACCTTTTCAGAGGCTATCGAAGTCCAACTTGCCCTTCATTGATAAACATATATTGTTTCTGCAATGATGGCTTTCACTAAAAGTACGGAATTAATTAGGTGTATTTTTTTAAAAAAAATATGCATTTATTTTTAAAAAGAACTTTTCTCGATAAATACTTTCCTTAAATATTTGTTATCAAGTGCTACTTTCTATCTGTTAATCAATGATATATTTATAAACTGTAAAAGTTCCTAAATATATAATTTAAAAAAAAAAAAAAAAAACTTTGAAGAGTTGAAAAAAGGGGTACCAAAGACTGGGGTCAAATACGTCAAAGGATCAGAGCTATTCATGAGGGAGATAATCCTTAATTTTGAAACAAATTTTAAAATCTTACCACAGCAATTAAATATCTGTATATATCCGTATTTTTAAGCTAGTACCGAAGTACTTAGCAACTGGGCTGTAGAGACCCTTGCGGACTAACAGTCCACCAGCAGGGGCCTCGACGAAGGGGTCATAATGTATATAAGGTACTAATTTTGATGCACCAGATGCGCATTTTGACAAATTTTGTCTCTTTAGTGATGCTCATGCCGAAAGCTTTGAAATAAAAAGATCTGAGAGTTCTCTTGCTTTAATATTGTATTCAGTACAGTCGACGATTGATTTTGGTTGAAATCACGTAATGAAAGAAGGGCGGTATATATGTACTTCTTCCAGAGATTCTGGTCAGAAAAGTAACCTATCAAGACAAGTATTTGGGGGGGGGGGGGATTTTTTAATTACCCAAAATGTTTTTACAATGATTTAAAACTACATTTACAGTTTCAATGTAAAGAAAGAAAACTTCAATGAAACGTCAATTCTATTTTATATTCTTATATAACTCTTCTCAAATAACAAAATCAAGATGGTTTATACTTTGGTGTTGTTAAAACGAAAAAGAAGACTACAAAATCAATTAAGGAACATGTTATGCTTACCTCTTACACAATATCCATTCCTACAGACCTTTCCTGCAGGACATATATGCTATAAAATGAAATATAATGTGTTTTATAGAGAATTAAGAATTAAATCCGGAAAGCTCAGTAAATCTTCAAGTGGTAAAGCACCACCTTATCTCTGGTTTTGTTTGTTACACTACCAATTAAAAGTATCTTGATGTGTTATTTTTTATGATAATTAAAAAAAAATTTTTCATATGCTTCAGTAAGTGACATGGTTTAAAATATGTTTCACCATTAGATATTGAAAGACAAAAAAGTGAAAATATTCGGGTTTCTTTTGCTGTGTTACATTAATCATAGAAGTTTTTCTATTACATACCCTATGGCAGTCTTCCAGGCCTGAAATGATAAAAGGTATTATTACTAAATCAGTTATGAATTCAATCCTGACATTCTTCTTCAATATTATTGTTTAAAACTTTTAACTCAAAATTTAATGACAATTGATATTAAAGGAGGCTGATTTTTTAATACATGTTTGTCTGTCTTAGTGATATATTAAAAGAAGTGATAATACATTTCAAATATATCTTTTACATAAACTGTTGCACATTAGGACAAGGAATTAGATTTTTAGATGGATATTCTAAAAATATATGGATTCTGAATTTTTTGTATTTTTTCACCAGCATAAAACACACAGAAATACATAAAGACAGGTATAAAGTTACGTAAAACAAATTTGAAAAAAAGGAAGCATTTCATTTCTACAAATTTGGAGAAAATTTCATTTTTCCAATTCCGCAAAAGGGTTAGTTACCTTTCCACAAAAATGAATAACTATTATTGTACCTAAGCACTACGTTTCCGCAATTTGCAATTTGCGTAGAGTGGCAAAGAAACTTTACGCTCTGTGTAAGGAATATAAATATGCGAAATATACAAAATACGACGTTGCCAGGATTAATTTTTTTTTAACTGTCGGGTACACATTTGGTGAGATGTCCTGTCACCAAATATATCCGAGGACGGCTGTGATAGTAATTATACAAGCATATATAACTTTTCATTTAGTTCTATAGCTAGGGTTTCATTTGTGTTAGGATAGATATTTTATGCACTATCATTTTATGTTTTAATCTAACAGATATTTGGGTTTTCCCACAACAACAAATAGACTTTATTATTATCCTCACATGGAAGTGGGGGTCTCATTTTGTGAGCTCAGTGCCTCTAGTTTGCAAAGATTTAATGGATAAAAAAAATCAAATTAGGAGAACACATTTTTACGGCACCCAAGTTTCAGCAAATTGATCTTTCCTTTCCGCAAAAATAAGTTATGATTCTGAAAACATTTCTTTACTATTACGCAAAAGGTATTACATTACGATTCCGCAAATATGTACCTTGGATCACAAGCACAAGGTAAAATTTATATAAAATATATTAATAAATTAACATTATAACATGCATGATAAAACATCGAACACCTGTAAAATGACACTTGTGAAAAATAGCACTCACTTCGTAGCACTATATGAAATGCACGTATGAAATTAATATGAAAATCTGTATAATGGCACTATGTAATGAAAATACCTCAGAAGTCTCATTAAATTTTGTTCAGTGGTATAGGAGGAGTTGCTGATAGGCGAAGGATACCCCCAATGTTATAGAAAGAAAGGCAATGTCAAGGATTTGCAATGGAAAACCCCAAATATCTGTCCGATCAAAACCAAAAATAGTAGGTGCACAATGGCACTACCTATGTAAGAAAGATTCTGTGAAAGACATTTAATTTTATTCAGTGGTATAAAATTAGTTGTTGACAAAAGAAGGATTCCCCCAATTTTGTAGAAAGAAAGACAATGTTCAGGTTTTGCTATGGGAAACCGCAAATATTTGTCCAATCGAAACAAGAAAAGCGAGGTGCACAAATGGTACAATGTAATAAAGATTCATTGAGAGTTTCATTAAATTTTGCTCAGTAATAGAGAAGAGGTTGCAGATGAGAGATTGGTACCCCAAAGTGTTATGGACGTACGGACAAACATCCCCATAACTATATACCCCCAGTTTTTTTAAGCGGGGAAATTATAAAGGTTTTTAGAGAGGGATTAGCGAAAATAACGACATTCCGTGTTCAATTGTTATTTGATTTTAATAACGATGTAATGAAAGTCACAAAAGTCACACAGTTTAATGAATTGAAATTCAATTGCAAAGCCATAAATATGATAAGATTTCTTCCATATTCAAAGTTTCTTAAACATGCTATATATCTATGAAAAGTTACTTTGAACTACTATATTCATTTAAGAATTGCAATGAAAGATGATTTTTTTTTATTTCAATGGTCTTATTACTACAATGTTATTTCTTCACACTAAACAATTTGCTTTTATAAAAGTAAAACTATAACTTCTGCAACTAGACTTTTCATTGACTATTTGTGAATTTAAGCGCCAAATTGGGTAACTGTTTTAATTAGAATCTTCATGCAAAAATTGGCAAATAAAAGATTAAAAGTTGGTAATTTTCACTCTGGCGTATTTTATGTAACTTTTTAAATCAATGTTGTCCTTTTTAAATTTCAGTGGACAGTGTATTCGTATCACTGAAAGCAACAGGATATCTCACACATCTATGGAAATCCGCCATTTGCAATGCACTTTCGGTTTCCAATCTTAACATTTGGACAAAATAAACAGGAAAAACACCTTTCCAGAGGCTATCGAAGTCCAGCTTGCCCTTCATTGATAAACATATATTGTTTCTGCAATGATGGCTTTCACTAAAAGTTCTGAATTAATTAGGTGTATTTTTTGAAGACATATGCATTTCTTTTTAAAGAATTTTTCTCGATAAATACTTTCTTTAAGTATTTGTTATCAAGTGATACTTTCTATCTGTTAATCAATGATATATTTATAAACTGTAAAAGTTCCTAAATATATAATTAAAAAAAAAATTAAAGAGTTGAAAAAAGGGGTACCAAAGACTGGGGTCAAATACGTCAAAGGATCAGAGCTATTCATGAGGGAGATAATCCTTAATTTTGAAATAAATTTTAAAATCTTACCAATTAAATATCTGTATATATCCGTATTTTTAAGCTAGTACCGAAGTACTTAGCAACTGGGCTGTAGAGACCCTTGCGGACTAACAGTCCACCAGCAGGGGCCTCGACGAAGGGGTCATAATGTATATAAGGTATTAATTTTGATGCACCAGATGCGCATTTTGACAAATTTTGTCTCTTTAGTGATGCTCATGCCGAAAGCTTTGAAATAAAAAGATCTGAGAGTTCTCTTGCTTTAATATTGTATTCAGTACAGTCGACGATTGATTTTGGTTGAAATCACGTAATGAAAGAAGGGCGGTATATATGTACTTCTTCCAGAGATTCTGGTCAGAAAAGTAACCTATCAAGACAAGTATTTGGGGGGGGGGATTTTTTAATTACCCAAAATGTTTTTACAATGATTTAAAACTACATTTACAGTTTCAATGTAAAGAAAGAAAACTTCAATGAAACGTCAATTCTATTTTATATTCTTATATAACTCTTCTCAAATAACAAAATCAAGATGGTTTATACTTTGGTGTTGTTAAAACGACAAAGAAGACTACAAAATCAATTAAGGAACATGTTATGCTAACCTCTTACACAATATCCATTCCTACAGACCTTTCCTGCAGGACATATATGCTATAAAATGAAATATAATGTGTTTTATAGAGAATTAAGAATTAAATCCGGAAAGCTCAGTAAATCTTCAAGTGGTAAAGCACCACCTTATCTCTGGTTTTGTTTGTTACACTACCAATTAAAAGTATCTTAATGTGTTATTTTTAATGATAATTAAAAAAAAAAATCTTTCATATGCTTCAGTAAGTGACATGGTTTAAAATATGTTTCATCATTAGATATTGAAAGACAAAAAAGTGAAAATATTCGGGTTTCTTTTGCTGTGTTACATTAATCATAGAAGTTTTTCCATTACATACCCTATGGCAGTCTTCCAGGCCTGAAATGATAAAAGGTATTATTACTAAATCAGTTATGAATTCAATCCTGAAATTCTTCTTCAATATTATTGTTTAAAACTTTTAACTCAAAATTTAATGACAATTGATATTAAAGGAGGCTGATTTTTTAATACATGTTTGTCTGTCTTAGTGATATATTAAAAGAAGTGATAATAATTTTTAAATATATCTTCTACATAAACTGTTGCACATTAGGACAAGGAATTAGATTTTTAGATGGATATTCTAAAATTGTATGGATTCTGAATTTTTGTATTTTCTACCAGCATAAATCACACAGAAATACATAAAGACAGATATAAAGTTACGTAAAACAAATTTGAAAAAAAGGAAGCATTTCATTTCTACAAATTTGGAGAAAATTTCATTTTTCCAATTCCGCAAAAGGGTTAGTTACCTTTCCACAAAAATGAATAACTATTATTGTACCTAAGCACTACGTTTCCGCAATTTGCAATTTGCGTAGAGTGGCAAAGAAACTTTACGCTCTGTGTAAGGAATATAAATATGCGAAATATACAGAATACGACGTTGCCAGGATTAATTTTTTTTTAACTGTCGGGTACACATTTGGTGAGATGTCCTGTCACCAAATATATCCGAGGACGGCTGTGATAGTAATTATACAAGCATATATAACTTTTCATTTAGTTCTATAGCTAGGGTTTCATTTGTGTTAGGATAGATATTTTATGCACTATCATTTTATGTTTTAATCTAACAGATATTTGGGTTTTCCCACAACAACAAATAGACTTTATTATTATCCTCACATGGAAGTGGGGGTCTCATTTTGTGAGCTCAGTGCCTCTAGTTTGCAAAGATTTAATGGATAAAAAAAATCAAATTAGGAGAACACATTTTTACGGCACCCAAGTTTCAGCAAATTGATCTTTCCTTTCCGCAAAAATAAGTTATGATTCTGAAAACATTTCCTTACTCACACAGTTTAAAGAATTGGAATTCTATTGTATAGCCATAAATATGATAAGATTTCCTTCATATATTCTAGGTTTCTTAAACATGCTATATATCTATGAAAAGTGACTTTGAACTGCTATATTGATTAAAGAATTGCAATGAAAAATGTTGTTTTTTTTTTTTTATTTCAATGGTCTGACTACTACAAAGTCATTTCTGCAACACTAAACAATTTGCTTTTATAAAAGTAAAACTATAACTTCTGCAACTAGACTTTTCATTGACTATTCGTGAATTTAAGCGCCAAATTGGGTAATTGTTTTAATTACAATCTCCATGTAAAATTGGAAAATAAAAGGTTAAAAGTTGGTAATTTTCACTCTGGCGTATTTTATGTAACTTATTGATCAATGTTGTCCTTTTTAAATTTCAGTGGACAGTGTATTCGTATCACTGAAAGGAACAGGACATCTCACACATCTATGAAAATGAAATTTTATACTCACCATCTATGCATCTTCCTCTACTACATACTTGTCCATTTGGGCAGGGTCGAAACTAAAACACGGAATAAAAATGTACGTTTTCATTGGCCAGAAGGCAGTTTATCACCCCAAGACAGCAAATTTTCCTTGATGCACAGCCGAAGGAACTAGTTACTGTCAAGCGATGAAAATTTGCTATTGACCACACACAGAGTAAACTTTTTCTATTTATTTAGTATTGAAAATACCCGTTAAAAAACACACAGTGTTGTATACTTCAAAGTATGTGAATCTATTAGAACATTCAAACAGCTAATATTTCTCAGGGGTTAACCTTATATATATGTATAACTTACCAGTCCACAGCTTGTCACAGTGTCTGAAATATATGAAATAATTTCATTATTTTTATTCAGCATAAATAGTATTCCAAAATCCCGTATTTTAAGAAATCCCTTGATTATTATCTTTTTTTCAAATGTCAAATGAATATAGAAAAAGGGTGTGATTTTTTATTGAAAAGTGGGAGAAACTGCAATGGTTTGCGTAAGCTGCAAAACATATTATATTAGAATTTTATGAAGATTAAATTATATTTAAATGAATGTCTCTGCGTAAGCAATTGGGCTTGAATCTTCATCTGAATGGAATTAATCTCATAATATTATTCCAGATATTCCGTTTAGCTCATAATGTTAACTAATTGTAAAAGGTACAAATACGAACAGTGATCAATTTATTTCTTTGTTTATCTAAATCTAAAGTAAAGAATTTTATTCAAAAAGAACATAACTTGCACGATTTCAATGATCCCCCCCTCTCTCTCTCTCTCTCATTTTACATACCTAAGGTACAGTATCCCTGTCGACAGGTACCATATTCACAGTCCCTATCCTACAATAATTCGATATTAATTTTTATTGAAGTGATATTCAATTTTTTTTTTAGCAGGAAAATGAAACACAACCAAAATCTTTTTCTCAGAGACCCTTGATAAATATTTTGTACTCGTATTGTCATTAGTGATTTTTAAAATGATACTCTTGAGTATCAAATAAATATAATTTGTTTTGTATTTGATATATATAGCATAGTCTTTATTGTACCGCTTATTTAATCTATTCATATTCCAGGAACTTAAGTGATACTGTTTTAATGATCTTAATGTAGTGTGAGATCTTTTCTTTACTAAGATGAAAAAGAAAAACCATATTATAAAACCTCTTGGATTTTTTTTTATAATTTAATTCCTAGTATATCCTGTGATCAAAAACTGGAGAAAAAATTACCCCAGTGGCAGGTATTTTTAAAATAAATTTTTCAAGGTAAGTGGTAAGGACTAAATAAATCTCTATTTAAAACTTTATTCTAAAAGGAGACTTAGTGGAGCGGATAGTTGAAAAAATATTTGACTTTGTGAGACGAGCACCAAATTAAGCACGAATGTTCCTTGTCCGGTACCTGAATAGGAAATATCATTGGCTATTCAAGTTTCGGCCATTTAAATTACAGGTTGTTGTTGTTTATAGTACTCGTAAGACCTAATCTTCGGAGCAGTCACAGCTGCATATGCAGTACAAGCTAACAGTACTCTTATCTGAAACATTTGCAGTTTCCCATACAAGTAATTGCTCTGTGACGGTACATATTGTCGTTCATCGGTACATATTGTCGCCGGCGACAATATGTACCGAGACGAGCCATTTTTCCTCCTGTATAATGGACGACAAAATGTACAGTCAGGCATCGGCACATTTTGTCGTCGGCGACAATATATACTGTGAACATTTGCACATTTTGTCGCCGATAAATTGTGTTGAAGAATATTTATTAAGGTCGTGAAGAGAGAGAGAGAGAGAGAGAGAGAGAGAGAGAGAGAGAGAGAGATTGACACTCACAAACACACACCCACACACTGAGGCAGACATGTAGACAGAAGGATAGAATTGTATGGTAGATAAATAAGTAAACAAGTTGTATTATTTAGCATTACTCGAGGGAGAAAAGGTTTAGGTCAAAAATTGTGTCCAGGATTGGTGTTTATCACTATGATATTTCAAGATTCCGTAATTCTTGAGATATAAATCAGGCTATTCTTTATCTCTTTATATATATACTTGGAGATCTAATTTTTTTTTTATTCAATAGTAATGATTATCTGGAAATTATTTTTTGCGTTATTCTTATACATATGCCTATATAATCGATGTTGGGCTTGACATTTTCTGGTCACATTTTGTCTGTCGTCCGTCTGTACGTCCGTCTGCTTGTAATCTTTTCACATCTTCAGCTTCTTCTCAAGCACTACGTGGGCAATTTCAACCAAACTTGCCACAAAGCATCCGTGGATAAAGGGGATTCAAGCTTGTTCAAATGAAGGAAAGTTGTTAAAAAGTAGTGAAAATTTAGTCGACATCTCGAAATCCTCTCACAGGGCCGTCAGTCTCTCTGATTTGGGTCAGATAAATGGACCCTTCCCAACTGGGAACCCGCCGCCCCCCCCCCCCCCAAAAAAAAAAAAAAAAAAAAAAAAATTCCCAATTTACTTATCCAGAAATTCTCAATATCACCAACTGTATGTTGTGTGTATAAAAACATTAAACTGTGTTAGTTTAAAACCTAATTGAACTTACTCTGTTGTTCTTGTCTTTACCTTAGAACAATCAATTCATGTTTTTTATAGTTTTTTAAATCATTGTATGAAAGTAAAATTTCCCAATTTGATACAAAACGTCGATAATTTTTCCAATCTAGTAGGACCGGGACCCTGTATCGAAAAAAGGACTATTGGGTCAAAAGAGATGACACTTATGTGAAAGCTTCATTACATGTTGTACGTTCAGTTTTGTAGGTGCTGGCACAAAAAAGATCCCTTTCTGCTCAATGGCCCTGAGTGCCAGTATAGGTTTAAATTAGCAGCCCTCCACCTGCAAGTTGTGGCGTCTCCATATGAGTGAAAAATTCTCGAGAGGGATGTTAAAACAACAAATAAACAAACAAAATCAAAATCAGTTTCGTTCAAATCATATTCGTCAGGGGTGGGGTGAGGCCACAATGGGTGATCAAAATATTACAAAGGAACATTTAAAGAAAAATCTTCTCAAAAACCAATGGCGGATCTAGCACCGGCGCACCCCCCCCCCTCCCTCTCCCTTTCGTTTGATTTTTTTTTTATGCTTTTGTTATTCTGTTTGTTTAATTTGTATATACTCTCAATTTGACCACAGGTAAACTTTCGTATTAAATAATTACTTAACATATACTGTAACACACCTTTACACACAAATGACCCCCCGGTTCTGAAATTTCTGGATCCACCACTGAGAACAGGAGTAGGCCTGTGATTAGTGATTTTTATTTGGATGCATCCTCAGATAGTGTAGATTCAAGTATCTTCAAATCATGACCCCCGGGTCTAGGGTGGGGCAACAATGGGCGATCAAAGTTTTACATAAGAATATAAAGGGAAATTCTTTAAAACTTTTCGTCTCAAAAACAGCAAAGCAATGATTAATTTTATTTATATGGAAGCATTGCCATGAATTGCCATGCGACATGTAATGAAAGACGACAATATGCGCAGTGAGGGTAGGTACACATCGTCGGCGGCGACAATATAAACAGGACGACAAAACGTACCGTTACACTCACGCTGAATGAAATAGCACACGAGACACGTCAGTGTGATTAACACTCCAATTACGTTAAAAAAAATACCAAAAAACAACAAAAAATCTTTAAGCAGCAATATCTGTGGTGCGACAATATGTGCAGTGAGGGTAAGGCACATAATGTCGCCAGCGACAATATATACATGTGTAACTTTTCAACCGGTGACAAAATGTACTGACGGACGACAATATGTGCAGTGAGGGTACGCCGACGACAATATGTACAAAACAACGATATGTACTGTCACAGGCTACCATTGGTGCCAAAGATATCCCGTGTGGGACCCAAACTCCGCTACCTTTTTCACGTATTGCTTAAAAGGTGAAAGTAAAATTTGCGACTTCCATACCGGATATTTCTATGTATGATCTGCTTCCATCACATATCCGTTGATACGCTCAATCAGAAGAGCCCTTCAGAGGAGAAATGCCATCAAAGGAACCCTGTTTAGGGTAAAGATGTCAAGAAAGACGGATTTAGGTTGGTGTAGAATATTCTGGTTTTGGCTTTCTCTGACGTTGCTATAGACTTCAATGCTGATCTTAGCATTGCAAAAGCCTGCATTCCTTTGCTTACTTTAACTTAAATATTTATATCAGTTCCTCAGTTTTGTTCTTGATACTACCTTGATAAAAAAATTGATTGACCTCTTCTATATCATCTTCTTCGAATGTTACATTTCCTCCATTCTTGTTCATGACCCTTATTAACTTTATTTTCTTGGTATACATCTTTAACTTCATTTTACCCTGTTTCCTTTGTCATGTGTGTAAGAGTTTTATATAGAAGTAGAAGTTCAGATCTGAACCGCAAAGTTCAGATCGTGTTTTTTCTATAACTGAAGGGGCACTGAATTCCTCTTGTACTTTTATTAAGGGTTGTCTTGTTACCCAGCCGACAACTATCAGGAATAGTGTTGGTACATGTACCTTGTTTAATCCCAGTTTTTACAATAAGAGTTTGTTTATGAATTATTTGTACTGTTAACTTCGTATCATTTTATCAATGTTAAATGGGATTCCATTATGTCAATAATAGTTTCCACAAAACTCTTGGCTATTGATGATCTCATATCCTTTTTTTTTTCAAAATCGTTGAAGTTGATATAAAGACGGTTTAGAATCTTGTTTGCTACATAACTCAAAATGCCTCCGCACTTTTTTGCAGAGGTTAAGATTTCCTTCCTATATGTTGTTGACAATTAGTCCCCTCTTACACAAATGATCGATTCTCTCTCTGGTTGTCATAGTTTGTTTCAGAGTCCATTCATTTATTTCAAAATGCCCAAAGTATGATAAATATTACAGTAAATTGTTCTTATTTTGAGAAATTGCGATGGACTACGATGATTTTAGAAACAGTATTATCTGACTGATACTTATGTCAAATTTCATTCTTGTCTCTACAAGTGAAATGTTTGGGTGAAATTTAACTGTTAGTCGCTACACGTATTAAGTTGGAAAAAATGGGTTAAAATTTGTAAATCCCTTGCCCTTCATGTCCTTGCAAAATATTTTTTTTCGTATATATATATATATATATTGATTTGTCGAAGTTTCTCACTGAGATATTTGAAAAGAATATAAACCCAATCTATTTTGCTGCTATTTCAGGCACTATAGTATTTAAGTGCTTTCACAGTTTATGCGTCAATGCTGTGTTACGTGGTTTTGATCTAATTATCTTAGCTGTGATTTGTAAATATATTTGATAATTAGAGGTTTTAATTTTGGTAAAAGTTCTCCTATATTTCGTTTATCAAATGATTGACACAGCAATGACTAAAGCAAGATAAAGCACTTAAGTTGTATCTATGCGAGGTTAAAATACGGCTTATGTTCATTTATGTGATTACAAATCAATACCAAAATAGAAGACAGAAATTGTTGATGATCTTACCGTGAAACAGAGCCTATAATCATCTTCAGCACCCACAATGGACCACAACACT
Source organism: Saccostrea echinata (assembly GCF_033153115.1). NCBI lineage: Eukaryota > Metazoa > Mollusca > Bivalvia > Ostreida > Ostreidae > Saccostrea > Saccostrea echinata. The sequence continues at coordinate 1,245,253 of NW_026889789.1, forward strand.
ACCACGATACTCAAGTACAACACTAACATTTTGGTACTATAAAATAGGAAGAAGTTTACTAAATAAATAGGGAATTTCGTATATTGTTATAGAATTACTTTTTAAGCGGTTAGCGTATACGCTTATCGCTTATTGTCATGTAACCAAAGGTCTTACGCAACTTTTGTCGACACCGGAAGCTTCGTTAAAGTGCTACATGTACCTATGCGACACCGGAAGCTTCGTCAAAGCGCTACTTATGATCTGTTTACCATCGCTACCTCTACTGCCTTTCTGACTCTGACAGGCTAATACCCGAGATAATCACTCGGCTTGAATTTTAGGGGTTACCTGCAGAGTATAAACTCGTCGGTAAATCCTGCAATCGTGATTTATAGTTAATGTTTATTTCTGGGAGTTGAACGATTTTCTATAAATTATATAGCACAACTCATGAACAATTTGTAGACGACCATAATTATTTGACCTAATTATGCCGATGGACACTGGATGGACGGGTTCATCGCTGACTAAAGGGGTTGAAGGTTATTACCGACGAGACTCTCTTATGAGTTTACACCAACGTATTTAGAGATACCTTTTATTAAGTGAAGTGATATATGAAAAAATAGCTTTTATCAAAAGCATTAAATTCATTTAAGTTTTTTGTAAATTGTACAACTGTTTTAATAGAAACAATGGAATTACTTTCATAATAAAAAGTTATTTCTTCTCTAATTAAAAGATTATAAAAAGTTTAGCACACAGTGGTACATTCTGTACTCTTTTTTATTACAATCAATCATAAACGATCACATACTTTTATTTTTGGAAAAAATAAATATTTTATGGGAGACTGAAAATAGTAAAATTAATTAAAAAAAAATAGAAAACTGAAAATAGTAAAATTAATTTTAAAAAAAAAAAATAGAAAACTTGCATATAAAAACTTTAATCAGCATTGTGATCCTCTTCTAAAATTCACCAACCTTTATATAATGTGCAAAGATTTAGCTTAGAAAGTTTTAAAAAAGATGATGAAAGAGTCATAAAAAAAAAAAAAATCTTGGGAATTAACAAAGATTTTCAATAATAGTTAATTATTATTTGAAAACTTGCTAAATGTCTTTTGAAAAAAAAATATGTAAGTTGTAAATATATTTTAAATTTGTTCAAACTGTTAATTAGGATTTTTATTTTGAATCTTTGAGAATAGAAATGAAAATACAGGTGATCGATAGAAATTTACATACGTTATTCATAAAAAATGTCAATGTAAATTGCTCTGCTGACATATTAATTTGAATATTAAAGTAAGTGGCGTTGTTAACTGGATAATTCTTGCGATTGACAAATAAACTGTTCATCAAACAATGACTTTAAGTGTACATGTGAAATAATAAATACTAGTATAGTTGGATTAGACAACAACTTTACTTTTCACACGTTTTCTTTGATATCAAGAGTAATGCATGAAAAGTATGCGCCAAATACTGAGTATCTGTCCCTATATATATTGTGCAAGACCCTTGTTTTATTTTAAATGATTGTCATATATACTTTTTACTCGTTTGAACATTTAAATTGTTTGCATGGTCAAATATTTACATTTCGTAAAACTTGATTATCTAGTTTACTTGTCCGTCTTCCAGTGAGTACCGTAGTAGCACATAATATTAAGCAAAAGTACTCAGTGCCTCAAAAATACAGAATCCCGATGATGAACTTCAACATTTAAATGTATAAGGATATGATAACGAACAGTGATCGATCTCAAAATATCAACAATATGAACAATACAAATATGTTAAGATGGCATAAAACACGGACCCCTAAAAATTCCAGAGGTGGGATCAGGTGCCTTGGAGATGTAAGCATCCGAAGTTGACCGGTCACTTCCGCCGTGAGCCCTGTGTAAAGTTTAAATTTATAGTGTAGTTGTTTGTTTTAATTCAACTAGTTTACCTTTTCTTCAAATTATAGCTACAGAACTGAAGCTCTCCTACAAAAAAAAAAAAAAAAAAAAAAAAAAAAAAAAAAAAAAAAAAAAACTGAAAAAATTTCTTTCTTTATCCCATTTTTTTTTTCAGACCAGCGAGCTAAAGATCTGCAGGTACTCCAAATTCATAAATCTTAAAATTTTGAATTATCAAAAATTTTTTCCTTTTAAATTCTGTCCTAGAAACCTAACAATTACCTGAATTCAGAAACCATAGAGCAGGACAGATAAATCTACATCAATTTCCCTTCCTTATCCTGAGCACTTCCGGTCGCCACCGAAAGTGAATTTTAAAAATTGCACTTTTGTCTTTCAAACTCAAGAAATCACATTTTGATATTTTTAAACATGCATTTATGGTATCAATCGATCAAAAATGATGTCTTGGTGTACGAATGGGATGTTATTGGTTTTGTCATTTAGTAAAATATTCCAAGTTCGGTATGTCTGCTTCCTCTCTGATGACATTGATCAAAAACTATACGTACTTAAAAATCATTTCATGCATTTTTTTTTTAAATCTTAGAGCATGCTAACTGTTTTTCATTAATTTCAGTACTTTGATTGATAAAGCTTACAGTGTTCATTGGCTAAAAAGGTATTTTAAAAATGAATCCCTGTTTAAACCCCTTGAAGAAGAGGAATCAAAAGATAAACTTAAATAGTCTCAATCAGAGTTAGATTTTTTAGCAATGCCCAGGTGGCATACTTTAAAAAAAAATGAAACAAATAATTCTATATAAAGAAAACAATGAAGTGTTTTCTTGTTTTGGGTGAAATATTGGATAGAAATTTTAAAAAAAAATGTCAAGTGATATAATCAAAATTAAATTTCAAATAAATTAAAATTAACCTAAACCGAGAAATCTTTAAAATGGGCTTACATTTATTTAAGGTCAAGATCTAGTGAATGAAGGTGCCCACAGGTTTCTCAAAATTGAGTTAGTTACGCATTCTTTTAATGATCCTTTACAAATATAGCTTGGCAAAATAAGGTGTATCAAGATATAATTTTTAGGTAATCTCACCGGAAAACCATATTTTAAACTGTCGTTTTGAATGAAAAATGAAGAAAGTCTGGTATAAATATGGGTGGTTTTTTTTCCATCTCCGACAAAGGAAATGTATAAATATTGCCTACAGTTTCTCAGAAAACGATATTTTTTATATCTTCTCGACCTCTTCTTTGAATTATATTAAATGCAATAAAGGTATCGGGGTTAGTTTGACTTGATTTCAAATTGAGTTTCATGAAAATGTGTCATTTTCTACAGAAACGTAGCCCTAGAGTACGAGGAAAAGTACGTGTAAATCAATTATGACGTCAAAGTGGTTCTAGCACCAAAAAGATAGTCTAAACTCATTTACTGATGACCTTATTTTTATTATTATTATTATTATTTTATTTATTTATTTATTTTTTTTTTTTTTTTGTGGTATTTTAACAAAGACAAATGATCGTTTCGAGTCACATTGAAGATGGACTCACTGATGTTATGAGTTTTGAATATACTAACCATAATTTTACATTTACGTTTTCATTGTTAGACACAGGAAGCAAGCTATTATGCTAAGAACTGGGGAAGAAAATCTGATATATACATAAATAACAATATATTAATTAAGATTTACACATAAATTACAATAATAGGGTGATTAATTTATCATACAATAAAGTTAATGTCCTAGCACTTTGTTATAGTCCACTTAATATAAAATGCAAAATAAATGTAAAATTATTAAATAATATTTCTAGGCAACTAAAAAAAAAAACAATTGCACATACTTTACCTTACTGTAGATCCAAACAACTTTACTAAATGACAAGTTTAACCTCTTATATATATGCATATGTGTAACTCATTTTATTGCGTAAGAAAAGGCAAAAAAGAAGCGTTCCAATTAATGATTTGATAAATTGGGAGCTGAACAGAATATGTTAAATAAAGTATTCATCTGAATTTGTGGAAGTATTGTTAGTGCATGCTTCGATTGCAGAGATTTTTTTTCTCCCTTTTTTACAGCCACAATGGAAATAAGCACTTATTCAACGCCTTTGACTTATTTTGGAGCTAGAAAAGATATGATTTTCAAACTAATTTATGCAAAGTATTATATTATTTTCATATCCATCTGTGGGTAGCAAAGTTTGGGCAGGAACCATTTTTAAGATGTCAATGGAACTAAAGCCTAAAGCGTAAAAAAATTGTGCTAATTGTGACAGGAACCGTTTCAGATGTTCCCCAAACACTCCCCTACTCCCTTATGGGCCCCATTCCCTACAAACGTCAGTAAATTAGGCAGTTCTTTTGTGTAATAAATCTATACTTTATTTTCAGAAGTATTTAATTGAAAAAAAAACAAAAAAACAAAAAAACAAACAAACAAAAAAAAAAAAAAAAAAAAAAAAAAAAAAAAAAAAAAAAAAAGCCGATATAGTATCTTTGAGTATTGGCCAATCTGATTTCAGAGGAGGTGCATGCCCATGTTTTCTAGATATTCCACGTCTTCCTTGTAAAGAGACTCACAATAAATACCTATGTAAGATATCTCAAACATTTTCATTGAAAACTATGAAAGATACAGCCATATAAGTAATAGCCAATCAGAATCCAGCATACATGCATGTTTGTTCTTGCATTCAATTTTGATAGAAGCACAATGTAGGAACCCATTATACCTATCTTTATTCTAAATTTCATCGTTTTCTGTTGAAAACTAAGAAAGTTACAACCATTTAAAGTTTAAGCCTATCAAATTGCAGCACACGTGAATGGAAGCATTTTCACGATATGTCATATATATATGTCATAATGTAGAAGCACCTTATGTATGACTATGTTTTAAATATCAAAGTATTTCGTCAAAAAACAAGAAGGTTTTTGAGATTTTTTTTTTTTGCTTCAGCCAATCAGAGCGAAGCACACTTGCATGCGCGTGCTTTCTTGCTAATTCAACCACCTCATCCTGTCTTCTCAATGAATGCATGTTTATATAATAAGGTTCAAAGGATATCATCAAAAATAGGAAGGTTAAAGCTGTTTCAATTGTATCAGTTATTTGATTCCTCGCACGCGCACGCACGTGCATGCAAGTGCGCGCGATATGACCTTCGTTCCGCACATCTACACAACAGGCCTGTTAAACTTAGAAAGGTTTCATCTCAATCGCATGAGTAGTTTCCGAGAACACTCACGCACAAAAAAGTACCGGGGAAGAAATTTTGAAAAAAAAGAAAGTAAAGACAGTATGTTCCCAAAACTTCGTTTGGGGAACATAATTAAGTCATTTTTTCCTACATATATTGCCCATTACTTGTTTAGTTGTTTTCATACTTAAAAGTGTTTTATCATCATGAATCTAGCCTTATTTAGAACAGCGACAATAGTTCATTCTCATAAACTGTAACAACAGTGTAGAGAGGATATTACAAACATGAAATATTTACAATAAAGCAGGCGTGAGAAAAAAACAAGGAAGAAAGCAATAGGTCACAAAGCAAAAAAGCAAACTCTCAATTATAATTATCCCAATATGTTTGCACCGTTTAATGAATCAGTTTTTGCTATTTATACTATGTAACAGGTCGCTGTCCTTCAAAAAGGACTGCAATGCGTGGTGCATATGCCTGTGTTTCTAACAAAGACCTGAAAGAAATTCTGGGTTGTAATGAAAATATGTTATTAAAAGATATTTCTTTTATAATTTAACGCTAAAGTCTACGAACTAAAACTGTAATTAATGAATGATAGAAGCACAGTACATCTTGGGTATCAATACTTGATAAAGGCATCTATTGTTTACTGTATGTAACCTTTTCCTTTTAATGGGGTCATCCATTTATCACAAATACTGTTTTGATCGAGCTCAGATTTTAAAATATTGTCCTGATTTTAACAGTGTTGTTCCCCTTGAAAGAGAAGACATCTCTGTTGAAAATTACATTTGATGCCAGGCCCGTAGGACCTGGGGGAGGGGGTCCCAATAATTTTGCAAGTATATACGATGAACTTAACTATAGAAAACGAGGGTAATTTTCAGGTGTGTCCCTCAATATTTTTTTTTTTTGCCAGTGTAAAATATACATTAGAAATCTAAGCTCATTTACGGTCGTACCCCCTCAAGAAACGTAAGATGACGTTTTTCCTTGTAAGAATTTGTCAGGTCCTCACCCATCCACTCTCCCCCAACGACTGAAATTGGTGAAGAGTGTCCAATCTTTTAGAGCCCAAACGTTGAAGTTTTTAATTCAAGCTGTAAAGTCGTCTAAATTCTTTCTCTTTTTTAAATGCTAGTACCATAGAAATACCGAAATTATTTTCCATGTACATTACCTTAGTAAAATATGTTTTGTTTTCATATAAGGATATATGTATTAAAGAGTAGATTCGGATCTTGGATACGCTAGTGAATTAGTAAATACGCTGACAGATTTTAAGCGAGGTTTGCCAATGATTTTATTTAGCAAATTCTTATTCGAATAAGACCAATTGTCCTAAGGGCAAGTTGTCTTAGGGGGAACTGTTTAGCATTCTCGCGCTTGCGTAACCTAAAGTAAGCCAATGGCATCCGGTTTAACGTCGTTTATAACTGTCACCCAATTTACTTGTATTTACAATTTTGTAACAGTTGATTAATTATTCTTTATGAATAGTTGCATTACGTCAGATCTTATGGAATTGCAGGTTCAAACTTTATAATTTGAATCTACAAATCCAAACAATTCTTAAACGTCCTCTTCATTTACAACAATAAGTGGTAGACAATCCTTGATAATTATGTTTCTGATAGCAACAATTTTCTATCCAGCTCTGCTTTTTGGGACATTTTGCAGAAAACTTACTTAAGAAAAGTTTCACTTCAAGACTGTATTTGTTACATGTATGTTTGACGGATTCGGCATATCATACATCATATTTGATGTTCCACTGCAGAATACAAGTTCAGTTTCACATGCATAACCTTGAAAAAAGTACTGTTTTTCCATCCTGAAATCTTTGAAAGTATTCCAAAACTGAAGATTTTTGAGGCATATTTGCAGAACATAAATCGACATACAAATGATTTCCTTTGACCAGTTAAACCATACCCTGAGTTATACTTACGAGAACATTGATCTGTATATAAATGAAATGGGCGAATCCGAGTTTATTACCTTGAATTTAAAATTACTTTCAGGTAATACATTTTTGTTCCTTCCTCGGGACAACAAACATTATAGAAAATCATAAAAACAAAGGAAATAGACAAACAACAACAACAACAAAAATTGCACTACAACTAAACTACTTTATCCTATCTATTTACAATTTTACATTTTTGATTTAAAAGTTGAAAATCAATTGCTTTGAAATAATTCCGGACCTCTATCAATTTGGTGTACGCTGGTAAAGAACTGTTTATTGGATAATAGGAATAATAAACAATGCAAATGTTTGAGTTATTCTAAAATGGTGATATTGTGGATTAACTGAAAAGCTTGCACTATTTGGAGAGAACAGCCTTGTGTGTCAAAATCAGGCATTAAATTTAATTGATGTTCATCCTGGTGAAGTCGCTTTGTTTGTTAATACCATTGTGTCGAATGACTTCAGCCTCTGCATCCAGACCTTTTAATTGCCTTTTTTTTTCTCTGAGTATCTGTCCATCTTGGGTTGTTGTCAAAACCACGAAGTATTGTGACCTTCGAGGTTGAAGTGTTTCCCTACTACTCATTTATTTTTTTGGTCTTAATAGTCGAACTAAGATTACTGATTCTTCTGCGGAGAACTTCCGTTTCCCCAACATACCTTTTATTGTGGCTGCAATACCGACTAAATCATAAAATCTTAACCAAAAACACCTTATTGTAAAAAAAAAATTAAAAAAAAAAAATAGATAATGAATTAATTTATGCAGCTTTTGTAGTAGAGAATGTGAAACACTGGAGCATCTTCTTAATGAATGTGTTGAGGTTATTTCATGTTTAACAAATGTTTATGCTTGGTTCAATGACTTATTTTCATTTAATATTGTAATTGACAAGAAAACATTTTTGTTTTTTGTGTTGAAAGTGAAATGATTAATTTTATAAATTGTCATTTGAAATATTACATATTGTTCTAGAAATGAAGGAACTCCTTTATTTTTAAACAACTTTAAAGCTTTATGGACCAATTTGTATAAAATTGAAAGATAAAGAGCATTTAAAAACAAGTGTACTAGCTTATTTGATGAGAAATGGAAACTTTTTACAGAACTGAATGACTAAGTCTGTATATGTATAAACAGTGTGAAATATTGTTTAAAAGGCATGTGATTGTGATTAAGGTATAAAAACCCCATACCCCCTAGTCAGGTAAAATCCTGACTTATACTTGAAAAAAATGTGTGGGAAAAACAACCTTTTTGACAAACCTTGCAGCTGACGAGATGTATGCAGTTGTCTGTTTGGCAGGACAAGTTTCCTTATATTCTGTATCTCAGGCATGTAACTGCAAGTGAAGATTAGTTCCCTCAGCTGGTTGAGTTTCATTGACGATATAGAGATGAAGTGGCTGTACAAACCACTATTGATGAGATGGCAGGACACGACAGACAAAACCTTTTACAATACAAAGAGAAAGACAGTAGCAGCAGGTTTCAACAGTTTAAAAAAAAAAAAAAAAAAACTTGTTCTGACCGAACAATTTCAACTGCCCAGTTACAGGATATTAGGGAATTTGTTCTGTCAAACAGACAACGGCATACATCCCAGCAGCCGCAAGGCTTGTCAGGAATAGTGTGTTGAGGAAACGGGGGATCTCCGTAAAAGAATCAACAAGATTAGCTTAAAAAAAGAAGAAAAAAAAGGAGTCAGCCAGTGGAATACACAAGGGTAATTTCATGTTTGTGATGATCTAGCTTTGTTTTTGTAAAATGTGGTGTGTATTACTTAAATTTCTTTGTGATTAGAATTAAAATTTGCCCCAGCGTTTTATTATTTGTAATGCTGAAGGCATAATAAATAATAAAGCTAAGGTAAATTTTAGTTAGACGGCATATGATGTCCTCCTACTAAATTCTCTCAGACGCGGACGTCTGAAAAAGTACTCAAACAACTTTGTGTCAGAAATAACCATTCCACTCAGATTCCAATACATGAGCATCTCCCACAACATTTACATTTTTAGTACTTTTAAATGCACACACAACTCAAATATAAATCATTTTAAAGGAACATGATACCAAAAGAGTAAGATCGATTTTGATTAAGTTTCTTTTTTTAAGTTAAAGTGTTTAAAAAAATATGTGCAGCATATAAATGAATATGAATACAAAAAAATCCCGACAGAAACTCTATACTGTATATTTTAATACCGGCGCATATCCAATTTTGCGTTAAGGTGCACAATTAGATTACGAGGAGTCTAGTACCACCGAGATCCCTATCGAGTTTAAGACACTGCATGATTGGGGAGGCGCGCGGTGGGGGTGGGGGTCACATACTGCTAACTTATACACACATTATCAATTTCTAATTCCTTTGTTACAATTAAATTCTATCATCCACTTTAGTTTATGCGTAATTCATCAAAGCCAAAATACTGCTTACAAGGGGGCACATACCATATTTAACTTTATAAGAAAATGACACATAAGTTTTTATAACGAATTTATTGGCAGTTATGGTCACGGCTGCATTAATTAATGCAAGTACAAGAAACGGAAACAGTTCTGAGGTCAACCCTGGGTTAAGATGTACACTCTGAAAATTAAGATAAAGTCCTTGAAGACCTCTGCATATAAATTAAATGAAAGGTCCAGGTGAGCACTACTATTAAGCTGAATATTCGCCACTAGACGATGCAGCAGCTCCACAGTCTGCGCCCCAGTAGAGCTAACACCCTTAAACACCAAAACCACTAACATACTGAAAATGTAAGTAAACTAAAGTCTTATAAACCTTTGAATAAGCAAAACATCTAATCAATTTTGCTACCTGGGCCTGATAAACAAACACGCTATGAACAGGTCATCCATCAGTGAACACTTTGCGGCAACACAAATGGAACAAGAAACAGTTTAAGCTTTACTAGGGCATCCAAAACAAGGACAGTGTCACGTCATCAATTGGTGAACACCAGACCACAACATGCAAATGGCAGCCAGCGACAATTTTGCTTTATTTGTGCATCCCAAACAAAGATAGTGTCACGTCATCAATCAGTAAACACCAAACTACAACATTCAAATGGTAGCCAGTAATAATCTTGCTTTATTTGGACCTCCAACACAACTAAGCGATCATGTCATCAATCATTGAACACTATTCAACAAAAAACAATAATAATAAATAATAATAATAATAATACTTAATTTAAAGAAGATGACCTGGTTAGAGCATGCACTATTCTTCCCCAGGGCCTTCCAGATATTTTAAAGTACAGATACAAGTAACTGTGCTAAAAACTGAAACGATAATGAGCATTTAACGGAATGGTGGTTAAGTGAACAACGTATGCATAGATGCTTATAAAACATGGCATTTTTTAACTAAACCCCGAAAATTAATAAATGAAAATCAAAGCATTTGCTCCCTCGATCTTTGCTGTTAAAATTGCTGGTTGCTAAAGGGGGTTGCATGTACTATAAACATAATTCCTGGTATACATTAGCAAACAATATAATGGGGTTCTGTCCTTTTCTTAGACGAAATCGAATATCGTAGTCAAGCCAACCAAGTCCAGATGACCTACAAGCATATACCTAAATAAAGCAATGGCTCATTCTGGGTGTCCTGTCACATATATAGACAAATACACAAGAAAAAGATTTGTCCAGACTTATATATCCGTGACAGTATTGACTTTAAGCTTAATTTTTCTTCGGGGTAATTGCCAGACTTACAAATACTGCGTTTCGTCATCTGAGTCTGAGAAATACTGAGGAATCATCATTGTTCGTGGGGGATCAATGTTCGTGGATTTCGTGGGTAACCCTTACTCACGAATTTACATCCCCACGAACAACTATTTTGTCAACGTACTGATTAATTAGATCTACCAAATAAACGAGCTGCCCACGAAATTACATCCCCCCGAACCAATAAAATTTTGCTTGCCCACGAACATTGACCCCCACGAATTTAAATGATTTTACAGTAACTAATTTACCTATTGCCCTTCGGAAATTTGTACCTTGTTTATTAGGGACATTGTATTCCAACTCAAAACAATAACTGGGCACTAGCCATGCGTGGTATACATCAACCCCGTAAAATCTGAACAAATGGAATCAAAAAAGTCATTATTTGGGAGGTTATCGTCGCCTATAGGAGGATCCGCGACTCTGACGGGGAAAGGAGCAGCTTTGGGTCCCTTGTCGGCTAATCCTGCCGAGATGGCGTCCGTTATAACTTTCATTTGGGCGTCGCTGAAAAATGCAAGTGGCCCTTTACTGGTGGTCAAGACTGTGGCGTATTTTAGCTATATGGTCCTCGTTAACTTCGGATGGTACCTGGGACCCCTTTGTGCGTCGCCTATACATGTAGCTAGCTGAGGTCTGGATGGTGGCCTTCCTTTTCGGCATTTTTGTGCAATTATTGTCGTAAAAGTTCCAAAATATACCATACAAAACAACGTGCTAACGGTATGTACAACGGTGCAAAGGCTCCTATCGGAAGGCACGTGAAATATAACTTCAGCCTGTATAGTGGTAACAAAAATGAAATGTCCACATACATCAATTCGTACCGTCCTACCTCATGAATTTCCACGAGTTGAATGCCAAGAGTATGCAGGGGGGCTGTAGAGAGGCCTTGAGGTCATATTTCACACTAATACCCACAAATGAGCTAGGGTGGCTAAAACCCGAAAAAAAAAAAGCCGTGAAAATGTCAATAACACTATTTAGCTTTGAGAAACCGATTTAACTTCAATGAGTTAAATCCCATAAATGTTGAAAGTATAGTTTACCATCTACATGTAACAAACAATAAATATGTGAAACTACCGGTAGTTTCAAGTAATCAAAACACATAATCAGAATACATAGTTCTTCCTTTCCCTTTAGTCCCGGGGGATGAACCCCAGTTTGAATTCGCACCCATAAGATATATGTTTTTCTGCAACAATTTTTCGCAATTTTTATCAATATCTTTGACCAAATTAAAGCTTATTTTACCGAAGCATCAGAACGTCTCTATGTCTGACACGTACATTTCATAACTGATGGACCAGCTTTCATCAGAGGGCACTTTGTGTAAACTACACCTGCACATACATGTATGTTCCTTATCGTCTAAAAGTAGTCCAGGGGTCCAACTCCTTCAGTCAAATTGGTGTAAAATGTGAAAATATATTGATTTTGGAAAGATTATAGTAAATAAACTTTGAACTGTTTAAGACGAAAATCCTTTTAAAAATACTGCTCAAAGTTTAGGAAATAAAAACGTCATATAAATGCCCCAAAATATGTATCTGAGAGAGAGAGAGAGAGAGAGAGCTATTAAAAAATGAAAATTGTGAATCCCGGGGGCTGACTAATGAATTATGAAAATTTTGAAATGATGTAGAAGACATCTGTACTTGCTTAATTTATTTCATAAAAATACAATATTAAGAGAGAAGCGGACTTGCCCCCCCCCCCCCAAAAAAAAAGACGTTAAAACCATGGACAAGTAAAATTGGAAAATATTACATATGTAGTACAGACCCTGAAACGTGCTACTACCTCACATGCACGCTGCACGAACGGTACACGCTCGCTACACGGTTTACACGAAACGCTACACAGTTTGCACAAACGCAGCTCTGTTAAGGCTTGTGACGGTACATATTGTCGTTTTGTACATATTGTCGTCGGCGACAATATGTACCTACCCTCACTGAACATATTGTCGTCCATCGGTACATATTGTCGCCGGCTGAAAAGTTAAACATGTACATATTGTCGCTGGCGACATTATGTACCTTACCCTCACTGTACATATTGTCGCCTCACAGATATTGTTGCTTAAATATTTCTTTTGTTGTTTTTTGGTAGTTTTGTGAATGTAATTGGTGTGTGAATCACACTGACGTGTCTCGTATGCTATTTCATGCAGCGTGACTGTGACGGTACATTTTGTCGTCCTGTTCATTTTGTCGCCGGCGACAATATGTGTGTACCTACCCTCACTGCGCATATTGTCGTCTATCAGAACATGTCGCAAGACAATGCACGACAGAGCTCCATATAAATATGACTAATCATTGCTTGCTGTTTTTGAGAAGGTAATTTTTAAAGAATTTTCCCATATGTTCCTATATGTGGCCCCATATCTTAGACCCGGTTTGATTTGAAGATGCTTGAATCTGCGCTACCTGAGGATGCTTCCATATAAACATCACTAATCACGGGCCTACTGCTGTTTGTCAGTGGTGAATCCAGAAAATTTTCAGAACGGAGGGGGAGGGGTGCGGTTCAGAATTTTTTTGACAAGCAAAAAAACGTAATTTGTATGTAAATATGTGTTACTGTTAGGTTAGGTAAATTATTTAATTATGAAATTTTACCTGTGGACTAAAGTGCAAGTACCTACAAGTTAAACAAATAGGTTATACTAGTCAAAAAAAAAAAAAAAAAAAAAAATATTTTTTAAAAGATTTCACCAAATTTTCACTAATTCTTACCTACTTCCCTCGAAAGAGGGCACGGCCCTTCATTTGAATAAACGTGAATCCCCTTTATCCACGGATTTTGTGGCAAGTTTGGTTGAAATTGACCCAGTAGTTCTTGAGAAGAAGCTGAAATTGTGAAAAATTACAGACAGAGGGACGGTCAGACAAAATGTTATCAGAAAAGCTCACTTGAATTTCCAGTTCAGGTGATCTAAAAATGTCAACCCCAACACCAATTATATCGGCATATGATTGTATATAAGAATAACGCAAAAAAGAATTTCCAAATAATCGTTACTACTGAATAAAAAACTAATACATGTTGTATTTAACCTCCAAGTATATGTAACAAGAAAAAAAGGAAAAAGCTGATTTATCAGATATCTCAAGAATTACGGTATCTTTAACATATCATAGTGATGTACATCAATCCTGGACATAATTTCCGAAGGAAAAGTTTCCTCCCTACAGTATATATTGCGAGTAATGCTGTCTGTCTCCCTCCGTGCGTGTGTGTGTGTGTGTGTGTGTGTTTGTCAATCTCTCTTTCCTTTCTCATGTAAATATTCGTCAAAACAATATATCGACGACAATATGTGCCGACCTTCACTGTACATATTGTCGCCGACGACAATTTGTGCTGGTGCTTGACTGTACATTTTGTCGTCCATTATGCAGGAGAAAAATAAGGCTCGTCTCTGTACATATTGTCGCCGGCGACAATATGTACCGAAGGACGACAATATGTGCCGTGAGGGTAGGTACACATTGTCGCCGACGACAATATGTACAAAACGACAATATGTACCGTCACAAGGCTGCATAAAGGAGGTGGGACCTAATTCATACGGGAAATGTCTACTGTGACATCACACAAATATAGCAATTCCTCACAACGACAGAAATTGAAATAATTTGCAGTTTTAAACTGCACAAGAGTGATGAACTACATCAAAACTTACCACTGCATTCATTTTTGTCGCCAGTTAAATCCCTCCCACACAGCAAGATACATGTATAAACAAGTCACTGATTGCAATCCACTTGTCGACATGAAGTCATCATGGTGAAATTTGACGCATTTTATGTGCAATGAGAGGCGGATCAAGTAATTTTTCCACAGTGAAAAACGCAATTTTATTATTAAACAGAATATTATTTGCAAATCTTAGGTAGACCATTAATACAAATCTGAAACCTTTGTTTAGAGCCATTATTTAAAAACTATCAAGGGAATGTATTGAATTAATTCTACAGTGTTTTTGTGTACAGGGTGTGCACGTTTCATGCCGAGGTGCCTCATTAAATCGCCTATTCGCAAGGGCATACACTAAATAGTTCTTGACCATTTTTTTTTTTTTTTTTTTTTTTTTTTTTTTTTGAATATGCATAACGGAAACATTCCTTTAAAAACTTGAAAAGTGCTGCTGCTTTCCTGAAATGGAGAGCATTGCTAAATAAATAAATAAAATAAATGGTAAAGGTCACGCACATTTCGACGAGAGCCAATTAACTTAACTTTAACCTAATAAAATGTGAATTCTATTTAAAGCAGTAGCAGTTTTCATATACTACAAGTTATATAGAAACAATTTATTACTGAATTTTTTAAATTCTAACAAGGGTATGGCCTTGCGATATTGAAATTTGTTTATGACCTACAATATACAGTACACATTACAAGCATTTATTACGTGACTGTCAAATAACATGACCAAACCAAATTCTGTACAGAGCAGGATATACAATGTTATTTCAATTAAAATTAAAGTCATGTGATAATATCGTAGCTTTACACAAAATAAACTGAGTTTAAAAAGGTATGTATTTATGCACGTTTATATTCCGTTGATTTCTTCGTAGTACGCCTTAACAGTCCTGCGAAATGCTACACGGTTTACACGAAACGCTTTGTACGAAAGGCTGTCCGGTTTACAAGAAAGCCTGCACGAAACGCTTTGTATACGATTCTTACACGCTTTGGCCTCGATCTGGATTTTCTATTCGGAATCTCTCGGACTTTATTTAAATCATTTTCGATTAATCAAAGATAAGCTAAGAATTGCAACCATTCACATTAAATTAAAATAAAACTTGCTACACCAGTACTACATGTATTGGTATTTAAACTGATAAAATACTCTATGTTCAGTTGTAATTGATTGTCATTGGGTATGTGACCCGCCCGGTGAAATGCCTATAATCGTCTATGTACAAACCTTTTTCACTAAACTCTGAATTACGCACTGAAAACAATATTTGTAATTCGTAGTCTCTTACAGCATTAATTGTTTTTACAATTATAGTTTGATATTAAAAGTCGTTTTATTACTGACAAATAAACTCGATTATTGATTTGAAAAGAAAAAAAAAATACTGATTAAATTAGGTACCAATAAAGTTAAATTCTATTGCAATACTTCAAAACAATTTTAGATATTATGAAAGAAATCCTCTGAGGGTCAATTTTGATACAAAATTTTACGTCGAAAGTCGGAAACTTTGACACACTGAAAAGTAAGGAGGAGTGTTTGAGAAAACGGGGCACTTCTATATGCTGTTTTTAACTCCAAATTCATTATGATAATGTTCCCTTTTATATAATCTTTCAAATTGTTTCTTTTCATCATTTAAAGATCCGCTATTTGGAGAGAATACAACATGGTACAATTTAATACTTTTTCTTAATCGATTAGCGATAATTAATTTGTCCAATTATGCAAATCGCACTACACCACAGAGATGACCGGGCGTATATCATAGAGGTCCGGAATGATTTAAAGGAATTTGTTTTCAACTTTGAAATCAAACATGTATAATTGTGAATATATATAGAGTTTGGTAGTTTAGTTTTAGTGGAATTTTTTTTCGATTTTTTTTTCTAAATTTTTCTTTCCCCTGAGGTAGGGACATAGTGTCCTGAATTTTTGACATTTCGAATTCTATTGTTCGTGTTGTTAGTCATTTTTTTAGTGTTCTATATAAAAATCAATTCGTGACCTTCTGTCTATGTAATTAGAAGATCCTACACATTAGCATATACAGTGTTGTCTCTAGTGATATATATATATATATATATATATATATATATATATATATATATATATATATATATATATATATATATATATATATATATATATATATATATATATATATATATATATATATATATATATATATCATACGTGTGGTGGATACCACCCATTGGATAAACCTATGCTTTATCCACGGGTATGCTTTATCAATAGTACTCCGGTTTGGACACAATCCCTCCTTCAAGATGTAAATTGATCGAAACTTCATTTTGTGAAAATTCTCGTGTTATAAAAAAATATTAATGAGCAAAAAAGTTTGTTAAAAGAAGAAAAGATTAATTATTCCTCAATGAAATGTCATATTTAATCAATGTATTGTACTGGCTACTGCGATGACGGATGTTATTCTCATAGATGCAAGATTCATTTCACCATGCAGGAAAGTTTTGTCACTTTCAACAATGCTTCCTTACATTACACTAAAAGAAGAAAACTTACCATAGATCTATAAGTAGAACTATCGCCGTACACAGAATCAGAATAGGATTCATAATTTCTTGGTTCTTACAGCTTCCAGTCAAGAGTTTGTATGAGATAACTCTCCAACAAATTGTCATTTATGTTTTCAAAGACGCAGCTGACCAGGTATCATTCCAAGTTTCACATTTTGCATCAACAAATAACTTTCTTTTGCATATCAACGTCATCAGGTTGACGTCATAAATTTACGTGTCACCGATTTGTAGAAATCACTCAACATAGTTTAACAGGGTAATCTCTATGTGTTAAAAACTAAAATCGTACGAGTTAGAATAGAATATCTATAAAAATTTGCATTTGCATATATTTTTTCTTAGATGAACCTACTGAAGAGAAAATATGTTCAATTCTGTATGAATTTATTAGAGGGTCAGAGGTCATAGCGTGACCGAATCACACGGCGAGATGATATCTTGCCTACATATTTCTGTCACAATGAAACTGGTTTCGGAACCTCCAGCTTGATAGCGATGACAAAGATAGAGTAATTAAAACATGTGGATATTTTTTTTTTTCAACAGATGTCCGTTAGATCTTCTTTCCCTTTGGTGTGAATTAATTAAAATCGCGCTTACTTTTTTAACCCGAAATTTCTTTGAAGTATGTAAAGACGATACCACCGCTTTTGACTTAACATATATAGAGAACTCACAGAACAGTAAGACTGTTTTCACTATTGATCATTGTCCTATCATTATGGAGAGAGACTTCCTGAACTTGATCGCGAAACATCAATAGAAACATTCAAATGTTGGAGCTAGGCGAACTTTCATGACCATATAACTTCCATTTCTAGGTCACTGCGTATCACAACATAGGATATGAGGGGCCGTTTTTGTAATATTTTTATTCGAATATTCGTCTCAAATATAAATATAAGTAATAAACAACACTGGTAAAAAGTTCACTGTGAAGTGAACTTGGTTGGTACGTGATCAAATCTACTGCGAAGACCTTCGGGCTTCAAGGATTTGATCACGTGACAAACCAAGTTCATTTTTCATCTTTTTAACATAGTTGTTTATTTCTTAATTGTGTGATTTGACATTTGCTTTATCCAAGCCTCGCGATTATCCACCATTTCAACTCGGTGAATAAAGCAATTATCAAATCACACTGTACAGAGATTCCCCCTCCCTCCCCTCTCTCTCTCTCTCTCTCTCTCTCTCTCTCTCTCTCTATATATATATATATATATATATATGTTAGGGATGACACTTTAAAAAAAGACTAGAAGTTTTCTTCTGTTTATGCTTGATCAGTACACTTTATGTATTTTGTTTCAATATCAAAAGGCAAACAATTAATAAATGAAAAAAAAAAAAATAAAAACAATTATAATAAAAAAAAAAACCAAACAGGAAACATCATGACAGACAATATGTTTCAAAAGGTTATTCTGTATTGTCACCAAAAATAGAAACTGAATCTGAACTACCCTTTACAATGATTGTTTAAAAATATAATTTGACAGATAACTGATAGATACTGAAATAGACACTGAAATCAGTTCAGAGATCTCAACGGTGATTTAATTAAAGCTGAACACGACTCATAAGTAGGCATACGCCATATTAGTTTTCCTATCTCCTATATCAGCTCTAGGAAATATAAACCCTTAGAATTCGTTACACCTGATGACTTTTAGCTGGTCGATGCGGCGTTTAGTACATGTATATCTCATTTTATTGCGGGAACATTTGTGTTTGTTTCACTTTGTAATGCATTGGCCTGTGCAGTTGATATCGAATATCTTTTGATAACTTTTTTCCTGACGTGGCAGAGGCATACAGAAGTAATTTTTGTCGCTCCCGAGTATATAACAATGACAATGAAGGAGACATGTGCTCAAGTAGAATCCGTGAAGCAAAATGCGTTAGACCGTGAATAAAGCTGCGGTTGGGAAACGACACCCTTGAGAAATCTTATATGGCGGGCAACTCTCTTCCTTTTCCGAATCGTGTTCAGCTTTAATATCATTAAAGAAAAACAGGATAGGATGGATAACGACATGTTGTTTAACCCCTTCACTCCCACACCGGTCAATTTGACCGGTGGCGCGTTAAAACACGACTTCGCGAAAACAAGATCTCCGTATCTATTTTATGATAGCATAAAGGTATATAAACTATATATCATCTTTTTGGAAATTTTCTCTTCTTTTAAACTATGTAAAAATTTTATGTCTTAATGTCGGTAATGAATAGATTTTACGTTTTGAAGACATACACAACTTTTTGAGAATGGCGCAATTTTCCAAAGCAATTGACGATTTTCCCGACGATTGACATTTTTCCCTGATTAACTTAATAAAGAAAGTATGATATATTCTTAAAGCATATTTTCTCTGCTTTTAAAATATGTAAAAAATATTGTTATTACTTTAAAATATTTTGTAAAAACAAGAACTTTCTTGCACTTATGTGTTTTTCACGTTTTTTTATCCGTAATATTTTAATAAAACTCAGCTTTTCGTGTATTTCTGTACTGAAATAGGGAAAACAAAATAACGCTGGTAAAAGTAGAGAAAATTTCCTTTTCAACAAGTCTTTTTAGGTCTTCTTACTCTCAGTATTTTTTTAATTACGATAGTTTGAATTTGTGACCTTCGCATCATTTTTGTAGAAAAATCGGGGGTGATCAATATTTAACGTCAAGGTCGATTTTGTTGCGTCTCACTAAAGTATTTTTTTATAGGTACTATTTATATATATGTTTTTAATGAAATAAATGCTTAATACAAAATAATTGGTTTAAAAAACAAATATATACTATCTTTTGTAAAAAAAAAAAAAATAATAATATAATGAACTTATTTATCTATATTCAGGTACAATAATGTTGCTAAAACATGTAAACGAAAAAAAAATCAAAGTTAATATTGCTGTATGTTAATATATATATTCTTTAAAATATGAAATTTAATTAGATCTCTACTGACACGGAATTTAAAAACAAGCACAAAAACTCGCATTTACACGACTCATCACAGTAAGAGTTATTACGAATTGAGATTACCACGTGTGTCCGCTGTAGCAATAAACAACAGCATGATGATGATCTGAACGTCAATTTTCATGATTATTTTACGACGAAGAACGTCACATCAATGCAACATATCTTTCCTTTGGTATTAGAGGTGAGTAAGTATTGACTGAAGAGTTTAAAACTGCCTTTAAAACGCATTAATTCGCGCTCAAATGAAAACAAAATTTACACACGTACTAGATCTTCATGTATAGGGGTTACCTTATTTCAGTGTTTGTATCTCATATTTTAGATTGAAACTAGTTCAGCCAATTTTGTGTTGCTTTTGAAGTGTTTGCTTTTGACGACCACCCTTAAGTACCTTTCAAAATAAAATCAAGTTGGCATAATTATGGAGAGCTGTTGTTGTGTACATGTAACACTATCACATTGAATTTTTTAGGGTGCTGCATGGTCCCAAAGGTTTCAGTACTTTCATCTGTGAAGACCCACTTGCTAACCCTACAATGCACTAGAAGGACCATTATGTGGGGACACAGGTGCTTATTATGTCCAATGAACAGGTAAATTTTTGTTTTGGTGAAAATTTCTATATCTATAAAAATTCTAAATAAAGTGAAATTTTAATTGCATTCTCTTGATATTCATAATTGCATTCACACAAGTTCATAGGAATTTGATTTATATTTTGAAAAAAGTGTATCATACACATGACATTTATGATGCATGTTTCTACATATAAACAAGTACACTAGTTAAACACACAATATTTATTCGAATTTATGCTCAGATATGGAACAAGCTGTCTTTTATAGACTGCTGTGGTATTTTCAATCTCGTGAAGTATGTGGTTAGATATTCCATTTTCTCAATTTTTCAGTCATGTACATGGGTGGTCAAACTATATTCACTGGATGGCTATTTATCAACACTTCCATGTACACGAACAGCCTTGCCCCTGGAATTTTGCCCTGAAGCAACAGTTTTCAGTCCATTAATGTGTCCTTTTTCTTAACAACCCTGACAGCCAGGTATGCTATTTCTTTTAGTTCAATAATTCAATAATGATGGTTTACTACTGACTTGATTATTTTTCAGTCCTGATACATTGACTTAACCAAATCATTTAACTACATGAATCACATAATAAATATACTTTTAATTTTAAAAGGAAAATTATATCAATGTATTAATTGTAGCATTCTTAATTTTATATATGTAAATTCACATAATCTGTTTCAAAATATTAAATCTTTTACAGGGTAGAAACTGATTACATGTACTTGACAGAAAATGATCATGTCTTGGACAAGTCAAAGAAGTTCCTCTAGTCTTTCAGAGAAATGACAGTTAATGAAAGAATTGTGTCCACAAAGTAAAAGTGCTCTGGTCTTCAACATTTTGTGGAAGATTAAATCAGTCTGATTTAGAATTCAACTTGCAATATTTCTGGATTTGTATATTTGGATAAAAACATCACATTTTCTACTTATTGACTAAACAGTTTTGCGTTAAATATTGCCAATGCCATCTATTATTATGTTTTCCCTCCAAGATGACGTCAAGTCTTTATTGTACCCCTTAAGCACTGTTACCAGAAAAATCTTGTAATGAAATCAATTAGTTTATTTTTTCTTGATAAATTTAAAGTCGGGGGAAAAATCCACGAAAATAAAGGTTCATTTTAATGGCATCAGGAAAATGAATTTGTTTTTGTTTAACAGAAAGATACTATACATGTTGTAGTTACTGTTATGTAATTTTTATATCACTGTTCAGCCACACCTTTTTGTCATTTTTGCCACACCTTTATTAGCCACATCTTTCAGGAGATGTATAGGACCTGTTTAAAGTCATTATATGCAGAATTAAAAAAAAAAAAGTTTATGTGATTCATGTAGTACAGTATAGTGCTCTTTTGTGAGTATATTCCAAATTTCCTATTTCAACATGCATCATTGTAAATTTTTAGCTTGAAAATTAAAATGTATCGAAAAATTCGATAAGATTTTGCACTTATTTGACCTTTGACTTCCATTTCTATTAATAAGGTCAGTCGTTGGGTATCTAAATAGTCATGAAATATCATCTCTATGAAATTCCCTACAAAATGGTATGCATTATGCCTAGCTTTCTCCTTGGATAAAAAGGTTAGAAATAATTTGATAATGTTATTTCAAAAGGTCTCCAAAATCACGTAAAATGCGCCGGTAGAGAAAGGGTTAAACAGCAATTAACAAATCACAAACTGGCCAATTACCCCCAATAATCTCGGGATTTCCACATTACCGCTACATTGCAAAAAAAAAAAAAAAAAAAAAAAAAAAAAAAAAAAAAAAAAATTCCAATTCATTACTGCTACGTTTCATCTAAATTTCGGGTGCTCAAAACCGCTACATCTTATCAAGAAGACGCTTGGTGATAACAACTCATTATCGCTACATAAAACAAATCTGCATCCTGATGACACAAAATCTCAATTAACTGCCTTTTAATCAGATGAAATAAATACGTGAAAACATAATTTATCAACATTCAAAGATTTTTTTTTTACACTGTAAATAGAATATTAAGGTGAAATATGGTGCTAACAAATAGTAATCAAGCTCAAAAGTCCATTGAAACAATACAGATTGGGAGAAGCGCAAACATGGACCTCTAAAAATATCAGAGGTGGAAACAGGTGCCATGGAGCAATAAGCATCCCCCGGTCACACCCGCCGTGTGCTCATGATCGGGGAAACGGAAAAATCTGTAGACAATTCAGTGTGTAAATAATGGCGTAACAATTACATGTAGAATGAGAAAATCGTCAGTCAATATTCGACTTAATGAAAGAATGTATTTGACGACAGGGTCATTGTATCGACCATAGAACTTGCGAAATGTTGACTTCAAACGAGACTGTTGATATCCTTGTTTCATCAACTTGTTTGTCAGTAGCTTTGAAAAAAAAAATGTTCGTACTTAGAGCATGCTCTTGCGTTTCGAATCAACTTAGAGATATAAACCCCATATGCAGTTGATAAGGGTATATTGCTACATAAGTAAGGGAAGTTGACGATACAAAAGTTGAAGTCATCACGTTTATCATAAAGCTTTGTTGTTAGGTTACCATTAGGGTCTTTTTCTAGTAAAATATCCAAATATGGAACAGATGTGTCAGACTAAGGCATCTTTCATTTCAAGTTCACAGGGATACATCGAGTCGACATAAGAATGGAAGTAACTATTGTTAATTGATAATGCGTCGTGGATATATTGAAATGTCAAGTTGAAGGCCTCAGCAATTTGTTTTCCTCTCATGTGAAATATGAAGATAACGAACAGTAATCAATCTTAAAGTCCATAAAAACAATACAATTCAGGAGCAGAGCAAACACGGACCTCCAAAAACATTAGAGGTAGGATCAGGTGCCATGGAGGAATAAGCATCCCCTGTCGACAGGTCACACCCGCCGTGTGCTCTTTGTCATGATCGGGAAGAATGGGAAAATCAGTGGACAATTCAGTGTGTAAATAATGGCCTAACAATTAGTATGAAAAACGTCAGTCAGCATTTGACTCAATGATTAATTGTATTCGCTGACAAGGTCATTGTATCGACCATAAAACTTGCAAAATTATTACTTTAAACGAGACTGTTGATCTTCCTGTTTCATCAAATTGTTTGTCAGTAACTTGCCCCGTTTTAAAAATTGTTCGTAGGTAGACGATGGTATTGCGTTCCGAATCAACTGAGAGACATAAACCCCATATGCAGGTGATAAAGGTATATTGCTACATAAGTAAGGAAAGACGAAATCATAACGTCTACATAAAGTTTTGATAGTAGGTTACCATTAACGTTTTTTCTAGTAAAATATCCAAAAATGAAACAGTTATGTCAGACTCTGTGGTATCCTCTATTGCAAGCTCACTGGGATATACATCGAGTCGACATATAAATGGAAGTAACTATTGTTAATTGATAATACGTCGTCGATACATGTATATCGAAATGTCGAGTTGAAGGCCATAGCGAGTGTTTTCTTCTTCTCATGTAGAAGTTTTTGAATAAATTCTGCTTCATATGAATACAAAAATAGGTCTGCTAATAACGGGGCGCAATTGGTACCCCTAAAAATTCCAACAGATTGTTTGAAGACCTGATCTCCAAAAACTACATAGATATTGTCAATCAGAAACTCAAGCATCTTTTTAATATCAACTTCAAAGTACTTGTGTGTACAATCAGAATGTTTTTTTAGCAAAATAATTTTGCAAATGACCAATGACAAGGTAAGTATATTTACGAGTTTTATTTTTATTGAAAAAGCGCTGTCTATGATTTCAAAAAGCCTGGACTTCAATCTCTCGTAGGGAATTGTTGTATAAAGTGTTGAAAAGTCGTACGTTCTAATGTTATTGATTTTGGTAAAATTCTGTGATTTCAGGTTTTCTATAGGTTCCTTGGAGTTTTAAGTATCCACATCTGATTAAAAAAGGCTTGGTAGAACATTCACTGGAACCTGTCAATTAACATGTTATTTGGGGGTACATGATTTCACATATATGACCTTCTTCCAAAAGTTTGTATTTTTTTAAAATAACATTTGTCTTGTGAAAACCCTATATTCAGCACCATATGACAATATATATATCTCAATTCCTTCCAAAAGTTTGTATTTTTTTAAAATAACATTTGTTATGTGAAAACCCTATATTCAGCACCATATGACAATATATATATATATATATATATATATATATATATATATATATATATATATATATATATATATATATATATATATATATATATATATATATATATATATATATATATATATATATATATATATATATATATATATATCAAAAACTGCATATTTGTATTATTAGTAATATGTTTAGAGGGCGTCTAAGAAGACTAGTGCATGACTAATCTGGTTAACCTCTTGATCTTGAGTCCACTCCTGATTTGGTGCACCACAGTGTCTTATTTGTCTGTTAAAAAATGGTATAAAAACAAAATACCGAATCTTAATCAGAGTGTCTGTGGCACTTGACTTTAGGATTTTTATACTCTTTACACTATATGCAACAAAATACAACCGACGGAACAAAACACTAACTTGTGCTTGTAATCAAAAGTCAGGAAACGATTGATTAAACAGACGTATTGATTTTGTAAATTAAGAAACTCGTGACATTTTTTGATACTAAAGGACGAGGTCTACTAACTAGTTATATCAACTGTTCTTAGTATTATCACATGTTAACAATTCTTCCCATCCATTTTTGCTTGATTGGTAACGTTATATACACTGGTCACGCAATATTCCTTATATATTGTAATTAGAACTTTGCTGAGATGAAACTCAAACTGTCATTATGCTGAACTGATAGTTTAGAATAAGAATAATATACTTACCTGTGAGTAGCGCTAAAATCTGTTTGCTTCTAACAACTAGGGAAAATAATCTAACATTCATTACGATGTGTCAATCTATTTTCAGGTACATGTATTTAAGTGCTAAAATTTAATTGCAAGACAGATGTTGAGCAGACGATCATCGTATTGACGTATCACAGAAGGGGAATTTACATGTACATGAAGATGAATCATGAAGGTTGAACGGAGGATACAGCTGCACATGTATCATAGGTTGATCCACACTTTTCGTTATGCTAACTACCATGCAATATATACGATTATTTGTAGTTTTCATAGTTAATACATGTAGGTTGTTTGAGTTTTTTCTGCATTTTTATTACATACAAGTGAGGCGTATTCAAATAAGTAGTTGAACAAAAACATTTCATTCGTCCTTGAGTTTTATCACTTTGTGAAGCAAATGTCGCCCATATTTATGTCCATTTCTAACATATATTTCGATTTAAAAATTAGAAATGTTACCCTATACATATCTATGCAGATTCAATGTACATGTTCATAGTGTAGTTAATGAAAAAATAGATATTAATAATTATTTTAAGAAGTTTTTGAATCATATCATTGGAATGGATCATGCTTCTTTAAGTATTGAGTGTGTATTATTTTTATTTCAAAAACATTTCAATTCATTTGTAATGGATTTTTTTTCTATTGTTACATGTATAAGATAAGAATTTAACTGCTTTTATCATTGCTTAATGTCATGTTTAACAGATATATATTAAAAAAAAAATGTTACTCCACTTCTCAATAAAGCCTATTATTATAGCTATGACTACAGCATTTCTAAAACAATTCTATCCAGATATATCTTTTTAAATAATTGATTTCTGTATCAATAGATCCTCCTGGTGTGTAATTGGAGACCATTGCCATTTTTGTATGGTTTTTCAATTCGGTTGATAGGCTTTCAATAAGACTTGTATTCTTTCTGTCTTTCAAAAAGATTTACGTGAAATGAGACTTGTAATAATCAGACTGCCTCTAAAATCCGAACTACTGACACACAATATGCACGTTATGTACTTAATTTATTACACATCTAAGAAATAAAATATATCTAAAAATGTAATAAGATTAAGGTAAGTTTTGATACATGCACGTTTATACGAGTAAATTTTTGACCTATAAATGAAGCCGTCATAGTGAAATAACTCACGAGAACTTCAGTTCCTTCTTCAGTTTGCATGTAATTTTTTTTTTCCCAAAACGTTTTTTTTTTCTTTCCAATGCCCGCAGTCTCCTTATCATTCTAATAGAAATCACGTAAAAGGGGGGAAAATATTTCGTGAAACAAAAGTTTGTTTATTTTATTTTTTAGAATAAAATAAAACGTGCTGATAGACTATCAAAAATTCCCTGTCATGTCATTCATTGACACTGAGATGACTTGACGATCATTGAATTGTTCCTGAACCTTCTATTTCAGTGACCATTTATTTTAAATGAAAGGTATATTTTCACCCTGTTTCTAATTGAAGACCCCTCCCCCCCCCCCCCCCCACACACACACACACACAAAAGACACTTACTAGAAGTGTGTACCAAATAATCGCTTGAAACATTGCAGAAGTATTCAGCACAATCACATATTCCTTGACACTCTTCTCAATAAAAAGGATAAGGACAGGATTGACTACAGTTTTCGCCACTGTACACGGTTAAACATCCTGTAAATATTTTTGCAAAGATAAAAAAAAAAAGGTATGTATATTCTTATTTCATTTGCAGCAAAAAAGAATGCCAAGCGATTCTGCAAACCCAAGAAGGCTGAAAGAAATGGTCATAGCAAGATCAAGAAAGATACAATCTAATATAATATACTTGCTCCTTGGCTGGAGAAATGTTACTACTTTTATATTTTTAGATGATCATTTCTAATGTACTAGGAACTTATTGACATTGGTAACATAAGATTAAGTATTAGGAGTTATTTCCGTGGTTGAGGGTGATGTAAAATATATGTTTTTATTTTACGGCATATTTCTACTGAAGAATGATGTATTAGCTCATCTATTCAAATAAAATTAATATACATATGTATAAAATTAAAACATTGGTTTGATGCATCAAACGTTACATTGACTTTCAACAGTTTGAAATATCAGATTATACACATGTGTAACTATAGATAGATATCTTTAAAATATTTATAAGAGTCCATAATATTTAAGGACAAATGATACAAACAAAAAAAATGATGCCTGGATTGTTATATATTTTGGGCTTTATTTTTGTTGAAAACGATGCAAGTAATAAAATTCTAAAATAATACGAAATTGTAAACCTTCTATAACATTCAAAATTCTACCTTTCTGTAACCATCCTTATTAATCTACACGAATTTTTGTCACTTCAAATTCCATTAATGTGAAATATTACTCAAGTTGTTATTTTTAATTTTTTTGATAAAAGTTTGTTTGTATCATCTGTCCTTAATGGATTTACTTTAGCACTGCTGACTTTCTGTATTCCACTCGTAATCTGCACAACATTTTTTGAAGCCCGATAAACATATATCTTGAATGATATATTCTGTTACAGCTTTAGCATCATATAAATTTTAGTAAAAATATTTATTCGTGATGGAATAAATATATTAATTTTAAAATACTAACAAAACCACCTATGATTCGCATATTGGAATTCCCTTGGAACAGAAACAAAGAAAAGTAAATATGCTTATCAAAACATATTTATGATGAATATTGACGTCTCATGAATCGTATCTCAGAACACAATTTATGCCATCATATTATTTTTAGGTCCAATTTTCATTGAATGGGAAGTAGATTGATTTTCCTTTTCCGTCAATGCATTGTTAGGCATTTGACACATCTCTACATGCTATAAAATGGTATTACTAAAGTTTTAGAAGTGTTTTGATTTGAAGTAAATATTCGATACTGAGGCCAAAGAGTAAAAACCCCTTAGTAAATGTCCCATTTCCCGAAGAAAAACATAATATATTTAGTATTCCTTTTGCATAGAAAACCTCCCGATGGCATCCTATCTTTAAACGGATCAGATTTACGTATTCAATATACATCATATTTACTTCACAAATCTTTCAAGAATTACAGCATTACATAGCTAAACAGGTCATGGGAAAAATTTAGAGCTTGAAAGAAAATCGTAATTGCATAAGCTGCACGCAGCTATGTTAAGGCTTCCCGAAGCTTTAAAATGCGCTCAAAACATAATATGTCATTGCAAGGTCGGTTTTGGTTTTAATTTACAAGTATTGAACTTTAGTACTTCAAATTTATATAAAGGGTTTCCTCGGCTATATATTAGCATATTTGTTATGATATCACATGACTTTGTTGATCACATGACGGTCATTTATAATTTTTTGAAGTGTTTCATATAAATCGCTTCGGCGCAGCTGATTAACACAATAATTATTAACATTTTGTTATATAAATAAACTCATCGTATCCTTGTGTATCCGAAATGTGCTTGGGAAAAATCATAGTATTACTTGGGTACAAAATATTTCCTAACCTACAAATTTGAGGGTATTTTCCACACAATATCGTAATCTGTATTAAAACAAAGCCAACACACATTTTTCCCAAGCAAGATTCAGTTAGAGAACAACCTCTTCTTACAGATTTCCACAAAAATTCTCAGATTAATCCTCATTAATCATCTGCGCCAGACTCTTTTATACACACAAAATAAATTCTACCTCCAACCACGGGTATAAAACAGAGTACATTTCAAAAGTATATTTTTCATAAGCATTTTGAACATGATGAATTTCAATCAAGGGTAGGTAAACTGTGTATTTTTAAAATATTCGGACTTATAAGACTCAAAAAACTTTTAACGACCCGTGAATTTTGCAATAGCTATCTAGCATTTTACATGCAGTTTGAAATAAAGTGTAAAGTTCATGACACTCTCCCCGTCATAACACCTCAAGTTTGCAGTGAACTGACGTCATTTTCCATTATGACGTCATATTTTGGTAGTTCAGAGATGTGAAGGCAGAGAGTGCACTGTCATTTTCTACGGGAAGCCTTAACCTACCTGCGCAGATAATGTGAATTTACAATTGTTGACAATAATCTATATAAGTTTCCCTTTTCACTATAACTCCAGGTAAATTTAAGGTAAGAAGTGCATAAATATATTGAATCAGAATCTTGTACATTCATGAAGATACCGGTAATTTTTATTTATGAATAAAGTAGTTTTTTTTTTTTAATTTTACAATATCTAGTGTTTTCCTTTCCTTTTCCGGATTTTGTTGAGTTATTTTTCACATTTATTTCTTTTTTAAATTAACAAACCGAAAGTACGATCGACGGGAATTCCACATAAAATATATGTAAAATGGCATTGCAGGTTGATCATGAGGAAATGGATACCCGTGATGAAGAATTTCTTGGTCTTCAAGCTGAAGCAATGGATTGTCACGGTCAAGAAATCTGTATCTCAGAACATCAGCATATGAATCCAGCTGGAGGCTTCGTCTTCAAAACAACCCAAGAAACACAACTCCACCGCTTTTTGTGTCTTGGGGCATCTTGCAATGGCTATCAAACCGGACGTCGAAGAGAATTAAAACTAGATGATGCCAGGTTTATATTACAGTAAGTTTTCAGCAGAAATTCAATAAAAATTAGTCCTCAATGCAATCTGTCAAGTCCATGTCTAGACATAGAAAATGCTTAGGAGCCTAGAAATAATTAAAGTGACTATAATGACCTCTTTTGAAGTTATTTATATGAATTGTAAAGAGAGTCTGCATTAAAATTATCCATTTTTTAAGTTGTTTTTTTTAAGCTTATTTTACGCATATTCTGTTGAAAAACCTTTTCATTAGCATCAGAAAGTAGATATATTCAGTTACATCTCTTTTCTTGGAATACATTCTGTTGGTTTCTTTTTTACATGTAAATTTATCTTAATCCATTTTTTTTCGAATAAAGTTATATTTCGAACAACAATCAAATTTGTTTTCTATCTTGAGGCACATGGACGTTGGAGTTTTTTTTTTTTCTCAGATTGAATACTCGTATATTTTTTTGTCAAATAAAATTTGTTCTGCTATGTATGCATGTATCTTCAAATTATTTTTTTTATTATCATGAGAGATATGGGACATTGTTTTGTCTAATCCTTCAACTCAAATTGCTTTTTACTTTCTGGTGAAATAAGCGAAAAAATGTTTTAATATTAACAGTTTAAATCTGTTTTGTTGGCATATTTCTGATAACAAGGACAACAAGTTTGTGTTAAAATGGATACATTGTCTGTTATTAATGAACGATTTTATTGTATTTTCTACGAAAGCAAGTTCATTTTTTTTAAAAATGTCTTGAAAACTGTAATTACATTGATGTTTCAAGAAAATCACAGAAAGATGCTCAATGAATAACTACAGTCTTTTGTCATTATTTTTTGGAAATTACAAAATTGCAGGGCAAGTATAAAATATGTTTGGAAATATATATTTTGAATGGCAACCTGTCCAAATGGACAAGAAGGGAAAAAAAGTTAATGATGAACCCTCGAGGATAAACAGAGGATATTTTATCAGAAAGGTTTTCAAATTTAATTTGTGTAAACGTGATTGGAAAATCAAGCTAAAAAGCTAGTCAGACGTACATTTAGGTCGACGATGGCCAAACTTTAATCATGTAATATAACTTAAGAATATATGTAGCTCAGGTCAGATAAATAAATATACTAGTAAGATTTATTTTCATTATGGAAAATTATTTTCTCTTTTCATTGATAATTTTGAAGTGTTGATTAATATGTATTTTAATTTTACAATTGATAACTGATTTTCATTTTTTTAAATTTAAAGATTGGTAGGCGATGGATATGGTAAAAAGGTGGTGGATTTTCTAACGGATTTCTCTACAAATTGTCGTTCATTCAAGCAGGATCCTACTTTATTTACTTTGGCGCTCTGCTGTCGGTCCTCTGATGAAGTTACAAAGCATGCAGCCTTTGCAGCTGTACAGAAGGTTTGCAGAACACCAACCCATCTTTTCAGATACCTTGACTACTGCCAAAAAATAAGCCTTGATTTGACATCAAGAAAAGGATGGGGACGGGGTCTTCGTAAAGCAGTATGTGATTGGTACCGGAGATATGGATCATCAGAACGAAATCTGAAGCTTTTGGCGTTACACCTCACAAAATATACAAAAAGATATGGTTGGAGACACAGGCAAGCAATCCGTCTCGCTCATCTCAAAGTGGAAGAAGGCAATTCTGCCTTGAAGTATTTGATAATAATTGCAAGGAAGGGGAAGCGATATGCCGATTCTACCTCGCTAGTTGACAAACTTAAGAAACAGGAAAAAAATAATGAAACTCTTCTGAAAGCAGTTGCTGAATTGCTAGATGGAATTGAGAGTGCAAAGAAAACAAATGATAAAAAGGTGATTATAGACCTAATCCTTAAGCACAGGTTAGTCAGAGAAAACATCCCTAGTTTTTTCTTAAATGAAAAACAAGTTTGGTTGGCCCTGAGTAGACATATGCCGATGACAGCTCTAATCAGAAACCTTGGAAAAATGTCAAACTTGGATATGTTCATTCAAGAAAATCAACAATCAGACGAAGAAGAATCGTTTGAAGAAAATTTGATCTTGGGGAAATTGCAAAACAGAGAACTTATTTTAATGGAAAAAAGTGCATCCAGTGATTTTTCTGAAAGCAATAAACCAGTACAAGAAAGGTCACAATAGCTCTGAGAAAACAAATTGGGCGGTGTTACCTCAGATTTGTACTGCCCTTGAAAACGGATTCTACTTATCTTTTGAAAACATCAGACCCACTGGCAAACGCTTCCTGGTTGCAGTAGAAATTAGTAAGTCGATGAAGGATGAAATCCAAGTCCCAGGCACATTTTCTTTACGTGCTATAGATGTTGCCGCCTTCATGGTGACTTTGGCAGCGAGGACAGAACAGCATTCTGACTTTGTAGTCTTCTCATCTGAAACACCTAAGCCTTTATCCATCCAATCAACTGCCAGAATAGAAGACGTTATCGGTAGAATTCAGCATATTGCAGTTACTACAAGTAATTCAGCCTCTGATGCTTCTTCGGTTTTTAAATATGCAATGCAGGAGAAGAAGCATTATGATGCAATTGTAATATACACCGATTCCAAGTCTTGCAAAGGACATCCACATCCTGTGGAAGCTCTTCAAATGTATCGCAAAGCGACAGAAAAGGAAGATGTACGATTAGTTGTTTGTAACTTATCCTGTTCTGACATGACTATTGGAGATATAGAAGACAGGTTCACAATGACAATATGTGGATTTGATTCCCATTGTCCGCAAATCATAATGAACTTTGTTCATGGTATCCTTTGAACTGCAACAATACAACTTCTTGATAATATCAAAGTACTGACTTAGTGCTAACCTTTGGAATACCTAAAAAAATAAAACCGCATCAGCATGTTAAACGAATGTGCTCGTTTCCAAAATCGTGGCAGTTTTGAGATCATTGACTGTTTGTGATCTTCACCTTTTTCATCCTGAATGTATACTCCGTCGTTGACTTTTTTCATAAAACATTAAAACAAAACAGACAAAACTGTACACTCCAGAAAGTTTGGCAACCAACCCCTACCATCTTGGGACTATGACAGTGTGATCACTTTTTTAATATAAAAAGTGCCATCAGACCTTTCCATGTTTATGATTCAAGAATTAGCTAGGGGGATAAACAAGTATATTATTTTCTTTAAGGATGTTTTGACATTTTGTCCTCTGATCAATGTTTAAAATAAATTGACATTTACACATCCTTCATGTATATTTATCATAAAATTGAAACGGAACATCCGATTCTAAAGTAATAGAAAAAGTGGCCTACAAGTTTAAATATTATGTAGTGAATGGTAAATTTTGTATGATTTGTGCAAGTATCTAAAATATTATGGGATTAATAATTAAACAAAATACTCATTCGTCTGATAATTAATTTTTAAATATTCTAAAGTTATTTAAACATGTTAGATATAATTGCTATATATATTAAGGAGTTAATTTTCATTATTTGCTACTTTCATGTCTTCATTTTCCAAATTGTTTTTTGAAAGAAAATGTACAAATAGCAAAAGTTATGCAAATTAGACCAAACTATGTCCCCTCCCATGAACAGTGCATCAACTAATAAAGTTAATGAAATTATCACATCATGCTTTTTCTGACAATAACAAGAGAGAGGCAGTACAAAAAACGAAGACTAAAACATCACAAGAAATATTGTATTATTGTATTATTATGAATGCTTGAAAGTAAGAGTAACAGTAAGAGTCAGTGAGATATCACTTTATAAAGCAGATGTTCACCATTGATCTTTGTTTTCGTTTGATTTCAGGATACTTATCATGTCAGACCATTGTCATTGATTGAATCGTAGGCAAATATCTTATATGGTATACCTATTTATGCAGTCCTTAAAACTTAAATCTTAATTGTTTCTGGAGATGTATCTCTTAATTGTATCAACATTTTCATATTGCATATCTTCAATTTGTTTAAAATAGTTGTATTGTACTTATATATTTATAGTTTTACATTTATTCTCTCTCTTACAATACCATGTCTAAGAATATATGTATGATCTCCCATTGTTTGTGGTAAGGCATGATATGTATCCACAACGAGTTGGATACAAATCAAATCCGACCAGAATCCGTGGGGCATCCTTTTTTCTTTTACATTTTTACCCATATCTGTAACATGTTTATGAATGAATAAGCTTTGTTCAACTTCATCACTTTCACTAATTTGTCAAAAACTATATATATATAATAATAATAATAATAATAATAATAATAATGAATATTGTTGATCAATTGTTATCAGGTAAAACATCGGTTGTCATTGATCTGTCTTAAAACCATATTAACCACAGAACTGAATTCGAAGGCATAGAGGATTGTTTTTTTTTTCATGGTAAAGCCAGTTTGGCAACATGTATATGTCAAAGTCACAGGTTAATACCTGAGTTCCTTGAACTCTTAGCATTGTTTGTTTTATTTGACTGACTATTTCATGAAATAAATTGACATTTGGAGAAAAAAAATATAAAAACCATGCTGTTATTTTGACTTCATATGAATTGACTTGGAAGAAAAAGAGTCATCATTTTTTATTAGTTCTTTAGATTTTCAAAGGTAAAAAATAAAGGATACAGGAATGAGCCTTTGGGTTTAATTAATTTTTAAAGGAGTAGGAGCCAAAATGTGAATCAATATTCATTAATGAAGCAATATTCATTAATTTTTCAGAACCCTCCCCCCTCCCCACCTTTTAAAGGAAATCAAGATCATACAAATGGGGAAAGCTGTACTTTGCATTTAATTTCTTAAAGTAAAATAAAAATGAGAGAACTTCGGGCATTTTTCTTTACTCAGTGGTTTTAAATGCTTTTAGTAGTATAATAACACAAGGTCTGGAACAAGAGTCTTGTTGAGTAAGATTCAACCACCCTCCAGAAAACTTTCAAAATAATAAAAGGGCTATTATACTTTGGAAGGACTGGTTGCTGCACTGAAAAACATTTTCTGAAGTCAATTTCTTTTCCAAGTTTCATTTGAAATGTTAATTGCAACAGCTGCACAACTTTAGTTTGGATGTCACAATCCATCAACGAAATAAGAAGAAAAGACGAAAATCACTACCTTACTTAACTCCCTCGGCTAAATTGCAGCAGAGATTCAGGTCTCAAAGTATCTTTGCTATATTTTTAATTAATGTACATTTTTGTAAAAAAAAAAAAAAAAAAAAAAAAAAAAAAAAAAAAAAAATGTAAAGGAAAAAAATATCAGATGACAAAAACCTGCGTATTATTTTTTAAACATGTGACATGTATAAAACAAAATTCAAATTAAAAAACAATATATAGATTATGTTCCTTCTGTGTATACGTAGATTATGCCTTGAATATATGTGCATTTATTTAACTTAACTACATTTGAGGGTTAACACTATTCGTCATTTTCTTTCTTCAAGACGATAGTAAATCACAATGTCCGTCTTCCTCCTCTGACAGAACATCGTCATAGCCCATTTTACCCGTTCGGTTATCGTATCAGGAATAATGTCAACTGCGCATATCTTAACTTGTCACTGTCGCCGCATTTCTAATCCAGCATCATTCTTTCTTCTGTTGAACGCTGTTATGTGTAAAACTGATTAATCCAGCAGAATATATTTAAATAATGAAAGATAAACTGCTATACTTCCAAACTTTTTTTCTCAAATAGCGGCCTTGTTTTTTTTTTTTTTTTTTTTTTTTTTTTTTTTTCCCCGTTTAACTTTCCTAATTCCTCTAGATTCAAATCAGTACGAAACCTTTAGACTAATCTGAAATTTAGATTTAGGTTAAAATTTCTAAAATACAATTTTTAAAAACCAAACGAAAATTCACAAGTCAGCAAACTAAAAAAAAAAGATACACAAATCAGCATGCGTACTGTTCATTATGTGAGTCTATAAAATTTTGTTGCAGAATGTTGTAGATTTTTTTTCACCATACCTGCATGCTGTCAATTGTAGAACTCTCTTTGTTCGCTATATGAAATTGATTATATAATTATATAATTGTATAATAGAGATCTGGTTATTGTTCACTGAGTCTCCGCTTCAAAACATTCCACATTTTATGACTTATGGTGAAACCGTTAATTTGTTTTCAGAGTGTATGTGATCGCATGTGTAGTCTTTTTTTTAAAATGTGCTTCAAGATTTAGATTCACAATAAAGTCGAACAATTACTAAACACCACAAAATTTAATATTTTTTTTTACACTGATAAGAATTATAAAAGAAAAGTTTTATATCAAATAAATATTTTTTTACAAAGCACCACATACAGGCATAAATTACCATCAAATTGAATATGTCTCCACCGGTGAAGATTGATTAATTGATTGTATGCTACCGATGAAGAAAGTAGCACGAAGTGTACTGTTTAGCGAGGAAATAATTAAAGATGTTATTGATAGACATGTCGGTAGGCAAATAAAGTCTAAATAGTTATTAAGCATTACAAATATTTAAAGATTTACTCTTACTTAGAATTATAATAGAGCGTATATGTATAGCATAGATATATTTACCGATTGCAAAAAGCTGCATTGAGTAATGATGTAGTAAAGATGTTATAAATTTACGTTAAAAATTCAACAATCTGGTAATAATCAAATACGCCACACGTAGTAAAAAAGTTAGAAAAAAAAACCTCATATAATTATTAGCCTTTATCCGTACGATGGAATATTTTCCCCAAGTAAATGCTTTATAGAGACATCTTTAAAAGAAAAACTTCCACAAAGATACATTTATTATAAGGAGGATTAATATTGCATCCACATGAGTTTCACTCTATTTTCAACATATCCTGAATTCGTAAGTTCCATAGCAATTATTAAACAATTATTATATAATCTAAAGGAAATCATCGTCGTTTTCTTTCTTTTTTTTTAAATCCATGTTAAGGTGATTTTTTTTTTTTTTTTTACATTTTTAAATTAATTAGCATAGGATTTTTCGATTGTTACAGGCTAAGAATTGAATTGCTTATTTCATTGCTTAATGTAATATCGAACAGGTTTATATTTTTCCAATTGTTATTTCAACTATCCTCTCAAAGAGCCTGTTTTCCTACTATTCCTTTGTTATTTCTACAACAATACTACCATATTATCTGCTTTAGATCATTATCGGCCGCAGCAGCGGCCGATCTATTTGTGGTTGTGTTAGAAAGGGAACGTGGGGAAATGAGACGTTTTTTATTTAATAGTTTAGTAAAATAATTCTTTAATGATAACATGTATAAAATCATGGGTTGAATATTTGAAAATTTGCCTTAAAATAAGTCCTAAGACCTTGTTGTTATTATATGTCAATTTCATTTTCATTTCTCTTTAGATAATTATTAATTTAAGATTATAATTTGTACAATTGTACAATAGGCACTCCCCAACCTTGGAGTGTGTAAGATATGAACGCAAATTGTTATGATTTTCCGGATAATAATTAAGTGGTAAAAGTGCATGATGAATAAAAATTGAGAAGTTGTTCAACAAGTAAACATTGTTTTGAATATGCTACAGCTGCAAATGACACAAGGATATTTTTTCTACATTTTGCACCGCGCCATGCAGCATAGCCTACTCTGCAGAAATCATAGGCATCATCAATTGACGAAGATCCAGGGTATCAGCACGTGGAATATAAATAGGCCTACATCTTGATGACAAGAAATTCTTATCATTCATCACTGACTTTATTAAATTGATGAATCAATTTTAATGAACAAATGTACTAAAATCTCTATTTGTTTATTTTTCTTTTATTTTTATTAATTTATTTAGTTTTTGCGTTGAAAACAGTCTAAAATAAAAACTATCCCTCTTTTAGCTTCGAATATCTTGTGCTTTCCTTGAATGGAAGTACTTTTTGAAATGCTTAATTTTGTTTGAGGCCGATTTGATGCTTTGCATTAATTTTACTTGTTTATTTCTGTGTTTATAGTTTTTTGTTTAAAATTGGAGACCATTTAAATACTATCTCCGTTTACACTGCCATTTATGGATATATATATATATATATATATATATATATATATATATATATATATATATATATATATATATATATATATATATATATATATATATATATATATATATATATATATATATATATGGCATTATTATGCCATTAATTCGACTGACAGGCTTTCATAAGACTTGCAATCTTTTCCGTCTTTCAAAAAAGATTTAAGTGATATAAGACTTGTCTTAATCAGACTGCCCCGAAAATCCGAACTATTGCTGCACAGTATGCACGTGAAGTACATACTTTATTACACATACAACATGTTAACATACTGGATAGATATTAGTCGATAAACAAGGTGTCATTTTCGAAGAGTACACGTTTATACCGGTATTTCTTATTTACTTTTGTATATGGAGCCACCATGGTGACGTAAATGTGCCTAACACACAAACTTTAGTTCCTTATGGATTTGGTTTCTAAATTTGTTTTTCTTCACTTTTTTTTATTTTCCGGCAGTCTCCTTAAAGCAATATGAGCTACATTTTTGAGATTTTTTATTTGCTGTTAAAATGTGATTTTATGATAAATCTGTATGTAACTTAAATTTTTACTATCAATTAGACTAAAATAAAGCTTTAAATTGTTTCAGAAGAAAAATTTCTGTAGAGTGGAATATATAGTATTATATAAGATATCAATATTGTACGGGGCGACAATAATGTGGTTTTGCTTCAATCAAATCTTAAAATTAGTTGTTCCATTGTAAATATAAAAAATAGAAGTTTATAAAGTTTCTTTGTTTCTGCAATTGAAATAATTAATTACAATATTGCAGCAAAAATTTCAGACATCAAAGTTGCAGCTCATATTGTTTTAAGATTCTTAAACAAATCGTAGAGAAACTGAAGAGAATCTTTTCTTAACCTAAAGTTTGCATGTTTTTTTAAAGAATTAAATCAAATGTGCTAATAGGCTATTAAATTTTGCCTGTCATTTAGTGTCATTGAGTTGACTAGAAGACCAATGAAATCTCTTTCAATGACCATTCAGTCATCTTCCAGTGTTTATTTTCACTGAAATGTGTATGTTTTTCGTGTTTGTAATTGAAAAATGACCCTTACTAGCAGTTTGTACCAAGCAACCAGTGGAAACATCACACAAATATTTCTCACAGTCACATTTTCCTTGACACCCATCTCCATAAAATGGATATGGACATGATTGACTACAGTTTTCTCCACTGTATCCAGGTACACATTCTGTAAATAATTTTGCATAGATCAAAATAAAAAAGAAATGCATATTATAATTTTATTTACACAAAAAGAATCCCAAGCAGTTCTGAAAACATAAGAGGGATAAAAGAAATGGGCATAGCAAGATCAAGGAATTTATAATGTTTTTCTGCTTTTATTCTTCCATCTTGGCTGTGAGAATTTAACTTCATGTGTATTTTCTGATGACTATTTCTAATGTACTGGGACCTTATTGTCATTGATAGCATTAAGTTGTACATTATATAATTAAGAGTCGTTTCCTTAATTTTACGGCATTTTTCTACTGAAGAATGATGTATTAGCTCATACTATCTATTAAAATAACAAAACAAAATATACATATCATACATAAAATATGGGTTTGATGAATCACATGTTACAATGACTTTTAACAGAGTGTAAAATCGAATAATATGTGTATAACTAGAAAAATTTTTTTTCTAAAAAAAAAAAATAAACTGTTTATATGAATCCAAAATATTCAATAGACTTACTTTCGCATTGTTGAGTTTCTCTATTCCACTTGTAATTTGCACAACATGTTTTGAAGCCGCTATAAACATATATTTTTAAAGTGAAATATTCTGTGACAACCAAAGCAACATATCAATGCGTACTAATAATATTTATTCATAGGAGGGAATAAATATATTTTATATTAAACTACAAAAGAGAGATACCTACGTTTGACATATTGAAATTTCCGTTGAACATGAGCAAAGAAAAGTAAATGTGCTTAAAATAAGCATACATATGACGATCACTGACTTATTATGCATCCTGTCTGAAAGCACTATTTATGCCATCACTTTATTTTTTAGGTGTAATTTTCATTATACGGGAAATAGATTGATTTCCTTTTTCCGTCAATGCATTATAAGGACTTTGACTTAACCTTCCGTGCTAAAAAGTGATAATATAAAACCTTTGCATTTTATCTGAACGCCTGCATTTTTAAAACGTTAACTTTAAGCCGTTTGCTATATTGATAGTCCATCTAGGTTCCCCTTTCACTATAATTCCAGGTTATAATAGGTAAGCAGTGCACAATAAGTTTAGTTTAACAAAATTTGTTAATTCGGAATCTTGCACTTTCATGAAAATAAATTTAATTGTTATCAACAATCAATATTACACATTAATAGTACATGTCCTTAATTCCGAACGTTCTTTCAATAGCATAATATTCTTGAAGATGATTTCTGATGTATAGGCTTATGTTTTCTATATATTATACTTTCCAGGGGAAAAATTACTACACTATATAAGCAAGTAGAAGTGTATTCAGTAAGAAGGTTTACTTTATTGCTATTATTCCGAGGGGAGCTTTACTGCAAAGTTCACTTTCAAGGACGTTAAGACAATAATAATAGCCATTTATACTGTTAGACAGGGACAGGTATGTGTTGTTAAAGATTATAAACGTATGTGGTAATGCTCTTCATAAAGATGAATCAAAACAATTATATTTCAACAAGTTTACCAAAAATATTATAAAACGTCTAATTCATTATAAGCACAACGAAAGAAATATCTTTAAAAAACAATTATTAATAAAAATGTATCCATGCATACAACATGTTGATGACCGCTATAATCAATAAAACCCAGAAATTATGGGAAAAAAATCATTGCTTTTTCAATTCAATTAGAATTGATAAGAACAATTCTTGAGGTGAACAACTTAAAAGAATTGCAGAAATAGTTTTAGTGGACTGAAAATACCAAACCTGTCCCTTATGAACAACCTGAAACAAATATTTCCTAATGGCTATAAATAGAAATGATTTATGATAAAACAAAGTTGAAGTGTGCAACAATAACATACTCACTTCTCACATCTTGGAATGTCAAAGCCATGAACGAGAAGGACATTGCTTGAGATTTGTACCAATGTGAACAAAAACTGCCCACAATTCATCGTGTTCATATGATTGTCTGATTAATGATCACAAGCTTTCTGTATCGTAGTCGCATTCAAAGGAGTATTTCCACTTTTGCAATATTTGTTTAAAACCAAGAATAATGAAGAAAAATAATACTTTACTGAAAGAAGTATTGTCGTTTTTTTTCTGAAAATAGATGTGTATTATATGTAAATGACTTTTGATGTACTATCAGCCAGACGGATTGACTTCTTAGGATCAGACAACAGCAGTAGTTGTTGAATTCTCATACAAAATTCACCTAAGGCAGACTAAGTCATATATATAAGACTTATTTGTTAAACGATCACAACCCATGTACCTAAAAAAATCAGGTCAGGATTTCCTTCAGCCGAAAAATTCAAATAAATCACACTTATTTAGAGAAAAAGATTCCAACAATCGACATAAATGTCCTTGATCTTTATTTCTTTAACACCACTTGTAGAGTTATTTTAAGTTGGTATTAAAGACACATTCCATATATCTTAGATTCGGAGATATATATACTTTAAGGTATGGCTTCAAATGTCGAAAATACCATAAAACACCAGTTGCAAAAGATCGATTGGTATAAGCAGAGCCTACATATTATGAATAATTAAATATAAATATTTATAAATATTTATTTATCATATTTTAAAGGGAAGTTAAGTTTCATCTATTTCACCTTTCCTTTTCCTGATTTGAAATATTTTCCTTTTTACATTCGCACAACACTCCCACACCCAAACACACAAGCACCCATATGTAGGAGAGAGAGAGAGAGAAAGAGAGAGAGAGTCGAAATGGCATAATTGATGATAGATTTCGATTTGCATCATTTCAAAAATTTGGAAAAATTATTAACCTTGAACAAGAATGTTATAAAATGCTGATGACAGTCAAAACTGTCCGACCGGCCTCTTGAAATTAACGGCCACTTGCAACTAGCGGCCACTTTTAATTACCCCCGACGATTTTCTCTCTATATTAAAACTTAATTAGTAACGCGGCCAACAGCTACATAAATCCTCATCCACAACGTTATTTACATGTAATCAGAAGATATTTTCCTTGCCGCCATTCTATTATATTTTGTAAACACATTCGCTTGGATAATAATGTACTCATAGGTCTACCTTAACCTATTAAAACAATTAAACAAATTAGATATGCCAAATTCTAAATATTGTATTTTATCCAATGTTGATTGTGTTAATGAAGAAATAAATTGTTAGACCATTTGGTCATTTTTCTTTAATTTCATGGGATTTTTTATAAAGATCGTAGATAGAAATTTTGAAAATGATAATGAAAAATTAATCAGGGTATTAAACATTTTTTCTCATTACTTAAAGAATTAGATTTTAAAGCTAGTTATTTGTTACATTAAGGTTTCCATTCGTTGTAAAATGTTTACGGTGTAACATACGTAACCCCCGACTACCGATATTTTCACAGCTATAAGATTTTGATTCTACGTAAAACCCTTATTGCTACTCTGTTATTTACAATATACACAAGGCGGCTTCATCATCTCGTGATTAGACCATTAGGAAATAGTTGAATAGTTATGCTCAATTGCACCTGATACCTTTGGAATGATATCAAACTGTCTAATACACCTCTAAGGTCAACTTTATATGTGTGCCTTTCTAATTTACTATGCAAAACATCTGACAGCTTCATAACAACGTTTTATTCTTTTATCATCTCTCGTCTTGTGTATGTGTGTGTGTATATATGTGTGTGGGGTGGGGCTAGGGTGGGGTTGGGGGTGGGAGGTGGGAGGGGTGTTTGTGAGGAGTAGGTGTTTTTAAAAAGAGAAATAAACTAAAAAAATATCTTATTAGCATATACATATAGCACATATATACAGACCCTGAAACGTGCTACTACCCCACACGCTCGCTACACGGTTTGCACGAAACGCTGCACGGTTTACACGAAACGCTACACGGTTTGCACGAAACGCTACACGGTTTACACGAAACGCTTTGCACGAAAGGCTGCACGGTTTACACGAAAGCCTGCACGAAACGCTTTGTACACGTTTCTAACACGCTTTGTACACGATTCTCGCACGCTTTGGCCTCGATCTGGATTTTCTATTCGGAATCTCTCGGACTGTATTTAAATTATTACGGATTAATCAAAGATTAGTTAAGAATTGCAATCATTCTGATTAAGTTAAGATTAAACCTCGCTTCACCAGTACTATATTAACAGATAAAATACTCAATGTTCTGTTGTAATTAATTAATAGTTGCATCTCATTGAATATGTGACCCGCCCGGTGAAATGCCTATCATCGTCTATGTACAAACCTTTTTCATTAGACTCTAAATTACGCACTGAAAAAAAAAAAAAAAAAAAAAAATTGTAATTCATAATCTTTTATAGCATTCAATGTGTTTACAATTATAGTTTGATATTAAAAAGTTGTTTTTATTACTGACAAATAAACTCACTTATTGATTTGAAAAAAAAAATGAGTAAATTGCGTATGATTTCTGTAAACGGATTGATTTTCTTTTCCTTTCTTTTTTTAATTATTGATTAATTCATTTTTTTTGATTTAGTAAATAAATAATTTCATTTCATTAAATTAGGTTCTGCTTATAATTTGCAAAGGTAATAAGTACATATACACTGCATCAAACAAGAACATTGTGCGTGAAAAGGGGCGGGGGGTGGGGGGGTGGGTAGATTACCGAGATCTTACTTCTGTACCTGGCTGAATATAACGGGCACTTGTTTCAGTAAGTATACCATTGAAAAAAAATATTATAGAAACAAATGCTCGTTCTAAAAAAAAAAAAAAAGATATCCATATTTCCAGCGGCACCCGATACATGTAGCACATTAAATTCACTTTATTCAGAATGGTACATGTAAATATATCGTTTCATTACAGAGTTGAACTTTGATTTATCATAAAATTTTATATGGTAGAGAAGCCGGGGGATAGGTATTGTAATTCTTTAGTTCTCTTTTGAGGCATTGTGTTTATCAAATAAAAACAATATATCCACCACCTTGTAAAATCCTTGATTTCAAACCCCGTCTAGCCAAAAAAAAAAAAAAAAAAAAAAAAAAAAAAAAAAAAAAAAAAATGTAATCAATAGTCGCGGCTCTTAACAATACATTCAATATACATGTTTACTTGCATGTCCAATGACCGAAAACTAAAAAAAAATATGCTCTAGAACTGCGTGAGTAATAAAACAACT
Source organism: Saccostrea echinata (assembly GCF_033153115.1). Taxonomy (NCBI): domain Eukaryota; kingdom Metazoa; phylum Mollusca; class Bivalvia; order Ostreida; family Ostreidae; genus Saccostrea; species Saccostrea echinata. The sequence goes on from NW_026889789.1 coordinate 1,289,839, forward strand.
AATATATAATTATTCAGGATTTATTTCTTTATAATTTGTTATTCACGAATACACTGGCAAATTAATTCACTGTTTACAGACAATCGGTTAAATTTAAGAAATAAAATCCACGGGTATTTATTTGTACCCATTAAATACTAATAAAACAATTTAATTCATGAATTATTGTCGATTGTCATCTTAGGCATGATTGAAAAGAGCTAATACATGTAACAGAACACGTTTTCAGTTCCCGGCAAGCGGAACCCGTGATCGCTGTTGTAAATGACCTTGATCACAGTCGTAAGAAGAGTGTTGAAAGTGTAAAGAAGATTCCAATATATTTTTAAGGGGTACATCGGGCATCTTTAAAAAGAAAATCATTTGTAAAAACGTGTTAACAAAAACTCAAAGTTTGTGTTTTCATTTGAACACCGCTCCCCCCCCCCCCCTCCGGAAATATTTAACCCTATATTTGCCGATGCATGTGAATTATGATTCCTTTATATGACAATTATTAATCAACCAATTTTTTGCATAAAAAGGCTATAGATGACTCATCGTTTCAAAATTATTTGTATCACAATCTTGTAATATAAGAAAATTTTGTTCGTTTATAAAGAAAAAAAAATTGTGTTCCCCGGACTAGAGTTCCTATACTCCACATTTAGAGCAACGCACTAAATTTTGTGTTTTATTTTTCACGCCTGCCTTATCTATCTATTATTTTGTATTAATTACCCATATGTTCTTGTAATCTCTATATACCATTATTGTAAATTGAAGAAGAGATTCTAATAAATGAATGGAAAGGACAAGACCGGATTCCTGATGAATTTTCTTTAAAAAAATGTTCATTATTGCTCCCTTTAAAAAAATGTATTGAATCAAATACTTTAACATTGATGTGCATATAATTAATTACTTTTAACACATTTTCTTTCCATGTTTATTTAAATAAAAAAAGAAAGAAAATCAAACAAATATGAAATACATTACCGAGTAATTTTATTTTGTTGTTTTCGTATTTTTTTTTCTTCTTAAAATACCATAGGTATGATATATCCGAATAAAATTAGTTACAAACAACACAGAATGACATGTTAATCCATCAATAGCCATATTTAAAATAAAATGACTTCCGAATGAATCCTACACGTTTCTAACACGATTCTTGCACGAAAGTCGCACGTTTCTCACACGCTTCTCGCACGCTCGCTACACGGTTTGCACGAAACGCTTTGGATCTTACACGAAACGCTGCACGGTTTACACGAAACGCTACACGGTTTGCACGAAACGAAAAGCGCACGAAAGTTACACGCTTTTTTGGGGTAGTAGCACGTTTCAGGGTCTGTATCTTCAATTGACAAAAGACTTTGTTCAATTTCAATGGTACATCAGCTTTTCTCTCCGATGTCTATGCTTCACTTATTTATTGACATGTATGAACAGAAACAAGCGCAAAACTTTTAGGAAATTCTTTTAGAAAAAACAAATGTTGTTCTATTCAGTGATAAATGTACACTGTCAGGAAATTATATCCATCAACATGAAAAGCTGATATTGAAACTGGTTTATTTTATTTTCTGATTATTAATGAATGTAATTATTACCTAATCAAATGGATTTTGTTGTTTTATTAAATATTTAATATTTTCATCTATTCTGTAAGTGTTTGAAATCAGTTTTTCTTATGTTATGAAACCGATCTTTTGAACCGCCAGTCAATAGACTGCGATCTATTTGACTGCTGGTCAATAGACAGCGATCTATTGCAAGGCAGATTTTGAGAGTAGACATTTTAAACAAGAATACCAATGGATGCTTAAAAAAACAAGTTTATCAATCAGCTTGTGAAAAGTTGAATTTTATTCCAGATGTTGATTTGTTTGCTACACACAATAATTGTCAATTAGAAAGATTTGTGTCATGGAACCAGAGCCTGAATCTTTTGCAATTGATGCTTTTTTCTATTTCTTGAGCTGGCATGAAATTATTTTTTTTTTGTACCCTTTAAATTTATTCCATCGGTTTTAAAGAAAATAGTGTTAGATAAAGCCACGGGTATTTTAATAATACCAGATTGCCCAACGCAGCCATATTACGCTACTGCGATAAAAATGCCCATAGAACATCAATTTTTTGTTCACAGGAGGAAAACTCTGTTGTGCATTCCAGGGACAACACAAATCAGCAAAATATGGGGAAAGTTGAACTTACTATTATGTCAGTTATCAGTCGTGACTCTAGTTGATGCTGTACATTATCCTGTGGGACAACATCCATTAATAAAAAGATTTTTCAAACTTAAGGTGTTTTTAATAAGAAGCCAACTTTTCTAAGATATTCAGAAAATCTGAGATATTTCAGTGGTGTTCTACTGGATGAAAACAATTAATTTTGATTATATGTGTCTGAAATCATTAACGTTCAAGACAGTAATCCCTTTAGCTTTATTATCTGGACAAAGGGTACATACAGTACCGACCAGACACAACCTAACAGAAAGCGAACCCGGAGCGCACCCCGAGTTCGCTCTCTGGGTTCGCTTGGGGTCCGCTAGTGCTGATCCCGAGCGAACCCGGAGCGCACCCGTAGCGAACCCGCAGCGAACCCAGAGCGGACCCAGAGCGAACGCTGAAAGCGAACCCCAAATTCAGTAGCGGTCCCAGAAAGCGAACGCTTGTCCGGTGATGCGTAACAGAGCTGTCAATCAGGATTAGCGATTAACTCATCAGCGCGTCGACCAATCAACATGCAGAACAGGTCTGTCAATCAGGATAAGTGATAAAATGCGTTGACCATCAGCGCATCGACCAGTCAACATGCCATTTTGTAATCTAAACATTGTACAAGCAAAGCGTGTGAATGTACAGTGTAAAAATATTATTAATGTGATTTTTAAACATGATTTTATATTTATATATTTTAATTTTCCAGACAACATGCAATATTTACACATCTATTTTCATTATTTTTTTTTTTTTCATTTTTAAAATCTATTAATACATTATATATATTTATTATCCAGGTAGCATGTTACAAATATAGTTACATATTTATTTTCTTTATATTTTTAAAATCCATTATTATATAAATATACTTTGCGTGAATTTATCAGACAATAAGTACTTTAATTCATAATTAAAAAAAAAAAGGAAGATAATAATGGTTATAAAAATTGTTACTAAAAAAAAAAAAGAATAAAAAAAAACTGGTCTCCGATAAATTCTAGAATTTTATCATCTCAAGATACTGAGTATTAGAACATGCACGTGCTTTAATTTAATTATTTTTTTTATTTATTATTTCAATTTACATGCACATTTTAATTTATCCAGATCAACATCGAAATTATCGATCTTAATAATTGATCATGAAAAAAAATTAAATGCACATTGTACAGTATAAATGTGCATTATGTCAATGGAGAAAAAAAAACCTCATTTTTTAACGGCTATGATATTTTTTTAAATTAATCTTCTACCAAAATTTAATAAATAGCTTGATTTTTATACATATATATAGGGAAAGATTATTTTGCCAATTTTGATTATCCTACATGTAGACCTTACATTGTATGTTTTTGAATTTTTTGTAACTACTTGCAAGTCAGTCAAAAAAGGCAAAAATGCTTATCACTTTCTTTCGCGTCGATATTTATAATTATACGGGTTTACATGTTCACGAACCTCTTACATGTACTACATGTAATTTTCGAAATACTTTATATGGATATAAAAAAAATACTAGACGGGTACGTTTTGTACTTCTGCATGAAAAGTACACGTAATTCCAACATTAATAAATTGAACTTGCAAAGATACCTTAATACGAAAACAGACATATATGTTTCCATTACATAGGTACCTGTATTTGAACTTTGTAATTGTCATGATTATTAAAAATTAACACTTTAATAATTATAGTTTCAAAGTGAAGCCAAGGTCATCGCGTGTCGGTAATCATCCACCTGTTTCGAAGATATCGCGGGTGCTATATGTAAGAGCAACTGCGGTGGGTTTTTTTAATTGACACTTGTTGGCTGGATGTATGCTGTCTCCATGGTCACGGTATACCTGAATATATACTCCCCCTACATTCGATGCCCCTTAAGTTAAATGTACCTCGTCTGGGCACGTTATCAATGAGAAATTCAATTATTATTCTTATTTTTTTGGGGGGGTGGGGGGGGGTGGGGGGGTGGGTTTGAATTTGGAAACGTCATAGTTCTTTGGTACGTTGCATGAAGAGTACATGTTCATGTAATTTGCTGCCATCTGAAGGCTGAAAATCAGTAAAATAGCTTTACGAGAGAGATAGAGAGAGAAAACACTGGATATTATTTGAAATTAAAATCGCTACAACCGGCCCATAGAAAACAATTCGAGTACGGAGAGAAGGGGGGGGGGGGGAGTTCATCGAAATAAAACATAAAAAAAAGCAAACATCGGACTTTATTATCTTAGTTTCATCTACTTAATCATGCGAGTTTACAGTAATTGAATTCTTGTTCTGTTTGTTTTCTTTCTTGTTTTTATTTATTTTTAAACATATAGAATTTTGTTTGTTAACATGCCGCTCCAGTATGTACATGTATGTAGTGGGGGGGGGGGGGGGGGGGATCATGAACCAGTAAGGAACACAAACTATTCAAATGATCATTTACATATATTTGAAAACAATTAAAAAAAATATTATATTCTTATCAGTGGACCAGCTATTAGCTTTTGTTCGTTTGTTTTGGTTTTTTGATTGTTGTTGTTTTTTTTTTTTTAAGTCTTCCGTTAAACTCGCCTTATAAAACAATGTCTTATAGCATGGACGTAAATTATAAATGATCTGTAAATAGAAAATCAAGTTACACTGTATGAGAATTTTTAGTGATTATCACGACCTACATCTACATGTAATGGACGACAACCTAGCTTAAATATAAACTGCTAAATATGAAAACTTAGCATTTATGTGTATAGTATATCTCAGCTATTTCATAGGTAAGATCATAATTCAGTTGTTTGTCTTTCAAACATTTAAATTGCGATTCAGCAATTGCAATTATAATTGAATAATGTAAACAAATGAAATTGAAATTTTTCTTATTGAGACAATCTTATCAATTTCACTCCATCCGATACATCGAAAATAAATTTAACACCTTTTCTACTTTTTCTTTCCAGATAAACTTAGCTTGTAAGTTAAGAAAAATAAAAGTGATAATTCTACGTCGAATGTACGGTGAAATTCTTGAAAATTTATCAACTTTCTCCATATTGTCACTTACATGTACATGTTTAGATCGCAATAAAAACAGTAATGATCGATTTCACTACTGTATTTGGAATATACAAGGGGCGGGGCTTACTGGCGGCAAGATTAAACCGGGGTCCGCTTCACGCATGAGTGCGTAAAGCGAACCCGGAAAGCGAACGCCGGGTTCGCTCTAGCGGACCCAGAGCTGACCCCGAGCGAACGCAGAGCGAACCCGAAGCGCACCCAGAGCGGTCCCAAATTTTCTGAAAGCGAATCCGCAGCGGACCCCGAGCGAACCCAGGAAGCGAACCCGGGGTGCGCTTTGGGTTCGCTCTGGTGTTAGGTTGTGTCCGGTCGGTACTGTAGCCTTAAAGCTTTATCAATGAAAAATCTAAAATTGACGGACTCTTATGTAGAATTTTGAGTTGATTCTTTATTAAGAAAAAGCAGGCCTGGTTTTCACTTGCAGAAAACCGTATAACCGGCTTATGGAAACAGAAGGTTTTGTATAGTTCAACATTTGAGAAGGTACATTGACATGACAAAAGAAATAAGGAACACTGATTCATTATTATTTAGTAATCAAAAGCCACATCCATCAGTATCATGTGACACTATTGCTCGCTGGTTAAAATCGGTGCTTCACAGAAGTGGTGTGGATGGTAATGTTTACACCGCGCATGGTAAACGTGATGCATCAACATCTTGAGCAGTTACAATGGGATGTCCTATAGACAATGTAACAGCACAAGTGGGCTGGTCTAAGGAAAAAAAATCGCCAAATTTAACAACAAAAATTGTACTGTGGAGAACATTTCTTTGAAACAAACATTTCTAAAATGTATCGATAAATAAGAATGTTATGTTCAGTGTAGTGATGTATATATTTACACTGGTAAATTAGGATGTCGTAAATGAATTGTAATCAGCAACTTTTTTATTACATATAATAGCCACAGAGTTTTAAAGTCTCATGTGGTTCCGAAATGAACTAGACAGTGATGAAGTAGAATTGGAACATAAACGAGACTTACCTGGCAGTTGAAATTTAAATGTAACTCTACGAAATCACTGGAAAGGAATGGAGGAATCACATGCCCAACCCTGTAAAATCTGTTCTTTATCACTACTCTTATTTATTTACATCTTCAGTTATTAATTGGATTTAAATACCGAGGCAAGATAGACTTGCGCTATCTCATGTGATTCATTATGCAAAATTGTATAAAATTTATTGTAGTCTGGTAATTTTTCCTAGAGCTGCTTTTGCTTTGGAATGTGAGTCGTTGTTGATGATTATCAGATCAATTTTTCCCTTCTTACCGCTATGGGTTTTGACAAAATTAATGCCAATATCGGTATGGAATCAGTATTGCAAATACAGTACTACCAGAATGGTTGTTGGAACAATGTATATTATATATATTATATCAGATTTTCTCGTAGAAATTGTAAATATTTTATATGCATAACATATGGCTATCAATCTATCCAGTCGGATTGATACATATAACTGCCCCTTTTCTTATCAGCCTTTTTCATAATGTTTGGCTGCTTCCATCCCCCGTACTCGTTCGCCGCACCGCGCCATGCTTAAGACGTAAACATAAGTAGCAGGCTTGTGGCGAGTTACATGTACATTGTAAAGTAATGTATTACATTACCATTACTTCAAGAATTTGGGCATTAAATTACAATTACCATTACTCTAATTTCTTAAAGTAATGCATTACATTACCATTACTTTTGGGAGTTTTTTTTTTTTTTTTCCAAAAATAAAAATGCAAAACTTTGCAACTATTTTCATAAACATGCATCCCACCCCTTCAAAACTAAACATGATGAATGATAATTCAAATTTAATTTCAAGTACACATGTACTTGTATTTATAACACTGTAAATAATTTATATATCTCTTTTATTATTCATAGGAAGTTCGAACTTTTCAATTGCAATAAGATAAAAATATGCACAATATGCACTTTTTGTGTAACTATTGATGTCACGAGGCATTTTAACATTTAGGGCAAAGTACTCTTTCCCAAAATCTAAATAATAAGACATATAAAGATTATTTGAATGTAGTACTTATATTATGACAAAGAATAAATGCATTGAGAAACTTGTAAATAGGGTTAAACATTATGTATATATTTTGCTTTTCTAGAAGTAGATCCTTGTCTTCTATTCTTTTTGATGGATTTTTTCATGGTTAGCTCAAGCTAGACCAGCTCAATTAATGTTTCATAAACACAGTCAGAAGAAAGGGGTTGGTTTTTGGAGTACTTCTCAGAACAAAATATTGTTTTAATTGTTACATAGAGGCATTGTGTGTTTCGATGACACTCAAAAGGTGGCAATTATCAGCTTACCTTGTACATTAATTAGTGTGCCTCATAGCAGAATGATTTTTAAGGTTATATTTTTAATAAACTCTTTAAGATATTCTTTGATATTAAATCTCATCTAAAATAAGTATGAAAACTTAAATGCGTGGTAATTGTAATTCATTCAATTCTATTATTAAAAAAATAATCTAAACAATAATTTTCATGTCCTTTTTCATTTTTTTTTTTTTTTTTTTAAATCAAGTATATACAAAATAATGCTTTGTAATGCTTACAATGCCTTAAGACTTAAATGTAGAGATTGAGAAATGCAGTGCATTGCCCCTTGAGCTAGGTGTCCTAGGAGCGACTCGTCCGGCATTCCGGTGCATGCATATTCACAACCTGACCTTTCTCAATAAAATATGTCGCCCGCGTGGCGCAGTGGTTAGAGCGTCGATCTGCTCTAGAGTCGTGGAGTAAGGAGTTGATCCTTACGTCGCGGGTTCGCATCCCACTATGGGTGGAGACCGGTCCTTCGGATGAGACCGTATAAACCGAGGTCCCGTGTCGCAGTAGGTGCTGGCACGAAAAAGATCCCTCACTGCTCAATGGCCGTAAGTGCCGAGTATAGGACAAAATTTGCAGCTCTCCACAGGCAAGTGGTGGCGTCTCCATATGAGTGAAAAATTCTTGAGAGGGACGTTAAACAACAAACAAACAAACAAACAAACAATAAAATATAGTTTAACTTCGCCTGAGAGTCCACGCAATAATCGACATTAAGATACTTCTAGGTATGTTAGGACAGCATCCAGATCATTATTCGGAAAATTTCAACTATTTTTGTAAAATGTAACATTGATAAATAAGAAAGGCGACGGATAAGACATTTACTATTATCAATTATTGTATAGATATCAGTGAATCTTGGGTTAAAGGCACTCTACTACAACGACATCATGTGACGTTTATAAATAGAAAAACGAAAAGTGAAATGTTCACAAATGTTCGACATTTTGTGTATAGACGACGTATTATCAATTAAGAATATTTACTTTCATTGATATGTCGACTCGATATATCCAAGTGACCTTGAAATAAAAGATACCACAGATTCTGACACATCTGTTTCATATTTAGATATTTTACTAGAAAAGGACGTTAATGGTAACCTAACAACAAAGCTTTATGATAAACGGGATGACTTCAACTTTTCAATCGTCAACTTCCGTTACTTATGTATCAATATACCCTCATCACCTGCATACGGGGTTTATGTCTCTCAGTTGATTCGATACGCAAAAACATGCTCTACGTATGAACACTTTCTAAAACAAGGCAAGCTACTGACAAACAAGTTGACGAAACAAGGATATCAACAGTCTCGTTTGAAGTAATCTTTTTCGCACGTTTTTCGATCGATACATTGACCTTGTCAGCACATACAACCTGCCATTGAGTCAATTGCTGACTGACGTTTTTCATACTGATTGGTAGGCTATTTATACACTGAACTGTCTACGGATTTTTTCGGTTTTTGTATCCCGATCATGACAAGGAGCACACGGCGGGTGTGACAGGGCAGCAGGGGATGCTCACTCCTCAATGGCACCTGATCTCACCTCTAAATTTTTAGGTCCGTGTTGGCTCTGCTTCAAATTTGTATCGTTTCATTGGACTTTCGAGATTGAATACTGTCCGTTATCTTCATATTTTATTTCAACACTACCCGGAAATAAATCATTTCTTATGTTTGTAGAAATAATTGTAAAAACATCTCTTGGTAATTAAAAATGCCGCTATCAAGAATGCTACTTTCCTGTCACAGAACTATATTTTCCACACTTTCGCATGCAAATTACCAACTTTTATTTACAATTAGTATATAAAACCAGGAATTTTCATCTATTCATGTTAACTACTCGATTGTAGCATCACTTTCCTAGTAATATGGAACACAAACTCTCAATATCGACCAAAATTATCTTCTAAAGTATGCGGGGTAGAGACAGAGAAAAGCCTGATCGAGATTTCAACATACACACATTTCGCACCAATGCCTTATTTCCAGGTTCTTATTTGGCTTCTTTTACCGTAGAATCATACCTCTCTTTGTTTTTAAGCCCTGATTTCATTGCCTCTTTAGATGCTATAGCATGAGCTGACTCCATCCTCTGTTGAAATTTTGCTACATATCCTCTGGGATTAGATCTCCTTTCGTTCCTTGGTCAAGTCCAATAAATAAATCTGTGGGCGCCATGGATTCCAGCTGAACATCACAAAACGAGGTAAAAACCTTTTGCATCACGTGGACGCCATTAATAGACGATGTCGGTAGACAAGGTTCAGTAATTGTAAGGAATATTTAAATAAAAGTTGCATTTAAAGGTGCATAGACACAGATTTGAAGTTTATATTTTCTCAAATTTTCTGTATAATATCAAAACTTATATGTTGCTATAGCATTTCACACGAAAATAAAATTAAAAACTTATTTAAGGCCATCATTAAAAATATCTTTGTTTCCCCTAACCCGACCCTAGAGTTGAGTAGGTAGGTAGGTGAATTATTTTTTTTTTCTGACAGCAGTTTTGAAAATACATTCTGAAAATTGAATAATATCTCTATAAATAAGAAAGAACAAAAGAAACCGATTTTTAAACCGAATATCATACAAATGAAAGTATGGTAAATTAATTCACAAATATTATTCATTTGAACTTGTGAAATATCTCAGGCCAGCGTAAATTTATTGAAATTGAATTTTTACAAAAAGACAAGATTCGAAAATACTCAACCATTGGCCATCCGAGTATATTTTTTTTCGAACCTACTATCATCTTCGAGTGCTTACAGAGATAAAATGTCAAGGGCCTTGCTCGGCGAAGTAATTCTAGTGTTTCGTTTTGAAGTCACGACGTAATTCAGGAGCTTATTCTAAGTCACAGGTCCCGACGTGGGGCGTGGAAACTAGTCAGTCAAATGAGACCGTAAAAAAACGTAGGGCCATGCAGTGTCACAGTATACATGTAGATGTTGGCACGATAAAGATCCCTTACTGATGCTTTACGATCAATAGCCATAAGTGCCGAGAAAAAGTCTAAGTTAGGAACCCTCCACCAGGCAGGTGTTCAAATGTCGACCCAGGAATTTTAAAAGGTATTTTAAAGCAAAGAAACAACCTATTTTCAAGGGCCCAACTAAAGAAAAGAAAAATACACTGGACGTCTCAGGAAGCCGTACCATAAGCCAACTTTAAAGATTTCAACACTATTTGAAAAGAGAGTACCTGTATAAACAATATTTAATTCAACTAAACCATATAAAAAAATGATTAAAGTTTCAGATATCTAATGTTATAGTCACGAAGTTTACCCCATAAATAAAAGGAATGAAGAAACGACATCCGAATTATATTCATCAAGATGAAATAATTATATAAAGATATATTTACAAATCCTATGGTCCTATATAGTAAAAATAGAATCATACATGAAGTGTTTTTTAGATCGAAACGAATGAAATGTAGTGAAATTTATTGAAATGCATACACAAATTGGGCCGCTCTTCTGCTCATGAGGCAGGCTTTGTCATGCTTACTACGTAAGTTAATTTTAGAAGACACATTTGTAAATACCATCTTAACACTCCTTAGTCATGGTATATTTAATTCACGAAATGTTTCAAGAGTGTAGGATTCTAATAAGTTAAAGATGTATATTAAGATTGATACATCGCCGTTGTTTTATAACACTAAATAACCCTCTGTAGATACATGTTGTGGGCCCAAATGAGAGTAAAACAAAAGCCGCCGTTCTGATAAAAAACGAATTTTGATGAAATTGTGTTTTATAAAGTTGATAAACAATAAAAATAAATATTTGAATAATCTTATTAAAAAAACTTTTCAGTCGGCACGATTTAAGTGGGTCGGTCGCGTTAGGGGAAACAAACCTATTTTTTATTTTGGCCTAATCTGGAAATGTTGAAACTACGAATTTCGGGAGGCGTTTGATTAACACATCCTTGGACTTTCACAAATTTTAACTTTATCCTTAATACTTAGGAAAAGTAGCAATTTTGCTGTGTATTAATGAATAATATTACATCTATAATCCAGAAAATTCAGAGTAAAAATGTGCGAAAGCAAAACCCACTCACTTATGTATGGTCAGCCCGTGCTCAGTGTTGTGTAGTTATGAGGAGTTTAACAAATCGAATACACCCGTGAAATGTAAACTGTTTTTGTAAACAGGGCACGAGCTCTGTTGTTGCTAATGTTTACGTTTCACCGGGTGTGTTCAATTGTTAAACTCTGCACACACCACTGAGCACGGACTGACAATACTGGTGAGAGGATTTTGCTTTCTACATTTCTACTCTGAAATTTCTGCATTGTAGTTTTAATAATTTTCATTAATAAACAACAAAATTGCTACTTTTCTAAAGTAATAAGGATAAAGTTAAAAATTTGTGAAAGTGCAAGGATGTGTCTATCAAACGCATCCAGAAATTCGAAGTTTCAATAACTTCCAGATAAAATAAGATTTTTATCAAATTTTCGTATGCAATGCTATAGCAAAATATAAGTCATGAAATTATACAGAAATTTGAGTAAATATTAACTTCAAATCTGTGTCTAAGCACCTTTAACATAAAATGAAGTCATAATAGTTATTAAACAAGGCAGATATATATATATATATACCAATTGCAAGCACCACTTACATGTTTTAATCAGCTGCAAGGTAAATACGGTGTAGCGCCCAGAGAGCAGGAAAATAATTTTTCAGTGTTATTATTTGAATTTTTCTTATGTCATCTAACACTGCTGTAAACATTAAAAATTAGTTATCATGAATAGTGAGTGTTTTAAACTGTTAAATAAGTAAATATGCCTATTTTAAATGTACAGGGTGAAGCGTACACATCTACCCCCCCCCCAAAAAAAAAAAAAAGATAAATTAAAATCAGGAACATCGTCATTTTGTTATTTGGCTCCAGACTTTGGTACATTTTTGCAGCTCTTCCAATTCTTTCTTAAAAAAAATATTTTGGATTTCCAGCGTTTCGGCTTAAGCATCACTGAAGAGACATAATTTGTAGAAATGCGCATTTGGTGCATCAAAATTGGTACCGTATTTGATTTACATTTGACATTTTTTTTCATGGTACAATCTTATAATACTGTAATGAACAAACTCTTTGAAAATAGCTTATTTTAACTTTTACTTTCAAAGAATGTAATGTATGACATTCACACAATCCCTCCATAATTATCAGATTAAAAGACAAATTTTACGATCAGGATAATTATAAGCTGTCATAGTACTATTTCAAATACAGTGTTGATTGTATTTAGAGAAATGTGTCAAAGGTTAAATTAAATTACAATTTTGTTGTTTGGTAAACTTCTTATTCTTGGAAAAGTTCAACATTCTTATAATAGCTTTTAGCAGTTTGCACTATAGTTTCTATTGTGGCTTATGATGACTTTTTTTACATTACAAAGTTAAATAAAGTAAATGGCGAACTGTCAATTAAATTTTTTACAATTTGTTCATTATTCATAATTGTTCATTACAAATTAACCAGTTAATAACATGAAATGATTATTCATAGTATATCATTCGGCATCAATCTTATGTTCGCATAAGACCACGATGTTTTGTTTTTTTTTAATAAGCGTTTTCTTATACTAATGTTAATCCTTCTTAACACTGCACTTAAAAAAAGAGCTCATAAAAGTATCAATATTTTCGAAGTTATTCCATGCATTTCGTCTTCCAGTTTTTATGTGGTAATACTGTGAATTGCTCAACATTATCGACATTTTGTATTTGCGATCAGTCGTTTTAGAATTCTCTGCGACTATTTATTCTAGCTATGAAAAGACATTTTATGTAAAGATGCAATATAAATGTAACAAAATAAAATTTTCAGCGTGAAATACTCGCGAGTAAAAGAATGTCGCAAAAATGTCTAGCATGCAAATAAAAGTTTGTTTATGAGTTTTATTATATCTGATACAGCATATTATTTAATTTGTTAACGCAGATGATAATCGAATTGTGTAATGTATAAAATGTCTTTTTTCATGCCTTCCGTCCTGCAGTACTTTCAGTACTTTGATTATATTGTTTGACACAAGTATAAATGGAGTCACCATTCCATAGAAATAAATGCACCTAACACACGAAACGGTTTTATTCCTGTATACTTGTTGAGATTAAATAGAAATTGTACAAAAACTGAAGATTGTTTTTTTTCTAAAGTTAAATTTACCTGTTTAGCATAAAATCAAAGTATCTAAATTGGCTACTAAAATATGCCTCTCTCTCAGGTCTGAGCTGACTTGATGATCAATGGTTTCTCCATAAAGGCTCTTATCCAACGACCATTCAATCATCTTCCAGTGTCCATTTCAACTGAGAATTGAAGTTTATTTCCTGTTTCAAATTTAAAAAAAAAAAAAAAAATGACCCTTACTAGTGGTGGTTTCCCGGCAACCAGTTGAAACTCACACGTATTGTTGTCACAATCACATTTTCCTTGACACCCATCTCCATACAAAGGATATGGACATGATTTACTGCAGTTTTCTCCACTGTATCCTGGTAAACATTCTGCAATTAATGTCACATTGATCAATTCAAAGAAGGTATGTATATTGTAACTTTAATTGCAGCAATAGATCGAAAGTTTTGCAAACCTGGCATCCCATTGCTCTTTAAATCATATCAATTAGATTAAAAAGTCATAGCAAGATCGAGGAGCATGAAATCTTTGGTTTTATTCTTCCTCCTTTGCTGGCCATGGCAGAATATAATTACATGTGTATCTCATATGCACTAAGGCGTGGTTGACATTTATAGTATAAGATTATGCATGAAAAGTTGTTTCTGTCATTGAGGATGATATAAAAGATATAATACTATTCTTGATTTACGGTAGACATATTTCTACTAAAGAATAATGTAAAAGCTCATATCACCTATTAAAATAATATAGATATATGTATATATATATATATATATATATATATATATATATATATATATATATATATATATATATATATATATATATATATATATATATATATATATATATATATATATATATATATATATATATATATATATATATATAAGCATAAAATAAGGGATGATCCATCATGCATTACATGCACATTGACTTTCAACAGTTCTAACATCGAAGTGTACATGTGTAACTAGGTAGGTATATTACCATTAAAAACTAATTGTTATAATCCAAAAAAAATCAAGACTCACTTTCGCATCGTTGAGTTTCTATATTTTTTGAGTAAGATATTCTTTTCTGACTTCAGAAACATATTTATGCGTCATAATAGTGATATTTATTCATGAAGGAATCAAATAAATGTATATTAAATAACAAAAAAAAAAAAAAAAAAAAAAAAAAAATACCTACGTTTCACATATAGGAATTTCCGTTAAACACGAACAAAGAAAAGTACATGTGCTTAAACTAAATATACATATGATAATTACTGACTTATGTTGCATTGTGTCCAAGCACTATTCATGCCAATACATTTTTTTTTAAGTGTGATTGTCATTCTCCGGGAAGTTGACTGATTTCCTTTTTCCGTCAATGCATTTGAAATGATCAATCCACGGTCAAAATATAAGGACTTTGACATATCTCAAAGTGCAAAAAGTGATGTTTCAAAAAGTCTACATTTTTATGTTTCAAACTTTTAATTGAAAAATGAGAGTTGTTTGCTACGTTGAATAATTATGATGGGTGATTAGTATAGTATTTTCAGACTAAGTAAAACAATTTTGCTGTTGCTTAAGAGCCCCCCACCCCACCCCCCATCCCCCGTTTTAGCACTCTTTTGAGGTATCGGGTTCCTGTGAAATAGGAAAGGGAGATATTTTTCCGATATTGTGTTTTGACTTGCTCAAAATAAATTGAAAATAGGCTACGTGATTCATTTGGTACAAAATATCACATTTTTTAAACGCATTTTTCTAAACATTTGCTACCACGGGGTCATCTTTCCATGATTTTCAAACCTTATCCGTATACATTCTAATTCAAAGATTCAAACAATCATTTGTAAAGATTGGAAAGAAGACCTAGAAACCATAAAAATGAACTTTTAAAAAAAATTCCAGTGTGTAGATGCGGTGCTTCATTGTCGTTTTAAAATCCAAGTTATATGTGTAGCGATGATAGCTCAGTAGTATACGTTAACCGTCCAGTGCAATAGAGTGGAAAATTGTCTTGTTCAATCCTCGCATGGAGCGTTAATATTTTTTTTTTAATGCAAACAATCAATTCTTTTGTCAGTTTATTTTATTTTTATTTTTGTATTGTTTTATTTTAAAATGGATAATTATAAATTCTGGTTCTTTTGCAACGAAAGTGAAAGCAATTCTTCCAACCTACTGATACTTTAATAAAAACATAGACTTGTAATTGCATTTAACTAATACCCCTATCTTGTAGGTGTTAATCATTTATGTGAAGCATCACTATGTTATAGTTTGATTATTAAGATAAGCGAACCTAAATATTAAAATCTGACATGTTATTTCAAACTCAATGTAACATTTTTCTATGTGCGTAACTTTGTAACCAAAGCTGTCCAGCTGTATTCAGCCGACCAGATCGTGGACATTTATACTACATGTATAAATGTTCTGTACACATGATTCCTACAGATCACTTGCTAAATACGCCCATCCTCGTCTTTTACTCGGCATTTTGAGATATTGAACATTGAGATGAGAGTTCTTAAGCATGCCAACGATCACCGTCACACCGGTACTCGTTTTTTTTTTTTTTAAGACGGTGAAGGTTAAAATAACTAACAATGATCAATTTCATTAATACGGTGGACAAAAACGAATCTTCAAGAGAACAAAAACACCCAACTCTGAAAATAACAGAGGTGGAAACAGGTGCCTAGGAGGAAAAACCATCCCCTGTCGACCGGTCATACAAGTTGCGTGCTTTTTGTCATAATTTATTAAACATATTACATGTAAACAGTTCTGATTTGTTTCGTATAATGGATAATGAAATAGGTGAAAATAAAGAAGAGAAATCGATCTCAAAAAACTCTACAAACAATACACGTCTGTGAACAGGGTAAAAACAGGAACGACTGAAGTTCCAGAGGTGGGATTAGGAGCAAACATCCCCTATCAACCGGTCACAACCGCGGTGAGCTCTATATGTTGACGGAGTATTCCATAGTCAGAATAAGTAGAAAAGGAATGTCCTAACAAATTCTATGAAACATGTCACACAAAGTACAACCCATCAATAGATTCTTAGCCAAAAGAACCATGACTTTCACTTCCGGTGCCGTACGCTTGGAGAAGGAACGTTTGCTACCTATACTTACTTCTTAGGTTTGACGGGGCATCGGGAATGTGAATCGAACCTCCCGATCACATAAAGCATCGCCCTACAACAACGTGACTGGTAACTTTCATTGAAAAATGAAACTTAATACGTATTAACTTATTCATTTTTATTACACAGTCTGTTGATCAAAGATGCATAAACTGACAAAACTAGATGGATTGAAGACTCTTATTAACCTAAATATTGAGATAAAAGGGCAAACTTCCAAAATAAGGTCAGAAAGGTCTATATCTTGGTTAACATTCATTAAGGATCCAAGACGCATCAACTGAAAAAGGTTGATTATTCTAAGCCTCTTACTATTTGAAATATTAATATTTGGTCGTTAAATTCCAAAAGTAGGTCACGGTGACCTAATTCTTGGACAATAAATTTCAAGAACCCAGATACCTCAACTGACAAAAATTGATGATTCCTAGCCTCTTATTATTTGGATTATTTAATTGAAGCATCGGAATTTCATTTGTAGTCACCTTGACCTAATCCGTATATCAACTGATATAGTTTGATGATTCTAAGCCAGTTAGTATTTCAGTTTTTCAGTATAGCTATGAAATTCCAAAAGTAGGTCACCATGACATGCGTTTTGATTGACACAGTCCGAGGGAACAATATTCATCAACTGACAAAGTTTGATGATTCTAACTCCATTAGTATTTGAAATATTTCAATATAGGTATGAATTTTCAAAATGAAGTCACTGTGACTACTTTTTAGTTAATATACTTAGAGTCCTTAGGATGCATCAACTATACCTGGTTTCACAGTGTCAAAATATGGCTCTTAAACAATTTGAAAATGAATACCTGTAATATTCAAAAAAAATAATAATAAAAAAAAAAATCACTGTGACCTCTTTGTTGACCAATTTGTTTTAAGGTCTACATCAATTTACAAAGTTTGTTAATTCTTTATCTTTAGTATCCGAAAGAATGACTCCGGATATTGACAATGTACTGTATGATACTGTATTGAAAATGATTAACCATAAATTCAGAATGTAGGTCACTGTGACCTTTTTGATTGACTCACTTTAAGGCAATATCATGCATAAAATTACAAATTTTGATGATCATATGTTTCAAAGTTTCAAAGATTTACACGAAAACTAAAAAGACAATTGAATACCTCTAATATTCAAATGTAAGTCACCGTGACTTTCTTTTGACTCGAGATAACATGAAGTCCTAAGACGCATAAACCGACAAAATTCGATGATCCTATTCCCTATGGTGGGCGAAATATCAAAGTTTTAACAAAACCCGGAGAATATGCTATTTGCCCCATGATGATACCTTGGACATCTTTTTTTTTCTACTTAGTTTGCTCAAATCATAACCCCAAGGGGAAGGATTTGGCCAGAATAGGCGATCAAAATTTTACATAGGAAAAATCTTTCAAAGTCTTCTTCTCAAAGAAAACAAAGCTACATTGTTCATATTTAAATTAAAGCATTTTAGGTAGTATCTTATGTATTTATTAAAATCATGACCCCTTGGATTGAGCTGGGCCACAATGTGCAATCAAAATTTAACATTTGAATGCATAGAAAAATCGATATAAATTATATTCACAAGAACAGCATAGCTTTGATTGGTCTTATTTAAATGAAAATATCCTCAACTAATGTAGAATCAAGTTTGTTCAAACAATGGGTGTTGGGGCCACAAAGGGCGAACAAAGTTTTACATAGAAATACAAGGGAAATTTTTAAAAAAAAAATCATCTTTTCAAAAACAGCAAAGCCATGGTTAGTCATTTTCATATAGGTGATGCAGATTCAAAATTGTTCAAATTATGATTCCACTCCCGAGGAGTAGAGAGTGGCAAAAATATGGGATCAAGGTTATATAAAGGAATATAAAGGATAATGAAAATTTTCTTCTCAAGAACAGGAAAATCATGATTACTCATATTAATTCAGAAGCATCATCAGGTAGTGTAGATTCAAGTGTGTTCAAATCAGGTCCACGGGTAGGGCAAATATTGAGAAATGTACAAAGATGATTAGTCAAAGAAATATGGAAGCATCCTCTGGAAGTGTAGATTCAAGTCTGTTCAAATCATTCCCCCGGAACAATTTTATATTCAAACTTTTCAATACTGAACTGATTTCTGCTTTTTCTTAGCCGAAGTTCTCAGGTGAGCGATGAGGCCCATGGGTCTGTTGTTTTAATTTCTTGTACATCACATACATTGTATCTTTTATGAAATATGTAATATTTTTTACGTAAGAATGTACGTATAGTTAAGAGTAAGCAGTTAAAAAAAGCGATTTAAAGATGTCGATATATATTATGTATTAAATATTCTTTATAATGAAAACGAAGAGTGATCGTTCTCCAAAAAAAATAGAAATATTTTTCAGATGAACATTTCACATCATTGAATTTTGACATTCAACCTATAATGCACACAACAATTCCTGAAACCCTTTTTGAAGATAAGAATACAAAACATCGCAAAATAGTCCGGGTATGTCCTTTGATAGTTTAATATTTCCAATCGGATACAGATTATAAATGATAAAAGGATTGATGATAAACCAAAGTTGAAATGTGCAACAATAACATACTCACTTTTCACATACGAAAGAAAGAAATGGCTAGATATTTGTAACAATATGACCAAAACCTGTCCACAATTAATCCACCATGTTCATCTAAATATCTGAGTAATTAGCAAGAGTTTTTTGTATCAAGGGTGCATCAATAGAGCATTTCCTTCTATTCAAATATTACGATAAAAGATGAGATAATATTTATTCAAAAAATAAAGTAGGATTTTGACAATAAAAATAATCAACTCCGAAGAACTATTATCCGACTGCATAATTTTATCATATAAATATCATAAGCACACAAAATAAACAAGAAATAGTTCTTTTTAAATATCACATACTAAAATATCACGATACCACAGTTATGCATATTGAAGGATATTCAATGATTTGTAATTGGATATGGAGTTATTTCACGAGTTGGACAGTATTTTTTGATATTTTCATGAGTGCGGAGCACGAGTGAAAATATCAGAACTTCCTATCACATGATTGAAATAACTTCCATATCCAACTACAAAACATTTAATTTTCTCCTTATTACACTTTCTTTCTTTGATTTTCCTTTGCCTCTGTCTTTTCTAAACACACAGTGTTACATGTATAGGCTTTGACGTAATAGTTGAGCGGTTGATGCGTCATAACTTTGTAACATTGATTTTAGCAACATATTTGGGAAGAAATCGACAGTCTTGTCTCTATCAAGATGATTTAGTTACTATCTCTATCTTATGACAGGCCGAAAATTAAATTTTTACTTACTTTGATATTCTTTCACACTGTGGGAGAATATCACTTTTATTCAAAAAATAATTACAGTATTTCACTGTTGAAAATGTAATAAAAAAAAAGACAAGATACTATTTATTACATTAATATCAACATACCGTAATAAAACCTATTTTCTAGTATCTGGATATAAAAATTAGCGACAAGCAAAGCAATCACAAGAATTTCTGTACAAACAACTACTTAATTATGTAAGATTTAAAATAGCTAAAAGTAAGTAATATCTAATAATAGTAGTAGTAAAATTGAATGCATATTATTTCAATAGAAAGATTATTAAATGAAAAAAAAGTTTGCTCAGGTGGAGAAGTAATGTTTTGATGGAAAATAGGAATATATCGTATGAAGATGACTTCTGATACTCTATCAACCTGAAAAATTGATTTCCTAGTAACTGACAACTGCAGAAGTTGTTGAATTTGCAGGAAAAAAGTCATGTGAAGCAGATGTTCATTGACACAAGGTATAGTATTACAGATTTTTGTTTATTTAAAAGGATAGTTACGAAATGTTTGAGAATGATCTCATAAAACAATACATAAATTTAAGAAAGATTAAAGTAAATGTTGCATCACTTTTTTCCCCTGATCTAAATGATTTTCCTATTTAAACACACACACACACATAGAGAGAGAGAGAGAGAGAGAGAGAGAGAGAGAGAGACATAATTGGTGAAGAAATTTTACTTGCATCAATTGATATTTTGGAAAATAGTAAATGCGAATGAAAGTGGCTTAAAATGATTATTTTTGCTGCATTGATTGAATGGTTGAATGTCTATTGTCTTAGGTTCCATACGAAATTTTTTTTTCTCATATAGAGACGTCACCATATACCTGTAAAGGGCTTAAAAATTTAGACTTTTTTCGGCACTCAGGGTCATTGACCAGTTAGGGATCTTCATCGTGCAAACGCCTGGCGTGACACGGAGCATCGTATTTCAGGTCTCACCAGAAAGATCCCCGAAATTCACTTCAAAGTGTCGAGCGCTTGGCGAAGGAACAGTTGCTACCTATTTTAATCCACTTAGGTCAGACGCGCCCTGGGTTTGTTTCCACCATCTTCCAATCACGGAGCGAACGCTCTACCAATATGGCACCATGACGGTTTATTTGCTGAATGGAAAACGTACGAAACACAATTTTTCACCTATAGAGGCAATCAAAATCATTTCGAATACTTTCGCAATTCTCTGGATACACACATTGCAGTACTCTTCAATACAATTACAAATCGAACCACATCGCAATCAACATCCAGGATATGGACAAAGATACATGCAGTTTGGACCAGTATTGTCCTCCGCAAAGGCCTAAGAAGAAAGTAGGAGGTTTTCATTCTGGTAGTATATTAAGTTCACGCTCTTTCTCATCTTTTTTGCATAATGATTTTTTATACATGAGACAAAATGTTAGCTTGATAAGAAAACCTATTTGTGTATAAGATTAATAAACTTATTGTAGTCTAAATATATTGTTCAAGGTTCTAATTTAAATCTTATAAGGTACCGATTTTGATGTCCCAGATGCCCATTTCGACACATTGCGTCTCTGCAGTAATGCTCACGACGAAACGTTGGAAATCCGAAGTATTTAAATCAAATAATAATAGAAAATAAAAAAAAGAAGAAGAGCTGATGTTACTGATGAGAAGAACTTTATGATTCAAGATAAATAATTGACTAAATAAAAAATTCAATGGATCATTCGTTCAGACATGAGAGTGAGCAATTGCTAAACCTTTACTAAATCCTTTTTAATAAAATTTTATAATTGTTATACTTCATAATTAAAAAAAAAAAAAATCCTGCTTTGATCAACTTTGATGATATCATTCGAATCAATGTGTATACAGATAACAACATGCATACACATTTTGGTTTGCAGCAATATCTTGAATGTCACGGATAGATTGTTGTTCACTATTCTACAATACACCTAACGGCTTGCAATGTTTGGCTAATTTAGATACTTTGTATGTAGGTATCTAGTCATTATGTTTTCGAAGAATGAACTGATTATTGTGTGTTTAACGCATAATGCAAATTTCAAATTACTTTACAGCGTATGCTCTATAAAATGCCCCCGTCTATGACTGATTTGTTTAATATGAAACATACTTTACACTCTGACCTTTTAAGTCTGCTACTGTTAATGTTGAATAAAGGAAGTGGAACATAATTATTTGCTGTGACATTTTTGAAAAAAATAAAAAAAAAATCTTCAAAATGCCAAAGGGAATGCTAAACTAAGGTGACAAAACAAATCTCATATAGGGAGTGGGTTATATGTTACCTGTATTTCAATTTATATTAAAGTGATATTATAATAGCATTAAGCAAGATAAAATTTAGTATGAAATATCATCTTCTTGTGCATGTTTATATTCAGTTGTTTTCTTTAAAGTTCACCTAGTAAACAGTGCTGCTTTGTACTTGAATATGTATAATTTCATACTGTATACTCAAAAAGCCACATGTAATTTATTTAAGGGACGTACAGAGACAATTGGGTTAGCTCTACAAACTTTCATAGCTCACACTGGAAACACATGTTGATGTTGTTTTAATATCATACATTACATTTCAAACACTAAGACAGACATAAGCGTGTAAAGCACTTCTTTTTTATAAAGTAAATAAGGTACAAGTTTTTGTTTGTTAAAAGATATATCCACATTATACATAAAACTCCATAAAGAGTATTTCAAAATATATTTACCCGGGGCATGGTAATTGTTGCCTGATTTTGAAAACGTATATGTGGGAATTAATTGGAATATTGCTGTTTATTTGTCGGCATGGCACACATTTTACACTCAAGTGACCCAACATGATAAAACATAACAGAACTTTGATAGCATAACTAATTTTTAATCATATTTTCAAGTTATTAACATAAAACAGAATGGAACAGGACGGAATAACTTTTATAATATTGATATCATGTACTTGACTTTTGCTATTTTTCCATAATTATATTTTATAGTAATAAAGAGCTTTATGAAACTTAGTTTCCTGATTGAACGTACACATCGAGGGAATGTTAGAATGACATGCAAAATTTAAAAAAAAAAAAAAGCTAGAATAAAAGGTA
Source organism: Saccostrea echinata (assembly GCF_033153115.1). NCBI lineage: Eukaryota > Metazoa > Mollusca > Bivalvia > Ostreida > Ostreidae > Saccostrea > Saccostrea echinata. Next base: position 1,313,278 of record NW_026889789.1, read on the forward strand.
TATTAAAAAGTATGGAAATAGGTCTTACCTATTTCTTAGTGTCCAAAAAATTATAAGGGCTGAACATTAGAAGGGAGGATGGGTAGAGTCCTATATATGATATACAGTTTGAAATAAAATTGAAATAAAATGTGTACTGCACATTACCAAACAACCAAACTTAACAGATTGCGTTCTGAGGGCTGCTTTTCGACATAGCACAACCAAAGCAGTCCTAATGTAGTCTTATGGCAGTCCTGTAGCAGTCCACCCTTACAAAAGTACCATAGTCAATTATAGTTTACTAAAGGTAACTATAGCAACAATTTTGACACTCTTGAAACTATATTTACAAGTCATGTAACTCTGATAATAACTTTGACACTTTGATTTCCTATAGTGATTACTATGAAAACTTTGATTTACTATAGTGATCACTATGACACTACAGTGATAACTAGGAAAACTGATTGAACTATGGTTATCAATCTAATATGCTTCATATAGTTGTATATAAGATGATAACTCTATGCATCTTGTTTCATGTTCTTAATGCTATTAATAGAAATAATTCAATAATATAAAAAAGGACCAAGTAAAATGAAAGACAGACATTATTCATTTTAGAAATATTAGCCAGTGGCAGTCATTGAAAAAACATGAGTTTTCAAAAAGAATCGAAAAAAAAAAAATGAAATAAACCGTACTGCATGCAACGTGCATGGAATTATTTGAAATAAAAGACATCAACAAAAACTTTGGTAAAATGAGTAAATCTGTTAAAACCTGATATTATTATCTATGTCTATATGTTGTACAAATAATGTGAATTTAATTGAGACTTCTTACACAGAGCGTTATATACAGTTGTGATAAGTCTTTAACATTGCTTTACTATAGTGATCACTTTGACACTTTGATTAAGTATAGTGATAACTTTGAAAACTTTTGTTTCTATATTGATCACTATGGTGATAACTATGAAAACTTTGATTACTATAGTGATAACTATGAGAACTTTACTATGATAGTGATCACTATGACACTATTGTGATAACTTTAAAAGATTTTGTTTACTTTAATGATCACTTTGAAACTTTGATTTACTATAGTTAACTATGGTAAACTATAGTTTACTATAGTATTTTTTTTGTTATGGCAATATATTCCAGCAATTCCAGCAATTGTAAAGCTGTCCCAGTAGGCGGGTAAAATATTTTTATTTTGTTGAGCTTAGTCTCCATTCAGATTATTAGTATATGCTATAGTATTATTAGTATGTGCTATACAGTAGCACTCGAAAATTTCTGAAAATTCCATTTTAAAATGAAGAAAAAATTGAACAAAAGCCTTTACACTAAATATTTACATGTAGTTTATTTATTTAATAGAAGACAGCTTTCGTGTATTTTATTATTTTTTTTATTATTTAATATGCATGAAGTGTCTTCAGGTTCAATTGGTGATGAATTACATGGAGTATGAATATGCATTAATAAAAACCAAGACAGTAATTACTTAAGAAGACCATGAACATAGAACAATTTTCATTTAAATATACATTAATCAGCTAAGGTGCTCTACACATCTGCATTTTTTTCTTTTAATGTTTGTGTGTTTTCGTCGCAACTCACGGTATTTCGACGACTATGCAAGAAGATATGTAAAACTAAACCAGTTCATAGGCATTTTTCACCATTTGTAAATTTTTGCTGAAATGTATTTTTTATTTGTTGCTCGGGCAGAAAATTCGTTTGATGGAATAGCATTTGCATATAATTTGAATTCTGGTTTTAGTGGGCAATTTGATAGGAAAGAACATTTTTTTGCATCGTTTAGTCTGTGTTGACGACGTCTGTCTCAATGACTCACGTCAAAAATGAATGAGTCGACCTGAAGTTACATTAAAGAAACTATAACTTTAAACTTGCAAGATTTCAAGGCAGAAGTAAATCTTTTATTTTATTATTTTTTATATATATATATATATTTTGTGATTGTTAATTAGTTATGGAATTTGCCCAAAAATTAAATGAATAAATAAATAAGTCATCTATAATATGAAGTAGGTACAAGTATACCGAATGTTATTTTTAAATACTTTATCTTATAGACACATACATTTTAGATTACTTTTTGAAATTATCAGGTTAGTAAAGATGAAAAACTTTTCATCTATATCATAATTCGTTTGCGTGCACAAAATGTTTAACAAAATCTTTAGCTGCACAGGGAAAACAACAACGTCGCACTTGACATGTTGTCTCATTCGTGGATTATCTGCCTTTTATCATTTTGAAACTCTGAAAAATTTAAATCACCTGTGTACGTAAAGTTCAGAAGAATGTAGGTCAATATCGATAACGTTTGTAAATATGGTTACTCGAATGTAAAATGTAAACACGCTCTCCTTTGAAAGAATGAATAACAGTGCAAAATCAAACATTGATTAAATAACGTTCGTTGAAAGGAGAAACTGTTCAGAATTTCTGAGAGATGTCCTTGTATAATTGCATTGCCTTTTATTTATTTTTTTTTTTTTAAAGGGACAAATATAAGTTTAAACATCTTTAAATGAAGACATTGTAGCATTAAAAAATTTTTAAGATAGTTCAATCATGAGAATTGACTTTAATACCAATACATACACATCATAAATGAACCCAACCGTAGTAAGAGTTCTGCAGACAATTGAAACATCAAACAAGTATTAATCTCAGTCAAGCCCATAGAACTCGGATGATGGGGGGACTATTCTCTTAGTAAAGTATTTTGCTATAGTAAATTATCCCTAAGATATTAATTTCGTTTATTCAACATATATTTTATATGAAATTATGTACTTTTGCCTGGGTGTATAAAACAAGGGATGATAATCACAGTTTAAACATTTTTTTTAATTGACAGTGGAAACAATTTACAACGACTAGAAAAATCACAAGTTTTTATCACAGTCAGATTTTGATTGCCGTCAATGACAGGAAAGGGGTTTATATTGCTACCTTTTACACCCACGTATTGGGACAACTTTTGTGAACTCATACTATACAATTATGGACTCTTTCGTTGGTGAAAATGGTTTGATAATCGACTAAAATTAAAAGATCAACTTTAATCTTGGACTACCTAACTATAAAATTGGACAAATCCAACTTCAGGAGGTATTATTCTCATTTCATCATATTTAAAAATTAATAAAATTTTCTCAGAAAACAATATCACTAAGTGATGACATGAATGACATTATATTTGACCTTTTAATTAAAATATGAAGGTCATGTCAAGATCATTATCTTTTCTATGTCGTTAAGAATAAAAATATATTATTGCCAATCATATAATGCTTATTATTATTTAAAAATATTTAATCTTTTTTCTTTTTACATAAAAAATTGATACAACAAAAGGTCTACCAAATGATAATATCAAACTGAGATAAACAGTTAAACTAAATAGGTATTAGGTAACCCCAATTTTTCTTAATTTTTGGGGTGAATATTAATTGTTTTAATATGTTTTGTACATTTAAAACTTCATTATTTTTACATATGGCAAAGTAGTCATGTAAAGGTACAAAATGATACATAAACCAAAAGTTTTGACCGTTTAATAAGAGAGAGAAATATTTTTAATTTAAATTTTACTCAGATCTTTTCTTAGAATCCTTAGCTTTCAAAGGCTATAAGATTGTCATATGTCTATAAAATCATATTTAATTGATATATTTTAAGACTTTAGTACATTATTATTAGTTTCAGCCACTACAAAAATTTCTTTAAGCCTTTGATTGTTTAAAAATGCTTTTTAAATTCATTGTTCTGAAGTAATTTTGATAAGCAGAAAAAGAAGATATTTTTATACTCCGCCATCCCGCCAAAAATAGAGTCCCTGCTTGATTTTAAAGTCAGTTTACCATTACCTTTTCAAATTGTAAAATTATGAAAAAGGAAAGAAAAAAAAAAAAAGATCTTTAAAAGCCCTAAACATCTAAATATAAAAGACATGTAAACAAATATACTTTATATATATATATATATATATATATATATATATATATATATATATATATATATATATATATATATATATATATATATATATATATATATATATGATAATAATATTAATGATGATGATGATGAAAATCCTTCATGAATAAATACAAAATATTTCAAATTATTAGCGTTAACGACGTCATGTAAATTGAAACCATAAAGACTTTCAAAGTGACTTATATCTATGAAACATTCATTGACGATACTGCATCAGTATTATTTCACTTCTGTTAATTTTAATTGAATTTGACTTTCTAATCCATGTCCGATGTCAGTGAAGTAGTATCCATATTTATACAATCATCATAAATAGGATTACGGGGAACACTGTTCTCTGGAACTGTATCCGAGGCATCTCCGTTAAGTTCAATACTGTACATCTTATTTGAACGCTCGTACGTAATGTGAACATTTGATATTCCTGTAAAAACATTTGGAACATCTATTCTTTCGTAAGAGTTTTCAGAAATTTGTCTTCTCTGTATATCCTGATATCCATTAGTAATTTCTTTCTTCCGATTCTTGGTGTAATGTAATTTTGTTATGATGAAGGATACGAAACCAGTTAAGATTAACAGACTCACCAAGCACAAAACAATGAGGATAACACCATACGAAGGGAAGGTGAAACCACAGTTAAATGTATTGTTATCCAGAACTTGACCCGGTCCGGTTGAAAAATCTATCGAGCTACTGTATTCATACGATGATATCATATCTGAAGAATAAAAAAATCTTTAGAACAATGATATTATTGACGGTGACATTAAGGCATACTTGTCGCTAGTATGCTGACACACTTTAACGTTACTACGCTGTAACAATGCTTCTATGCGATTAATATAACTTATTGACTTAATATATTTATATGGCATGAGAAATATAATTACAGTTGCTCAGCATTTCTGAGTCTCCTTTCTTTACAGATTTTCAAAAATACTCTCTAGGACAAATATAACAAAGATATTTTGAGGACAAATGTTTACGAATTCATCTATTTCTTCAAAATTTTGAATTTATTTGTTTTATTTAGTTGTTTTTTGTTTCACTTCAAAAATTTTCACTTATATGGAGACGCCCTCACTTGCCGGTAAAGGGCTGCAAATTTAGACCTCTACTCGGTACTACGGACCTTTAAGCGGTTAGGGATCCTTTTCCTGCAAGTACCTATACTGCTTCACGGGATTCGGTTAACGATCTCATCCAAGGACAGGTCTCCACGTCCCGCAGTGGGATTCAAACCAGTGGTGAAAGAATCAATTCCTTACTTCTTGCGTGTTGACTCTAAAGCAAACGCTCTAACCACAGCAATACCCCGGCCACCATATATGTTGTGCATTGTTTCAATGAGGTATGAATATTTATCATGTTACTTAATACGATTGAAAAGATATAGTAACAAAAAACAAATAGATTATGTATAGCATATATCGCATACACACGAGAAGGTGAAGCATATATTTCATTATGATACATGATCGAGCTGACATTGATGTAACTGATATATGTCCGATAGTGTCTTAACTCCAGCTTTTACATAGTTTACGTATCATTTACAGATGTTGCATCTGTTAAAGCATTTTAAAGTACAAATAGCATGGCGTTGTAAAATTCATCACCAGATATTTGGAAGAAATGCAATTTGAAACTTGTTTTATGACTATGTGGATGTTAAATATTTATTTCTCTAATCAACAAATTGGTTTTTTCGCGCGGACAAATGTATTTATTATAAGAACTGAGAAGAAGGATTTTTTTTTTATTAATAAGTACCAAATTAGAGCAATGTAGAGGTTAAATTAAGCGATCGCTCTGCAATAAGGTGCGGATTCGATTCTAATACTAGGCAACACATCATACATACATATACATGCACATTTTCTGTTCTTTCCCTATATTTTTTTTTTTTTTTCAGTGAGATGTCTTTGGGTTGATGAAAAAAAAAAATCAGCTGCATATCTAATTGAGCACCTATTTCGAGCCGAATGATGTATAGTTGGCAGGCCTAAGCAATATTACGAAGTAGATATGCTATAACCAGCATATCACACCTGTGTGAAATAAATCAATCATGAAAAAAACAAACCATTGGACAATTACATGTAATACTCACAAGAAATGTTTTCACTCTTCATATCTGAACAACCACTGGAAGGACTGCATTCATATTCAGAACAGTCGCAGACATTCAAACATCTTTGACCGTAATAAGGATGGGGGCAGGCAAGTGTACACTGGAATCCAACAAATCCTGGTTGGCATTCTATAATTTTGATAAAAATGTCTCGAAAATTGTAAACTGATTTTGACATACTGATGCATAAAAGATGCTAGAAATCCTGTGGAAATCAGAAATTCGATGATTATCAATTTTATGCGAAAAGAAGAGCAACCAGTTAGCTCAAGGCCGTAGGATGTGCGGGAGGGGGCTGCCTCCAATAACTTTGCCGATGTAAACAATAGTAGGCATAACTTATTCATGCGTGTTTATGCATGTGCCCTTCAATAATAATGATGACCCCCCCCCCCCCCCCCCCCCCAAATGTAGCTAAATGTAAATACTACTTTAGGGGCATGATTTTTTTTTCTTTTTAATCAAATGCTGCAGTTGATACAATGTAACACCAATAACATGACAAGAAGCACACGGCGGGCGTGACCGGCTGGCAGGGGATGCTTACTCCTCCATGACACCTGACCCCACTTCTGGTGTTTTTAGAAGTCTTGTTTTCTCTGGTCCTGTTTGTATTTTTTTCTATGAAATTTGAGCTTGATTACTGTTCGTTATCTCCATATTTGATTGTGAAACAATGATGCCTCCGTATGGCAGCTTATTTCTAAGGTAAAGGACGTTCAAATGCGAGTCATACTCCAGAGTCAAGAACAGATTACAAAGGCATAAAAATATATATAAATTGTTTTGTAAATAGATAAATCTGCAGTGTAACAAGATACAAGAGGGATTTAATTAATGTAAATATATGATGAAAAATAAATAAATAATATTTTGATCCACCTTTCATTAAAAGTACTTATAGATCATTGCCGTATTATTTAAATTTTATTTTATTTCATTAAATGAATTATGTTACGACACAGTATAATATCTTACCAACACATTTCTTCAATGAAGAATTCCAAGCAGTACCAGCACAGCAACCATACTTCCTGACAAAAAAAGGGGGGAAAGACAATTACAGTTCAGATGGACAAAGGACCATAGAGATGCTTCACATAATTTATGCTATTTTTAAATAAAATGTTTAGAAATGATACTTGATGTCAGAATTGAAACTTTGCTTTGAGGTAAGATAGAGTCAAGTATGTTAATCCGGAGGTGTGTTTTCTTCCAAAAATTATAGGGACTATTCATTAAAGCGTCTGGATTACTGAAACATACGTAGTATATATAAACATATTAACTCAAGTTGTGTTTTTTAGTAAACTGATTTTCAAACTGATTTGAATGCCATTTTCGTTTAAACTCACTAAACTCACGCGTACGTAGAAAATCCTGTAGCTAGTAGCCACAATGAGGTTCCAGAAATGTTATTAAAAATGTAACTATATACACTGTAGGGCATCGAGAATTTAAAACCGTTATTAAGTTTTTGCTTTTTTTTTTTAAATTGTAAAATATTAAATTAAGATAAGAAATACGCCTTAGTGACAAATCTCTGAAGTTTAAGTCGTAGTCGTAAACTTACGATTTTTTGTGAGTAGATCTCCAGGCCCGTAGAACGCAGGGGAGGGGGCCTCACTATTTCTCAGTATAGTATTTTTCTATAATAAATTTTCCTTTGCATGCTTGTTGGCTCCCCACTTTTTGTTGCTGTTTGATCGAACACTGGCAAATTCCATGATTTGGACAGTAAATTATTATCCTTTTTTTTTTGTTTGTTCTTTTTTCTTGTAAGATTACTTTGGGTAGTCCCCCCCCCCCCCCCCCAGACACACACACTTTAGAAATCGTTGCTACGGGCCTGTTTACAGAACAATAACTCACAAAAAAATTAAAAACATTCCTCTAATAAATTGTTACCTTTAAATTTTATCGGGAAGGTGAACCTGCCTGATCGCAAACAGGCATACGATAAACATGGGGTTTTGTAGGCATTAGGCCTATATCTAAATGAAAAACACAATCACATTTTTTTTATTCGTCTTTTCGAGAATTTAAGTGTGCTTTGTACCACAGCTAAATAATGACAATCAAAGTACTCAGAAGTACAGGGGAGCAGGGATCATCTATTTTACATGAAATAACTGCTATATAGGAAGTTCAGAAATATTATTTGGCAGTATATTATTACATGAATTTTAAAAAGTTAATAAAACACAGGGAAAGCAGGTTTTTAATCACCCATGTATAACACTGTGTGACCTCAGCTTCAGGATATCGCATTACGCATGTTTCATTTAATTGGAACAACATTCTCCAGATTATTTTGTTCAATATTTTTAACTTACAATTCACAATACTATCACTTAATTTATTGTCATATTTGATTATTTTTCCTTTTCCTTTTTTTAATTTATTTAATATGCTAAACATCTCAAAATTTACCTAACAAGGTCGGCAGCTTGACATACTTACAAGTGCGTATTAGTACGCACACTAGCGACAGTGAATTTTTCCATCATCCTATAAATAGAAATTGTCACTATCTTGATTTTGTGTGTACAGGTTACGTTCACTCTCACAAAGGTATTATCTTGCCTTAAAAGCTTGTCTGACGTGAGAAAAACTAGATTTTTATTTGAAAATTTAAAAAAAGTTTAACCCAGCGTCGTCAACATGAACTTTCTAAGAACGGGATCTGATTTAATTTGAAAAGCGTAACATTTATATTGGCGGTTGTTGGGTTACCGTACGGTGATTAATCCCCGCAGTTCGGCGATCCTGTAAGCCGGGCCATGGCTTTAACATCATTTCCCCTTCCTTAATTTATGCTCAATGAATTAGCATCAATATGCGGAAATGAAAAGAAAGAACGGATATGTTCTGCAGGAAATATTTGCACATGTAAGCCATTTTGTTTTCACCAGAACATAAATGCTAACACCACAATCTTGTGTGTTGAGTAATTCATGATCCACTTCATATTTATTACCATTCAAAATCGGCTATTCTGTTCGAGTTTTCATTTGATATATCTGTCAGTTTTCATTCTATTATAATAACAGTAAAGGGGTTGAACTTTCATATCTTTAGATTTGATATCAACTTTAATAATTTATTTGAAAATAAAATCAACCCACTTCCAGTCTGACAGATAATAATTTATCATTCCTAGATCTATTATTCTTTTAACACTGTCGTGTTTAAATACACATTTAAATTATTTATAGGCTTCTCACATATTGCATATTGAAAAATGTTATCAAATGCTCAAAGACATAAGTGGTAAAATGTTTTATCCATGCATGCATCACTCAAATGCTTTGAACCTAAATAAATTAAAGATGCAAATTATGTTTCCGAATTAATGCTTAATTTAACGGTATTTATGTATCATTCTCAAGTGATTAGAGATTAATACTCACGAATCATCTATACACGGTCCTTTCTGACTATCGACTCTGAAGATCCAAAACAATGTCAGCCAAATTAGTATTGCGTAGGTCATTTTGTTTTGTTTTTTTTTTTTTTTTAATGTAAAAATAAAACGTAGCATGAAACATAGAATAGGGAAACATCAAAGTGGATTAAAATCATTTCAGCAGGAAGTTTTATTACACTAGCTCTGATCCAAGCATTCGAAATAAAACGCTCATTCGAAGCAGAAAAAGGTATGAAAGGAAAAATTAAAATAAAACCTCCTTTAACTATTGTTTTTAGGATCTATTTTAGGGGATGCAAATTTAGCTTTAGCAGTCTCAGAAAGCAGTCCCCGGGACTGCTCTGGGACTGCTTTGTGTCGGATTGGAACTGGTTGGTACTGTACTGTAATAAAACGTTTATATTAATGCAATAAGTATTTTGATAGCCCAGTTACACATTAAATTGCTTATTTCTTCCCATAATCCTCTCATCACTAGAACACCATATCTTATCCTCCTTAAATGAATAAAAAGTTTGTAAAACAGTTTGTCGTGTGTTGCCACCTTTGTGACGTTTAATAATTTGTTTGAAATTCTCAAAAGTATTATTAACAATGGCATATAATTTTAGCAGACACAAAATATGAATATGAGAAATAAACCAATTTTGTAAAGGGAGATAATCCAAATTTCCAGTAATTACAACTTAGACTTAACAGAAAAATCATGAAAATGGGTCTGAAAAGGCCACTGACTTTACCGCACTAGGGAAAGTTCAGACCCATGAAGAAAAATGGCAACACACATCAAACATTAATCATACCATTTACCTAATCTGCACATTGCAATATTGGAATAAACATATGTCCAATAATGCAACAAAACACCGTCTGTTCATGAGACATACAGGACAAGATAAACGTATCAATCTATTACAATTCAATTAAATGTATAATAAAAAATTAATTTTTCCCGTGTTCTATGCGGGAGAAACATATGCTCCATAATAACAAAGTCAGAAGATTACTGTTATAAGTGGATGCATTTCATATGCCCTTCTGAGTATTAACAAATGACTCAGGGACTGATGTGCCTGATAAGGGATAAACATATGCCCCAATATTCACAAAGCATCACACCATAAATTTCATCGCTGTCTTTTTTCAAAGTTTATATGTATACAGTCTTGTCACCTACTAGCCTAAGTATTAAAAAATGACTTAAGCACTATTGTTCTGGATGAGGGATAGTCGTATGCCCCCATAAGTTAATTTTCGCGAAAATCACTTTGAAATCAAGATCCTCAATGAGTAACAAAAGATCTGCCCCAAGGCTCCATTTCCACTCAAACATATACTGTATCAACATGGTGTCACATGTCTAATATAAGATTTAAATGCATCCGATTTCCATCTACCCAGGAATCTAATCTATCACTCATCCCCCTTGATGCACAGTAAGAGGCTATCCCAATTCGAAAGGAATGTCCTTTGAAACTATTGACATCTAAATTACAAAACATGAGACTTTGCTTTAATACATTTGAAAATTCTTGCCTTGTGACTGCAATGTTGTGGGGGGTAGCAAAAAAGGGGCCCATCACCCCTCCCTCTCACTTTCAAGTAGTGTTCTAATTCCTCAATAGGACAGTATTTTATAGAACTGCAGGAATTGATTGTAAGAGTAAAAACTTGACCGCCTGAATGTTTATAATTTTGAACGTGAATCAAAACCTTACTTGTGACATTTGTAAGACATGATTAGCAGGGCAAACTGATGTTATTTCTCCAATTCTGAGGAAGCCATGGAAAGCCAATAAAAACATTGCTTGAAATAATACTTTTTTTTATACATGTTTGATACTGTATGTTCTAATGCATCACAAATTTTATGTAGAACTACTATGGTTATTGGTAAATGAATATCCATTGAAGGTCTTGTTTTGCGACAAGAACTTAATAGTTTTTGAACAAGGAAGCATGACGTATTATCAGGCAAGTTATTAATTCTATGTATATATGCTATTGATAAAATAAATGACACAACAGAGGAGGCTGCCTGACCTTCAGCAAATAAATAAGAAATAAACTAAGCCAAAGTATCCTGACACAATGGAAGATAATTACTGCTATTAAATTTGTTCACAAAATTTCTATAAATAGACCATGCTTGTTTATATGCCTGAGTGGAAGCTGGTGCCAATGTTGAGGTCGACAGGTTCCTCAAGACTGGTCCTAAGGAGGTAATGCTAGCAGCTGAGGAATCACCATTGGTTCTTTGTCCAGCTAAGGAGCCAGTTAATGGAATTTCTGCACCTTCAAATGAGACAAGCAGTCACATAGAATATTTTCTTTGGTACCAAGATGCCTAGCTTGAGACAAAATGTTAGACTGGAAACAAATGAGCACTGACTCTCCTACGAGATACATTATACGTTTATCCTTAGACAATTGCTTGTTAATGATATGCACAAGGGCATACTTGTCGGTGTAGAAATAAATACACTTGTTTTTTTCAAAATATGACTCCACACCTTAAGAGCTAACACTATTGGATAAAATTCCAAGAGAGTAATATTAGATTTTTACCAATTATCATTCCAAGTCCCATAGAACCAGTGCCCACCTTACACTGCCCCATATCCAATAGATCCTGAAGCATCTGTATACAATTCCAATTCATTAGAATCTACCAACCTATCTGGTAAGAAAACTGATCTACCATTAAATTGTTCCAAGAAGGCTAGCCAAGTATGCAAATCTGCTTTTACCTCTTTGTTTAGTCTAATGCGATAATATGCTCTTGTTATGGTAATAGTGGTATTGATAAGTTTCCTTAGAAATTCTCATCCTGGCAATACAACATTACAAGCAAAATTAAGAAGACCAATTACTGATTGCATATCCTTCAAAGTCATCTTTTTGGTTGGTAAAAGCTCCTCAATTGTATCCCTACATTTTTTAACTTTATCAATAGGTAGTCTTGCCTCCATCACCTCAGTGTCTAATTCATAACCCAGAAAAGTCATTACCTTGTCAGGACCGAATGTTTTATCCTTAGCCATAGGTATACCTATGTCAGCACAAACTGTTAAGAATGCCTCAAGTTTTTTGTGGCATCCTGTAGCAGATTTGTCAACAATTAGAAAATCATCTAATACATGAGTCATAAATTTAATACCTAATATTTCTTGAGCTATCCACTGAAGTGCTGTACTAAACCTTTCAAATATACAAGAAGAAGAACTGCAACCCATCTGAAGACATGTATCAAAATACCATTGACCTTGCCCTGTGAAACCAAAGTATTTGGACTGCGATGCATGTAAATTGATAATTCAAAATGCATTAGAAATATCTGTTTTGCAACAATATGATCCTTTCACACTGTTTAATGTTTTGAATAGCATCCTCTACAGAAGAGTATTGAACAAATGACTCCTCTTCAGGTATGCCATCATTGACAGACTTACTTTCTGGATATGACAAATGATGTATCATACGGTACTCACCCTCTGTTTTCTTGCTAACTAGACCTAAAGGGGAACAATGTAAAACGGGCATTGGCTTTTCTTTGAAAGGACCCATAATTCTACCCAAATGTATCTCCTTCTCTAACTTCCTGCTGATAACCTTGTGTAAGTCCTGTGCTGATTTTAATGCAATATATTGTCGATTACCTATTCTATGCAGTTACCCAGTCATGCAGGGATATAGGAGCCATCCCAAAATTCATCATCATCTGTGGACTGCATATCGTGGATTTAATATCACCTTACCTGTCTGATCTAGTTCTTCCACTTTGATCGAATACTTACTTTTTTTTTTCTTAACAACAAAGTCATATCAACATATTGTTTTGACCAAATTTTAGATTTAATTTTATCGGAAACCCTTGTCTCTATTGGCACTGAGAGCTCACAAATCCCGATTTCTTACCTGCATTTTCTACAGGTGGGAATTCAGTACCCACAATCTGTGAACTGTGTTCGGTTACAACACTTGATACCAAACCTGAAATACCTGCATCCCCTGACTTATTAATTGTGTGACCATCCAACCCAGGAAGGCTAGCTGTTAAGCTGTTGCTTGCAGAGGTGGTAGCATTATTACCCCTTTCACCCCCATATTATGAACAGAGATACTCCCCTGATGTTGTAGCAATGGTTTTATCTCTGCTAACATGTTCTCCGTGACTGACTTTGTTATGGTTTGGGTTAATGCAGCCAAGGTCTCAGGAGGTACACCGAGGGATGGAGTGCTGGTATCGTTTGCCACAGCATCAGTGGTTGTGGGCCCTCTTGTTTCCTTTAGGCCATGGTGTGGTCTTTTCGCCTGACTTGTTTTGGGCTGCTGGCATAATGTTGGTAAACCTATAGAATTGTAAAATTGAGGCAGATGTACATTTCCAATATTTAACATAATATAGGCCTAAATGTCAATTGATCGGAACTGCATAAGTCAGATAAGATATACCGGTACTATGACCACGCATATGAGCATGTTAATACTTAAAAATACATTATATCACCACTTGAATGCATCAAATACAAAGTCGTATAGGCCAAACGTTAAATGTCAATTGACCAGAATTTCACGAGTCAGATCGTATAAGTACCTTGACCACGCATGTGATCATGTTAATATTTAAAAATACATTGTAATGATTGTATAACCACTTGAATGCATGGAATACAAAGTGTGCATCTGATAAAACCAACTTGAAAGTTGTCTAACCTGAGACTTTTTCCAACAGTCACTTTCCGTACTTTCCGTTAAATTACACCCTGTACCTATTACAGTTGATGACAAAATTTATCCCGGAAATATCACAATAAAGAATAGAACCAGTATTGTTCTGAAACAGACCGACATTTCCCGCACTACTGTACTAGCAATCACACCACCCATTGAGCGACTGCGAAGCCATTAATCAACTTCTCTTGAACCGCTGCTGGTCAGTAGGGACTAGCAGCCACATAAACAGAACGCTGACATCAGTAATAAATCACCACTTTTGAAGTCGATTTACCTCGTACCGTGTCAAATCCCAAAGTAGACTGTAGTGCCTTTACCAAAGACAACTACGCATTGTTAATTGTTTTTCAAACAAGCAATAAAACTGAACATGGTGGTCCTAAAATAATCAAAGCAGATTTAATTCACAAAGAAACGCCGTCCAAACACTCAAAAATAATACTTTTATATAAAGCATCTATAAGCAATAAACCTAAAATGTAGAACTTGGTTTTTTTTTTTTTTTTTTTTTTTTTTTTTTTTAAATTATTAAGCCACAATTCAAAACGAGTAACTTAGTAGGCATATTTAACGATAAACCTAAGTGCTGATGCACACCAATAAAACCGTGAATCATTGATGAAACAAAACGTGTGCATGATACATGAATGTCAAAAAGGGACAGCGAGTACAGAACGGAATTTAAATAAACAACAAATATACCGCAACAAACAAATTGGCAAACATTCATTTTCCGAACGATTTCTCAGAAAAAAAAGGATAATTAAGGAACTAAAACGAAAACCCAAGCGGGTACAGACTGGCAAGTACAATGACTGCCCGAGACTTGTACTTAGGCCTTGCCTAGAGTACCGTAAAATTAAACAATTTTACTAATCAACTAATACCGTAACAAACGAATTGGCAGACATTTCTCCAACGATTTTCATTCTCAGAAACAAAGATAAATTCAGAACGCATTAATTAAAATGCATTCCTATAAATCAAATAAAATTGATGGAAAAATCGCCAGGGTAAAAGCTGAAACTAAAACGAAAAAACCCAAGCGGGTACAAAATGGCAAGTGCAAAAGACTGCCTGAAACTTGTACTTAGGCCTTGCCTAGAGTACCGTAAAATTAAACAGTTTTAGTAATCAACTAATACCGTAACAAACGAATTGGCAGACATTTCTCCAACGATTTTCCTTCACAGAAAAAAGGATAAATCCGGAACGCATTAATTAAAATACATTCCTAGATAAATCAAATAAAATCGATGGAAAAATCGCCAGGGTAAAAGCTGAAACTAAAACGAAAAAACCCAAGCGGGTACAAAATGGCAAGTACAAAAGACTGCCTGAAACTTGTACTTAGGCCTTGCCTAGAGTACCGTAAAATTAAACAGTTTTAGTAATCAAATAATACCGTAACAAACAAATTGGCAGACATTTCTCCAACGATTTTCCTTCACAGAAAAAAGGATAAATCCGGAACGCATTAATTAAAATACATTCCTAGATAAATCAAATAAAATCGATGGAAAAATCGCCAGGGTAAAAGTTCAAACTAAAATGAAAAACCCCAAACGGGTTTAAACTGGCAAGCACATTGAATGCCTGAAACACATACTTAAGTCATGCCTATAGCACTGTAAAAGTCACAAAATTTTTAATAATGAATTTCAACGTAAAGGTTGAAATTAAAGTGAAAAAAGGCAATGATTGGCAAGCCAATATCTGATAAGCAGATTTAATTTTTTTTTTTTTTTTTTTTTTTTTTTTTTATAATACACTGTAATTAAATAATTAATTTATAAAATCTGCCAAATTTAATTTTGTTACATATACCGTATCCAAATGATTTTGAAGAAAGGATAAAAGTGAAAATCTTGTTACATTTTCTCG
Source organism: Saccostrea echinata (assembly GCF_033153115.1). Taxonomy (NCBI): domain Eukaryota; kingdom Metazoa; phylum Mollusca; class Bivalvia; order Ostreida; family Ostreidae; genus Saccostrea; species Saccostrea echinata. The sequence continues at coordinate 1,329,497 of NW_026889789.1, forward strand.
AAAATCTATTTTCTCACTGAAATTAACGCTCCCCTTATACTCCTATATAACTGTACATTCCCTTGTTTGTTCAGATGAACTCCGTCGGATACAAATTTCCGACTACAATCTCCGTCCCGGGGAGAAACTAAATAATTCCCGTGTTCCCAAAATACACAATAACCTAGTGATGGCAATGCATCTCTCAGTATTTCATTCACTTTGTCTGCTACATCATTGTACTCGAAATTAACCTTAAATCTTGGCAATAATTTGCAAACAATTATTTTTGCAACATTATAGCGGCGATGCATCACCGATACCATAGTTTCAATTTCTGCGGCTAACAATGTAGGATCTGTATCGGGAACGATGTCGTTCTCCCCGATCATTAGACTACCTCGGGACCTAAAGCAAATGCACTCTCCATATCCTTAGATATTATATCACGAACCTTCCTTCCACCCACACCCCTGTACAAAACGGAATGCGTTTTTTCCAGACCAAGATTTGCAGAATATTTAGTGTCATCACCATGTTTCAAGAATTCGTGAAAACGACGCACAATTGAATGACCAAGAATGACAACCGAAGTTTTGCCCATTGAAGACATGATAAAATAATTTTACTCACCAAATACTTGATAAAATAAATAACAAACTTGAAAAAACGTCCGTCCTCCAAGGCTGTAGGTGGGAGAAGAGGCAGAGTGACGCACCGCGTGGCCAGAATTTTAATTGCTTTATTTCAGACTTGAACATTCAAGGAGGACACTTATTGATTACAATAAAAAATTTTAAGTAAACTTAAATTTATTTATAACTCACTAATTTTGCTTCCAATGATATTTTTGATTACAACGAAATTTAATTTGGAATAAGAATTGTACAGATTTTAAAAGCTCTTGAATATTGCCTTTAAAGTATGGGAACGTGAGCATGACTAATCCCCAAAACAATCTTGAAATCAATGAATTATAAGATTCTTCATGAAATTACCTTTAATTACCTTCAATATTTCTCTTTATACATACATGTACTCCTATGAAAAAAATGATCCACAGTTTGGGCAAAGCCTACCCCTAGGGCTCATGCTTTAAACAAACTTAAAAATACACTACCTCAGGGTGCTTCCATATAAATTGACTTTCCATGGCTTTGCTTTTGCTTGAGAGAATTTTTTAAACATTTTTTTTTTCTATGTAATCATTTTATCCTCGCCAAAGCTGCCCTTTCTTAGACGCTTTTAGGGTTGTTTGAACAAACTTGAATCAACGTTAATGTCAAGCAGTTTTTACCAAGGTTCACCTTTTCTGGCCTACATGTAGTAGTTCTTGAAAGGAATTTTAAAAGACCATATCAAATTTTCGCTATTTTTGCCTCTCTTTGAATAACATTTCCTTGTGTAGTGACCAAAGGGCACATAGCAAGCTTTGTAAAATTACAATCATGCTGCATGTACCCACAAGAGGACAACCACCAACTTTATAAAAAAAATAGATATGATATTAAATTATCTTTGCAATTATTATGTTTATAATTATTAAAGGTGTTATTGAGGATTCAGCGTCTCTTGACGACTGGTAATTGTCATAATCGGGTAAACGGAAAATCCGTAAACAGTCAGTGTGAAAATTATGGTTTAATAATTTCTATGTTCAAGTCAGACAACATTCGATTTAAGGACAAATTGTATCTGCAGAAATTACAATAATTTGTATTGACCGTAAAATTTGTATACAAAAAGTTGACTTTAATCGGGATTGAATATAACCTTGCAACTTCAACTTATCTGGCATTAGTCTGCCCTTTTTTATCCCCTCGCAACAGAGTTGGAGGTGATATAATTAAGCAATCGTGTGTGGCTTATGTGAGTTATGTGTGGGCTAATTGGAAGTGACGTAAGCATCGGGATCGAAGTAGAATGTCGCCTTGATTAATAGATATGCTCTTTGCAAGGGGATGCTCCGCTTTGCGGTGCGCTTGTTCAGAAATTGATCGTACGTATATAACATGCTCTTGCGTAACGAATCATTTGGGAGACAGGAACTTCACGTTCAGGTGGAAATTCTTTATAACTACCGTAGATATAAGAGTCGTACAGAAGACGATATAATCTGTCTAGTTCTTAAATGTAGATGCAAGAAGAGTATATATGTAGTACAGTCCCTGAAACGTTCTACTTTCGCACTTGAACGGTGAGCGAACGCTGAACGAACGCAGAGCGAACAGTGAGTGAACGATGTGTGAACGCTGAACGCAACTTGGTGAACGATGTGTGAACGGTGAACGGTGAGCGAACGCAGAACGCGAACGGAACGCAAACGCGAACGCAAAGTGAACGGTGAACGAATGGTGAACGCAAGATGAACGATTTGTTCGGAATGCCTCTGATCTTTTCCTTACATTGAAACTATTCTATTGTATGTATGCCTGGTGCTAAAAAATAAATGAATGATAAATAAATAAACAAATCAATAAAAAGTATCATAAGAAAGACGATACATGCACATTAAGTAAAATTATTAATTTAATTTCTAACAATATTTTCTGCGCATATGTACGATGTTTAAATTCAACTTTTTAATAACACAATTTTTATATCTGTAAAATACTGTTATTTTTACCGAACGCTGTAGTATAAAAGATAAAATTAATCTAGTTGTAAAATAAATATGTTTATTCTTATTTGATATATAAAGTCATTACAAATAATGTGGATTTTAGAAGAGCAAACTACGGACTTAAAAGAATGAATTACAACGGTTGTAACAACCATACATATATTTCCGTGCAAAGACGATTCCGTGTAAAATAATGAGAAAAAAAAAATAAAATATTTTACAAAGGTATGTGGACGTATTGCATAAATACACCCGTATTTTAAAATTTTAATGCAATAATATATTTATCAGTCAGTTTTATTTTTTATGATGATTTACTGAGCAGACTTCTACATGTTTCCCGGTCGTGATTATACTCAGACAAGATGATACAAAGAGGCATTCATATTATTTGTTATATATTAAATTTTCACAACTTCATATTTATGTAATATACTGTCATAGTTTTTATTAAACAGACAAATGAGAGAGAGAGAGAGATTCGGTTTACCCCCCCCCCCCCCTTCTCAAATGTTTGTACCTATATCAAATAAAATTTCTTAATTATTTTCTAATATACCAGGCAATGAAAAAACTATTTTTATCACCAAACCTATTTGTGTTACAGTCATAATCGGTTTTTAGTTCACACGAAGTCCACGTGCTTGACCTGTCAATCAAAATCATTCGACACTGTGCAGGTGTGAAAGTCTCGTCACACGGAAGGCAAAGTGTTAAGTATCTCCAAGAAGTTTTAACATTTTTTTTTTTAATCATTTCTAGATCTGATTCCAACATTTCTAAAAAAAAAAATAATAATAATAATAATAATAAATGAATAAAATGCATTGGGGATAAACGTTTGGAATGATTAAGCCGCTTGAATTTGAAACCTACTCCTTGCCAATTTAAAATATCACCGCCGGCACATGTATAGTTTGAACTACTATTGTTTAATGACTTTGTTTAGATGTATGTTTGTTTTGAGACTGAAATTTTTGTGCTAGAAAACACATTAACTTCTATTTAAATGTTAATTAAAATATACTGGAAATACTAACTACATGTAAGCAACAGATTTACGGGAAAGGGGGGGGGGGGCTCTTAATTATATCTTATGGCAAACAAATAAAGTTACGGTGAAAAATATCATTACTGGAGAATCACGTTGGTTATATTAATGAAAATCATGTTATAAAGGCATTTCTCTCTCTCTCTAATTAAAGACTTTATATTTGTAAAGAAGAAAAAAATTCTATAATGTATTACATTTTAAATATTTTTTTTTTTCAAACCAAACTATCAATTTATTTCCCTCTAAAGATATTTCATTAACTGGATAGCTGCAGTACTGCTTATAATCCTCAGAATTAGTTCTAACATATATATCTGTATTATTTGGGAAAAAAATGTGTTAGAAATAAATATTTTCGTATTTCTGCTGAAGTTGGTAAATAAATTGACTTCGGCTATTATCTATCCATTAACGATTTGTCGTCTTTAACATAACAACAAAATGTTGCAGTGCTTGAAGCATGTGTATATTGCCCGTATTTAAATTTATTTTTTCAGCATCGTTCTACATAGGTACATACATGTACTTATAAAAACATTTATTTTCCAGATAAATTTAATAAATAACCTAACAGCTAAGTTAGAATAATTAAAATAAATATTGTAGATAATTTTTTTCTTTAAACGCAGCGCTCGCTCCGTGATCGGGAGGCCGTGAGTTCGAATCTCGGCCGCGACAAACCTAAGTCGATAAAAAATAGGTAGCAACTGTTCCTTCGCCATGCGCTCGGCACTTTGAAGTAAAAGTTGCGGGTCCTTCGGATGAGACCTTAAAAACCGAGGCCCCGTGTCACGGCAGGCGTTGGCACGATAAAGATCCCTCACTGCTCAATGGCCCTGAGTGCCGAGTAAAGGTCAAAATTTGAAGCCCTTCACAGGTATATGGTGACGTCTCTATATGAGTGAAAAATTCTCGAATGGGACGTAAAACAATATACAATCAATCAATCAATCTTTAAACGCAATATATTAATTATTAAATTTGTAAATCCTTACTTAAAAAAAGATAAGTCCATTCACTTCGGAGTTCCGAATGACAATGAAGACTGAACGATAAGTGAACGCTGAACGCAAGGAGAATGCAAAGTGAACGAACGAAGAGCGAACGCTGAACGCTTTGTGAACGGTGAACGCGAGCGCACGGTGAACGCTGAACGAAAAACTGTGAACGGAGAGCGAACGGTGAACGCACGGTGAACGCACGCTGAACGAACGGTGAAAGAACGGTGAGCGAACGGAAAAATGGGAAAGTAGAACGTTTCAGGGACTGTACGTATGCTATGTATCAGTTATATGTTTTAAACGAATGTATTATGCAGGGGCAATTAAGTAATGCAATTCAGTGGCTGTAATATTGCAAATAGCCTATGCTTTACAGGGGTACTTTGTTCTATTTAATAAAATGATAGGTTTATTTCATAAAGAAGGTTTTTTTTCTTGTTCTTTTGTTTTGTTATTTACACCTAAAGTTGTTGCAGATTAAAAGAAAAAAAAATGTTTAGTAGCAGGAAACCAAGCTAATTTGTTTCAGGTACAACGGTTTATACAGCAAAATGTAGAGGGATTTTTGGAAACTGCATATAAACTTTCAATTTGCCTTTAAATGAAGTGTATGTTTATTACATAGCAAATTAAGTCAAGTTTTCATTTTTTTTTAGAATAGTGAATCCCCATATTGTTCTGAAAAATCGCCTCCTTGAAAAAGAACAAATTTCATATACTCATTGAGAGACAGATATTTTTTTTCAAAACAGCCATTTCCGATTTTTGTTTCAAAGGGCATATTTTTGAAAATCACGAAAAAAGAATAAGAATTATTATCCATGCAAGATGAGAATTTAGTGTCAGAACTTGTCTAGTGGTAAAGCGGGTGGACTTTATACGAATATTCCTTTACCTAAGAATGGGTTCATATCCTGGAATGGCTGGCATAAATACATTTTTTTTTTCATGAAATTGAAGTACAAGGTTACAGCCCTTTTAAACGAGAAAGAGAAAGGGAGAGAATGTCAAAAAGTTAATGGGTAATATTTGAAAATGCATGCATTGCAGATTTAAATTAATTTCCTTGATATTGTGATAAAAAACTAATAAGACATAATACTTTTATTTAGTGGCAATGTCTTAGAAAACAGAGAATAATTTTAAGCAATTTAATTTTTTCATACTCATTTTTTTTCCATGTTGGTTCTGTTAATTAATGGCTCAGATTTGACTTGAAACAACTAAATTGAACTGATTCAATGTACTTTCTTGAATGTTGCGTCAACAGCGTGGTTATGATACACCTTTTTTTAACATGTTGAAAAATATTACCACATACTGTCTTCAGAACATCTTTCAAAATACTGTGCGAGCATCGTCTTAAGCCACGTCCCAGAGTCCGCTCATAGTTTTCTAGTACCCGGCCAGAATGGGAGATTATACATTTTGGAGTGGTTTGCGACGATGTTTTGCGAGGTGCACTGATCATTGTGCTTTTTATCGTTCTTACTTTTCTCGTGCTATATGGCGACACTGACACATACATGTGAAAATGTAAAAAAATAAATAAATTAATTAATTAATTAATTAAAAAAAAATAAAATAAAAGTTTATCAAAAGGTCGTCAGTCGGTTTCTATGTAAGGAAAAACTACGCATAAAATAAACGTAAAATGTGAAATGTTTTGTTATAACAAGCTGGACATACCCGCCGTATAAATAAAGTAATCTACGTACGTAGCTTTGTCTTTATTTAGAGATAACTTTTCATTCGTCATGGGTATTTAAATGTCCTTCTCGATTTAAGGAATAATTGCGAGTTTCTGCAACACCTTCATTTCCGGCTTATGCTGTACAATAATCGAGATATACTGCATGAAGTTGGGCCAGACTTGGTGATGTCGCAAAATTAATGTGTCAGTTTTACATGGATTATATTATCTTGAGTGGTGATTGGGTTATGTGATAATAGTACTGGATATACTGTATTGTGACTGCGTTATGTTGTGTGGTCTCTGGGATATAGTATGAAATTATTATCTTTATTAAGCATGTATGTTTCAACCACCCATACTTAAGGGGTTGTCCCTTTACTTCAAAAACGTGGCCACTGGCTACTTTGTAATATCTTGTTAGAAACACTTGCTACTTTGTAACTTTACTTCAATTTGCTAGTCACTTAATAAATTGCAAGCTTCTGTTTCACACTTGGCACATAACATGAAATACAATACCATCCCGATTTGTCTCTTTCAAAGAATACGATTATAAAAGATTTAAGCTGGTAAAACACCCTGCCATCACTGCAAACAACCTAATCTGTCGTATCCTTCACATAAAGCTATCATTTTATTTAAGAAGTTATAATGAAAATTTAAGCAGGTTTTGCTTAACACAAAGCCAACCTTTTTTTTTTCTTTTGTTTTGATATATATAAATCACTCTTTCTTGCATTGTTAAATAATCATAGGACTTGTTCATTATGAATTTATGGAGACGCCACCACTTACCGAAGGAGTGCTGCAAACATATACTTGGCACTCAGGGCCATTGAGCAGTAATGGATCTTTTTCGAGCCAATACCTACTGCGACATGGCGACTTCGGTTAATACGGTCTCATCCGAAGCAAGGTTGTCCATGTCCCGCAGTGGATTTGAACCCGCATCATAGGGATCAGCTCCTTACTCTGCTTTAACCACTGCGCCATGTGAACGACTCATAGTTAAGTGAACGAATCCAAGTCTGCCTTAGCTAATGAAAATACACAACTGTGATAATGTGAATGAGTTGCAACTATTTTGAAGGAATTTTCAAAGAATGCAAAATTGCTAAGAAATCTTCAGTTGACCAATAAATAGTACAATACGAGGGGTGATCAAAAAGTTCGAGAACTAATTGAATTACTTCCTTTAAAGAAATAAAATGAGGTTTCAGTGTTCATTATTTTTTAAAGCTAAATAAATTAAAAAACTAAATAAACCTTGTACAAATTATCATATTCTACTGCAAAGAAATTTCCGAGATAAACGTTAAACTTTACAGCCGTTCGTTGCTTGAGTACGACTGAGTCAACCATTTTTTTGTCACAAGTTACCTACAAGTGACGTCATTTTCACATTGTGACGTCACAAACACGGAACAAAACATTATTTAATATCTGCTATCTATAGAACATATGTTTGACTATATGTGTGCCACATTTCATTCTGATCTGAATTGTGTTTTTTTAAATATAGAGATAGTTCGCATATTTTTGATCACCCCTCGTACCTTGATAATATGTCGTCTAAAATATTAATTTTTGAAATAAAGATTTACATTTTTGTAAAATATTTACTATGTAACTCTGAAAGTAAAACCAAAGCATTCATTTTATCATTGAATCCAGTGTAAGTGCAAAAAGGTCAACAAAAGTAATATTGATTAAAAAAATCTCTGCCATTAGCCTATGGGGAAAGGTATAATTTTTTTATCACTTTTCGTAATTATTTGGGTATCTTCATCATATTAAGGATTGAAAACACTATAGCAAAGACTTTTGGCAAATATTTTTAAATTTAGAGTTGTACGTTGACTCAAACATTCTTTAAAAATACCTATATTTGCTGAATTGGGGATTTCATCTTTTTGTCGATTGAAGAAAGAGAGTTTAATTCTAAATAATATTTCTAACTATTGTTAATTTAATAAAGTCTATAAACAAAAAAACAAAAAAAAAAAAAAAAAAAAAAATTCAAGTATTTTAAAAATATATTTGATTATATGAGAGTTCCCAATCATTAAATTGGGTTTGAATTTAAATAATATATATGAAACAGCAAACACCGCCTTTTTTTCAGTTTCAACTTTTGGTAGGTCCTTGCCTCAGAGTTGCGCATTAGCATTGCAATTTCCGCTTTCGTTTTGGATCATGAACATTTTTTTCGTTTTGTTTCCCGGAAGTTACATCTAAAACGAAAGTAGTGATTTTATTTGGACATATATTCGTTTGAGGTATGCAGGGTAATTTGTAATCCTTTACAACGAAGTAACAAGTAGTAATATAATCCTTTTGAATTTAAGGAAAACTTTTTTCTTCTTGTAAACTTTTATTTTTTGAGTTGTTAATTTGTTCTGACTGTCGTCAAGAAAGCTAGTTGTTTTTTGTTTAGGAAAGTTTGTTTGATTTTGTAAGGAATCAGGGATATCGGCATTTAATACAGCAAGTTTTTCGTGCTTGGACCTTGTCTTTAGATTGTTCAAAGTAAAAGTGAAACATAATATATAGAAATGCAAGAGTTTAAAGGTTGCTTTGAAGAAGCATTTGATTCATTTTGTCAATAAAAGCACCATTAAAAACCCACACCAAACATATAGCCAAACTCAACAAGCGACGAAAGTTTTCATCTTAAAAAAAAACACCATACCCAGTTACTTGTAAACATATAATTCTAAAGTCTAACCTAAAGTTATATGTGATTATCATGGTATGTTTCACTGAAGTAATGATTAAGATTTAATGGTTCTAGTCATGGTTTTATCAGCAGATTGCTATTTTATTGATAAAGAGGTTCATCTATTTAAATCGTGCAATTCACAAAGATGTGAGAGAGAGAGAGAGAGAGAGAATACTTGCTCCAAAACTCATTTGAATATCAATGTGTCAATAAACAGTGCCATAAAATAACATTATCTTCGGGTATGATCTGTTAAAATATGATATGTTCAATGATTACTTGCCAAAACATTCACCGATCCTCAGGTGTTGCTATCTTTTTAAATAATATGAACATCAAATATTGAAGAAATCGTTATTGATTTTTTGCTGATTGAACACGTTTTGACTACTGACTTAGGGAAATGATTGCCATAGGGAATCATACCATGACACTTCATTAGATTCTTTAAGGTTAGAGTTCTGAAACATATGCTGATTAAGTTTTTTTTTTTTTTTTTTTTTTTTTTTTTTTTTTTTTTTTTTTTTTTTTTTTCAAAATCGTTGTCCTTCGACGAGTCTTTCCATAAGAGTGGGGTGTTTTAACAGTTTTAGGTTAAACCACATTTTAAATAAAATAAAATTATTTCTTTATTTTTATTTTGCAATCTGGAAGAGCTTCCCCTGTGCATTATTATATAAAAAATGACCCACAATCTTAAATCAACAGTCTTTTCTCTTTGGAGAAAAATAAGTTTTATAATCAATTTCTACAACATTACAGAGCACATGCAAATTTGTTCTTTTGAAATAAAAGAATACCCAATTATATTATGTTCTTAGGCAAATAACAAACCTACACGTCTATGCATGAGGATTGTACATGTTTCCTTAAAATTTTGTTTGCCTAGTTACATGCATCTTTCAACTCGCTGAATAAAGCAAATATCAAATAAAAGATTTACATAGCAGGTTTTATATTGTTGCAAACATAAATACGAATACAGGTTCAAAGGTGTGTGCACTTGCTTATCAAGACATTGTTAACTTGCTGGATTTAAATTTACTCTAAAAGTAACGGTTATGTCTGTCTATTCCTTTCAAATGCTTGCTACTGATACTTGCTAGATTTAAAATCAACTTTGAAAAAATCCACATGGAATAAATTAACTTTTAAATATGATCAATTTAATGTTATTTTTAAAAATTACTTTTAAAGTGAAATGGTATAGTCCAAGATCTCACATCTGTCGTAGTTAGAGATTTGATGTATACATTTGGCAAAAAATGTTTGCATTTAAAATAAAGTACTACTCAAAAAATGATAAAAATAAATTATCAAAGAACTAAAACAGTGTACCAGATAAATAATGTAGTGAATCTAAATGCAAAACAAATAAAATTCAGAACAATAACATCTTGTAAATGAAAATAATGAAATTTTTTATATGATCAAGATTTAAATTGGTACTGAAGATGAATGACAAGTTTTTAATGCTTATTTATACGTTTGCATTTTAACAGATTTGCAACTAAAATCATGGATTGTTTCACAATATCAAGAGCAAAGATCCTCACACTTTTCTTCCATGTATCTTCCTTGTACATCACTGTATCAGGACAGGTAAACTTCTGCAGAACAAGAGAATCATACGCAAAGAAATGCAACCCTTTTAATTTATTTATTTATTTTGAGAAATAAAGATAAATTTACCTTTTCTAAAATCAATATATTCAATTCTGTTTACCAAAGAAACTTTTTTTCTGCACTACAGAGAAGTTGCCCCACGTCATTGGACACAACTCGCGTAGCAAACCATTGTCCAACTAATGAGGATGCTTGGCTTCGAAGAGAAAGGATGTTCAATTGTTCCTCACACAAACAGAACTGTACGAGTCATGAGTTATTCGTGTATCATTGCATTCCAAATGCATGGCAAAATGAGTCTATTGAAGTGTGTGCCATCAGGACGACAATTATAGGTAAAAAAAAAAGTAAATTTAAGACGTGTAATCCTTGTGTTAATACCAATCATATTCCCCATTCGAGCTCTACAGCTCTACTTTACAAATGAAACTGTCAATTAAAAAAAAAAACTTATAGTACAAAAAATATGCCCCTGTTTGATATATGATTGATAACTGAGATTATATTATAATAGCATATCTTATCAAATGTCCTTAGCTTTTACAAACCATATATAGTCAACAAAAAAAAAAAAGAAAGTATTTATCAAAATATGGAAATCTTTATAACATATCGTATTCTAATTAAAGTGTTCTATATCAAGGTCGTGACACATATCTTTGTCAATTGATATCAATGCAAGTAAGAAGAATAAAAGTCCTTTCATTGGAAGCACCAGCCTGAAATGTTCATTGGAGTCACTGCTCTTATTACAGATGTCATTCTTTGTACCCTCTTTTTCAAGTTGCACTTAAAACAAATGAAAGTAAAAACATAAAATGATCTGAATTTTTATTTTTATTTTACAAATGTAGGATGGAAATGCCCTGAATTCAACTTTGGAGGAAAAATGGTACAGGAGCACAACAAAGGAAATTGTCGGCTATGTCCATTTCAATACAACTCCACTGATGCTTTCAAATGTATGTCTGTTGTAAAGACTATATTGATAAATTGTGCTTTATTTACAAAGCTTAATTTTCTTTCTCAAATCTTTCAGTTTTACTTTTGATTGAAATTTTAGCAGGAAAGTATAAATAAAATATTACAAGAGAAACAGTATAATAATTTCTCTTCATCTCCAATAATTTTGAAATTCCACACTGATATATAAGCATAAAAAATTGGCTATGACATTGGCTGTTCTGCTCTAAACTACTTGATCCAACCGGTAAACGGGTATTTGAACTTCTTTCTTAAGTTGAATTGGAGGGAAAAAAAATTATTTGACAAATTTAAAAAAAAATGATCTAAAAGAAAAAAAAATCGTAATTCATTTCATACACAAACTTCGACAGCATTGCTGAAATGGAGAGAACAAAATGAATATTTACTATGGCATTAAATTATAGATAAAATAAATACATAACAAGCAAATGACAACTGGGAAGTTAAAGTAGAGGTTTTGGTCATAAAATTCACATCGAATAGTAATACATTTTACCGACATGCACTCAGATATAAATATATAACTGGATGTTAAGATTTGAGATTTATATGCATGTTTATGAAAATGTAATGGAGAGGGGAGCTCCTTGTTTGCATGTATGAATTGAACATTTTAAATGACCTCCTAATCATAGGTAGAGATGTGCTAGTTATTGTATAGAGGAGTACGTCAATATGGATAATTGTTAAAATATTTGATGTTTCCATATCTCTGTAGAGCTCAATTGATTAATATTCTAATTGTGAACAGTGACATAGGTGAAGTTTTGTCCAAAAAAAAAAAAAAAAAAAAAAAAAAATCCCCCCCAAGAAAAAAAAAACACCCCTATTAAAAAGGTTAGACTGCATCATTTTGTTTAATAAGACTAAAAGAAAAAAAAACAAACATGATAAAGCATCTTAAAAGTCAGTCAAGTGATGGCATGGAACTTTTATACTGCTAACGTTCAAAGATATGGAATAACCACTGTAGTTTTATTACACAAATTATTCATTTATTACAGAAATATGTTACCGTTGTGAAAAATGAATACCTATTTAAGTGCACGTTTGTTGTCGTACACTTAGTTTTCGGCATTAAAAGTAAACTAAGTGAAGTTCAAATAAGAAAAAAAAGTCTAATTGAAAGTATGATACACTTTTATTGTTATTGTTATTATTATTATCATTATTATTATTATTATTATTATTATTATTATTATAATTATTTTATATATATATATGCTGTGCAAATTGCTTCTGAAATTATAAAGCTACTTCCTTATTTATTGTATTATCTCAAACAAACAAACAAAATCATTAGACTGTATACCTTTGGAAAAAAAGGGGTCCGTTTTATAAAACAGCGAACGAGAAAGACCAAAAACTTCAGTTTAAATTTCAATTTCAGATCGAGAATGTTTCGAATTTGAGAAGGACAGTTCCCTTCAAATTAAGTACACCGCAACCTCTTCAAAAGAACCTAGCTCAACAACTCTCGCAAGGTATGATGTTCTTCGAGAGCTTATACTTGCTAATAGCCAATTCACTATTAGATATCAACATTACAATTAAAAAATATCTTTTGTTCCACTAGGTAAGCGTAGTTTGTATGTATCTACAAAACTCGTTTCAGCTCTTTGGATTGCACAGGATTTAGATGTCTTGAAGTTACTTTAGGTTTTACAGTGGGAGTTACAGCAGCTGCTGTACTACTTATTTCAGCAGTTTCAGGGTTCGTTATTTATAAGAAACGAAGCGGTAAAGATATTAATAGTAACCAGGAAAAACATCTACACAAAGAGGCCGATTCCAAAGGTACGTTGCAAACCAGTGACAAATCGTTTGAAATTCACAAATGTCTACTATACTTGGTAAAGTTTATCTTTCAAAATGATGAAATGCACAAGCAAATCCCTACCTCTTTCATCTTTGGTCTTCATGTTGGAATTAATGTAAAGGGCCTTTTTTTTCGTTTTCACTTCTATTTGAATACAATGTAGATTATATATATTTTGTACGTGATGTGATTCATCTTCTAAGTAAATGAAATCAGTATTTATATCTGTACTTTTTGTTTTTTCTTGGACCTTCCCTTACAAATTCAGAATTAATCAGATTTGAAGCAGAGGAAAATATCAATGCTATTATCTTTTTTTTTTTTTTTTTATTAAATATTCTTTTATTATTCTTTTTTTTATTAACATGCAAAATTCGTCGAAACCGTTGTAAGATTTTCTTCACATATCAAGGAGATTTCAGAATTGATTGTTTGTTTGTTTGTATGTTGTTTAACGTCCTTCTCGAGGATTTTTCACTCATATGGAGACGCCAACACTTGCCGGTGGAGAGCTACAAATTCTGTCCTATACTCGGCACTTACGGCCATTGAGCAGTGAGGGATCTTTTTCGTGCCAGCACCTACTGCGACACGGGACCTCAGTTTATACGGTCTCATCCGAAGGACCAATCTCCACGTCCCACAGTGGGATTCGAACCCGCGACGTAAGGATCAACTCCTTACTTCGCGACTCTAGAGCAGATTCTCTAACCACTGCGCCACGTGGGCGACTTTCAGAATTGTGAAACGGATTTGGAAGAGACTGTTGTCTCTTTTGATCAATGTGACCAAAGAGTATTGAGCTTAAGAATAACAACAGGAATTTCTTTTATCTTTTTTCTCCATTTTTAAATAACTTTCTCTTTCGTCCAAGTGTTTTTGTCTACTAGATCATGACAAACAGCACATGACAGGTGTATCCACTTATGTGATATTCATTCTTCCATGGCACCTGAGTTTACTTGTTTTCAGATTTCCATGTTTGTTCTGCTCACAATTGGACTTTTGAGCATGATTTCCTATTGTTAATTGTCCTCCCAGTTTATTATACCAAATAACTTTTTTTTTAATTCATAGATAATTCTGAAAAGGTTATTAAGATAAGAATAGCTGCCCAGAACCCCACCCCACCCCTTTTCCCCCCAGAATTTGCTTTTTAGAGATTTCGAAAATGTCCTCTTTTGTGGTCATAATTTGCAACATTATTTGCTTTCAAAGAATATTTTCGCTAATATACATAAATTATTTTGCTTTTAGGCTACAAGAGTAATGATTCTGAAGAGGAAGATATCCTACTTGAAAAGGGAGATACATTTAAAAGTACTTTCAGCCATTTACCAACATTTATCATCTATCTCTTATACTTTAAGCAGTTGATTTATACCGTTCATAAACACATTTGCAGATAATTAATGTATTATCACGTAATCATTTCTGCAGATAAAAAATATAAAATCAATCATGATGACATGAAGATAGTGTAGTATACAAAAGAAAATAAAAACGTTCTTTCCTTAAAGTAAAAATTCTGAAATGATAATTTCAGGTTTAAGTCAAGAAAAGATTACTTCCCATGACCCACTACACAAAGGCTTTTTTTCAAAGACAGGACAAAAATGTAAGTCTTATTTCATCATTGAAAGAAATTATATGTATCTAGCATAGAAGTTGTGCTCAAGTTAAAAAACCGTAATAATAGATTAATTACCTAACTGATGTTCTTTATTGAAGGTTTGCTCATTAATGTCTTTTTGAATATTTTTAATATACTGCTTTACAGAGGGTAAAAAAATCTTCCATATTATCGAACGTTTTCTTCTCATTTTAAATTAGATACTCCATACATTCCAAGGACCCACGATAAGATTTTTACTCCTGAAGAAGAAAGGCCTGTATTCGTTGATTATACAAGCAAAAGTATCAGACAATTATCGTTTTCTGGGTTCTCACCACTGGAAATAGTTGACAACTTGGCTAGTTCCGGTTTTTTTTATGCAGGTAATGTTTGCTTTGTAAACATTATGATACCAACACATACTATCAAACATACTAAACTGTATTCATAGAGTGTATTTTTAAGTCATCTATTTTGCTTCTCTGCTTCTCTTCTTAGGTTATGAATCCTCAACGGCGTGTTTTCATTGTGGTTGTAAGAAGGATGACTGGAAGTTGGGAGATGATGCCATTTTTGAACATCTACGCCTAAACAGCAAGTGCTCTTTTGCAAGAGACATAGAAAATTCAAGAAAGCAGGCAGACCTCAGTCTAATTAAAGAAACATAATCAGTTAACAAGGAATATCGTCTGCTTAAAGGACTTATAGTGCCTTTTTAATATAGAGTTCATTTCAAATATTGTCATAATCTTACTTTTTAATTTAAGCTACTTTCTATTCTCAATCTTGAAATCAATATTTGATCATGAACACAAACAACCAAGTGACAGTGTAAACTCTTGAAGTTACTTTACATATGTGCAGGACACAACATTGTCACTTAATTTTGTTAACTTATAAGTATTCAACATAGGAAAATCTCCAAAATATTAAACGCATTAGGTAATTATAATCCTGTTAAAATTCAAATAATTTCCAACCTTGCTTTCACAAAATGAACAAAGAATTCAGGTAAACTTTCTTGATCACTCTCAACTGTCTTCTGTCTGTATCTGCTCCTTTTCAAATTTTCAATTTTCATTTTAGAACAAATTCTACCATAGTTACATGTACCAAAGACCTGCTTCATTTATGGGGATTAATGTTTGTTAAATTAAAGAAATATGCTCTGATGAAAGTTGATATTAAAATAGGATTGTCTCTGAAATTTAACATGATAATCATCCTATGAACTACTTTGCCAACCATGATGAAAGTTATTTAAAGAGTTTCCATAGAAGATATAGACGTATGTCTATTCAGCTATGGCACCAGTTGAGATGATTCCGAATCAGAGGATTGAAGTTCAACTAAGGAAGACATGGATTTAATCATTTTGTTAAAAATATGAAAATAATTACTGCTTTTATTTTAAAATATAAGCCTTTCAAGATGATATATAAATTCAATTTTTTACAAAAAAAAAAAAAAAAATCTTGTTTCCATGTGTTACATGTAGGTAAAGATCAGGGATTAAAGTTTAACATGGTAATACAAAGAAAACGTTTTGAAGAATCCTTTCAATCACAAGTAAGCCACAAAAAGTCTTAAGGATATGCAAATATTTTCAGATAGTGCACAATCATTTTTGTCCAAATCATTTTGCAATTAATAGCAAGGAGCACAATAAGGGACCAAATCCTGTTGATTTTTAACCCCTCTTCCCAAGAACGACTGTGAATTAATTTATCCAGCATAGAGGCAATTTTTTTTAAATCATGGATAAAGATTTAACGAAGGAGGCGTTGGCTATGGGCACGATAGAATATACATGTTCTATGTGATTCTTCCCGAGAACATCATGGGAAATGGTGTTAGTATAAACTGCAAGTTCCGCCAGTAGCGCGAATGGTATAGCAAAATCAGTTTATCCCATTTTAGCATTGTCATTTAATTAAGAATATTAGAACTTCCAAGAACTGAAAGTCAATATTTAGTTATATAAATATGCACTCGGCCTGAGAAAGTGCAGCTGCAAGTGTGTGCAACCATGTCATGTAGGGGTAGGATTGATGTACAGTTAGGAATTAATAGTTACGCCTTGTCAGGTATACAATTTACTACCCAGATATCATCCCGTACCTGGTCACTACGTATACAAAACTATGTAAGAAATTTACCCTATCGTTATTAATATTTTCCGATCTCCATGGTTTGTAAAATTGTTTCCCCCTACTATTCTTTCATCGCCAGTGTAAGATGACTATTATGACGTCACTTGTGCTTTGCAATATTGTTTTGTGAGTGTTCCGTGCAGTAATTTGACGTACAGACTTTGAACAATTTTAATAAAGGAAAACAAAGGGTTCATAATGTGTGACCTTACTGACGTTAGCTAAACATTTAATTCTTATCAGACATTGTCACTTATTAAGGTCAACTGGAACTGTTTCAAAAGATTGATTACTCCGTATTAACCATGTATTGATTTTTAAGTGACCGTGTATAAGTATTACACCCTATTCACGTAACAGACGTTAACCAATCGTAAGCTAGGATTTCATCGAAAAATCATTAGTGGTGTGGTAGCAATTTTTTTCATGAATTTAAAAAAAGCTGTTGAAAGTCCAGTCAAGTAAATATTCAGCAGCTTCAGAATTTCATTGTTGTTCAGAAAATGATCTCCAGGTAGTAGGATGAGTTACTATCAGTAAAGCAAGGTTTTACTAGGTTTTATAGTAATAAGATGTAGAAGACGGGAGAGAATAAGTATATGTAAATGCGTTCATGTGTGAATTGTTTAAATTATTTTTTCATTAATTATTTGATAATGGATTAAGATAGGCATAATATCGGGATCAAAAATCAGATATTGCTTGTGCATATCTATAGAGAGAAAATGTTCAAAAAACGTCATCGCCTGATATGTAAGGAAATTCAAAGTTTAGTATATATATATATATATATATATATATATATATATATATATATAGAGAGAGAGAGAGAGAGAGAGAGAGAGAGAGAGAGAGAGAGAGAGAGAGAGAGAGAGAGAGAGAGAGAAATAGATTAAAAAAGCTTGAATATTTTTAACTTGACAGCCAAACACTAAACTAAAACAAAATTGAAAAGCCGCGTCTCAACTTTCTCAAAAGTGCTTGTTTGTTTCAAAAAAGATATGGCCGTTCATTTGTGAATAATTGGAAAACATTCCCGATAATTCTTTTTTTAGCATAAGGGCAAATGTTAATGATAAAGAAATACCTGATATTAGTTGATATTAACTTGACTATGAACTAACTACATGTATAAACAAATTTAAAATATCAATCCTAACAAAATTATTATCGTGCTCTGTATATTTTGACAGATACTCAAGACAGCTTTTTAAAAACTTTGTTGTGATGATATATTTTTCAAATCTCTTAAAAAGTAAAAAAAAAGATGCATATAAATGTTAGTTAGGAATATTTCTTATAACCTATCCTCTTATTAAGTAATCCATGCTTATGTTACACAAGTGTTAATGTTTATTTTTTTTTTATTTTTTTTTTTTTTTTTTTTTTTTATATGAATTGAATGTTAAAAGAAAACTTTATCACTTAATCATAACTATATTTTTGTTTCATGTGAGAAAATAACGGTTACCACTTCATGACTATTTTCATTTTTTAGACAGTTGTTATGACTTTTTTTTTAATGAGAAAACCTTTCGCTAATTCAAAGTTTTCCTTTTAATATTTCTTTCATATATGGAAAAAAATGATAATGACTTTTGTCCTTATTTCGTTTTGGTTTTTCAAATGTGGGTACATGAAGATTATATATCTCGCCTCTGGGTTGGGATATCTTGATCGTATATTAAACTTTTATACTGTGTACCCTATCTTTTTTAGTCTTGGACTTCTAGAAGCAAACAGCATGATATTTAATAAAACGTCCTCAGCAATATTTTTTTAAATAAAACTTTTGTCCTCTTCTTTTAAGGAATACAGTATTTTTATGTCATTTGATAATATTTGAATGATGTAATATTGTTTTTTGTAAGTATTTGTTTTACATGAAAGCGTGTTGAAATTATGCAATATTTTGAACTTTCTTTATTTTGTAAATAGAGGTGTGCTGTTTTTGAATCAGTTAAAAATGTGGTATTTCAATGAGCCTCTGTGATAGAAAATCCAACCTGACACACAGCATATTATACATGTCTAGAAATTTTGATTGATAATAATTATTTCATTCATTACCTGTTGCATAAAACAAACTTTTATTTCTTGCTTTATCCACTATTGTAGTTGTGAAATAATCCCTTGCCTCAATATTCAAATGTTTATACTTCCTTTTTGTGAAAAAAAATTGAATCAAAATGGGGAAATTGTATGGTCAAAAAGTAATACATGTACATGAAGTTCCCTACAGAAATATTACTCGTGATCAATTCCAATTGTTTATATCCTCCCTGAATAAAGTAATGTTATGTAGCCATTTTTCGTTGCTAACAAAGTTCCAATCGACCATCTGTATAAAGCAGGGATGAACAAATACATGTCTTTTTTTTTTTCAAATGATATAATAAATATTTAATGTTATAATACACATGTACATGGGTATATTTGCCAAAGCATACATGTATAACAGAAACTAGGCGTATACAAAGTGCATGAAAATGCAGGATACAAATAAGTTGTGTTTGTTTTTTTTTATTCCAAATGTATGGAATTCCATATACGACAGCCAACTGCTTACTGCCAACTGCTCACTGCTTACTGCCAACTGCTCACTGCTTACTGCCAACTGCCACACATATTTGAATAAATTTTCACATTTATATTGATATTTATGTGAATTTTCATAAAACCAGGCACGGATCTAGGATTTTTTTACAGGAGGGGCCCACCCCAGTAAAAAAAAAATCCAACCCAAAAATTTCTTGACCAAAAAAAAAAAAAAACAACAAAACAACAAAAACAAAAACGTAAACTCCTTTCCTATACGTGAAAAACCTATTTCGGCGGGGGGGGGGGGGGGGGGTGTTAACATCTTATGCTTCATATTATCTATGACTTTTCATATCAACTTAACACGGATCCGCGTTTTCTAGGTGGGGGGGGGGGGGGGGGGGTCGAAGGTCACATGTTTTAAGTACTAATTTTAAAAACCAGTGACAAAAAGTTAATTGCTCTTATTTACAACTCCTTTCATAAGGGGGTACAAAATGTCATCTTTTGAAATCAGGCTGAAAACATCACCATTTTCAAATACTCATGAAAATGAAATGGATAAATGACTCTTAAATCTCACCGTATGTTTTAACTTATGTAAAATTTAACATATGAGATTGATAAAGTGATAAAGTACATTTTTTTTATTTGTGATCTCATTTGAAATTGGTAATAAAATGACTATTTTCCTGTTTTTAATCTTCAAAAAACACGTGCCCCCCCCCCCCCCCCCCCGTGAGACAACAAAACCTTTGGAATGAATAAAAACTGAAAAAAAGGATCTGTTGTTTCGCGGGGGAAGATGTTTTGAAAATAAATTTCCATTTTCCGTTAATTTCTATAGTGAAATACTTTCTCAAATTATAGATCTATATCTTTGTTTTCCCAAATAAGTTATGTTTTACAGGATCTAGAGGGGGGCGGTGGGAGGGGTGGGTGGGTGTCCGGACCACCCCTGGAATTTGTAGAGTTATTTAATGTATATACTAAACCAACTAAATGCCTTGGTGACCTTGGAACCCCCCTCCTAAAAAACGTGGATCCGTGTTAAGTTGATATGAAAAGTCATAGATATGAAGCATAAGATGTCAACCCCTCCCTTCCCCCCGCCGAAATAGGTTTTTTACGTTTAGGGAAGGAGTTTACGTTTTTTTTTTTTTTTTTTTTTTTTTGTTTTTTTTTTTTTTTTTTTTTTTTTTTGTCAAGAAATTGCTGGGTTGGATTTTTTTTACCGGGGTGGACCCCTCCTGTAAAAAAAATCCTGGATCCGCGCCTGGTTTTATGAAAATTCTCATAAATATCAATATAAAAATGAAAGTTTATTCAAATATGTGTGGCAGTTGGCAGTAAGCAGTGAGCAGCTGGCAGTAAGCAGTTGGCTTGTCGTATATGGAATTCCATACAAATGTTTAAATTCAAGAATTTTTTTTAATTTTTTTTTTTTTTTTTTTTTTTTTTTATTGTATGATTTAAATCTCTTAATTATTTGTCACATGTATTTTAAAAGACAGCTTGTGTCATTTATTTTTTCTAAAAATAAAATGCTCTATTCACTTTTAGCATGTCAATAAGGCAACGCATTTTTCTTTAAAAAATGCTAAAATAATGTGAGTTTTTTAATTGAATATGTTCTTTCTTAACTTTTGAGATTAGAAAAAAAAACCGAATGAGATTTTAAAAAGCAGCCTATAATCCTTTGTAATCCCATATTTGCTTTACCCAATAGTTAAAATGCTTTTTTAATTAAAACAATGAGATTTTTAAAAGCACCTATAACTGTGTTATCTCAAATTTGCTTTATCCAGTAGGTAAAATATCTATTCAGCAAATCTATATTTACAAACCATTTAATCTAGATGGATGAAGCAAAAATTCAAAAACACAATATAGTGAAATGCATTTCTGTCAAGTATGATGAATTTGTATGTTTCCAATAAAGTCTATTTCTGTTGCTACCTTTATTCATTTATTTGCAAAAAAGCCGGAATCTTGTTTAATAACGCTTTTAATATATTTGGTTTTTACATGATCATTCTGTGCGTTTAATTTTAAAAGAACCAAACTATTTAAGCATAACTTACAACGAAACAAATGAAATAAGACGTAATATCAAGAGTAAAAGTTCTGGAACATTATGTAAACGGCATTTTTTTTTTCTCAAAAATTAGAAAACATCAAATTGTTCTATTGTGATAAATCAACAATGCCTATATCCCATACTTCAAATTTCAATTTTAGAGTATATCTTCCTTTACAGTGTAGAAAAAAGATGCCATATTTCTGTGGAAATATTGTAACAAACATAATTTTTTTTTTTTTTTTTTTTTTTTGGTTTCAATAGCGGCTAACAAATTGCCAAAATTTGCCAAGATGAATTAAAAATAAATGTTTTTTTCTTATCGGTGTATATCAACGTCACTTTCCATCTATTTACTGATTACGTCTTTGAAAAAGGGGTGTGACGGTACAAATTGTCGTTTTGTACATATTGTCGTCGCCGACAATATGCACCTACCCTCAATGCACATATTGTCGTCCATCGGTGCATATTGTCGCCGTCTGAAAAGTTACACATGTACATATTGTCGCTGGCGACAATATATAACCCCCCCCCCCCCCTCACTGTACATATTGTCGCCCCGCAGATATTGTTGCTCAAGGAATTTTTTTTGTTGTTTTTTGGTAGTTTTCTGAATGTAATTTGTATGTGAATCACAATGACGTGTCTCGTATGCTATTCATGCAGCGTGATTGTGACGGTATATTTTGTCGTCATGTTCATATTGTCGCCAGCGACAATGTGTACCTTCCCTCACTGCGCATATTGTCATCCATTAGAACATGTCGCATTACAATTCACGGCAGTGCTTCATATAAATGTAGCCAGAGAAATCAAAAATTTAAAAAATGGTCATTTACACTTAATTTATATTATATATATACATGTTTTTGTTTGTTTGTTATTATAATGTCCATATCGAGAATTTTTCATTCGTATGTAGGAGTCATCACCTGCCGGTGGAGGGCTGCAAATTTAGACCTATACCTGACACTCAGGGTCATTGAAGGATCTTTTTCGTGCCAACACTTCAGAACTGAACGTGCATGTACCCTATGTAATGAAACTTTCACATAAGTATATCTTTACTGACCTAGTACTTTTTGGAAAGAAAATGAAAGAATTTTTTTCTAAATATTCTATGAAAAACCTTTTGTAGGCACACCTTCCCTTGAGTGACATGATCTAAATAAAACTGAACCTACACTTCATAATGAAACCTTCACATAAGTTTTATCTTTTCTGACACAGTGGTTCTTGAGAGGATTTTTTTAAAGATGTCAACAAATTTTCATTAATTCTTAACTACTTCCTCTGAAACTGGACATTACCCTTCATTTGAACAATCTTGAATCCACTTTATCCATGGATGCTTTGTAGAAAGTTTGGTTGAAAATGACCCAGTAGTTCTTGAGAAGAAGCTTAAAATGTGAAAAAGTTTACAGACAGAGGGACGGTTAGACAAAATGTGATCAGAAAAGCTCACTTGAACTTCTACTTCAGGTGATCTGAAAATGTCAACCCAAACACCAATTATATCAGTACATGATTGCATATAAGAATAACGCAAAAATAATTTCCAAATAATCATAACTACTGAACCAAAAAAAAAAAAAAAAAAAAAAAAAAAACGTATTCAATGTTTCCAAGTATATATTACAAGAAAAAAGAATAGGCTGATTTATCAGGTATCTAAAAAAAAATACGGTATATTGACATATCATTTTGATGTTACTGTACATCAATCCTGGACACAATTTTCTGACCAAAATGTACTCTACATAGAGTATTGCAAGAAATGCTGTCTGTCTCCCTCCGTGTGTGTGTGTGTGTGTGTGTGTGTGTGTGTGTGTGTCAATCTCTCTTTCCTTTCTCAAGTAAATATTCGTCAAAACAATATATCGACGACAATATATGCCGACCTTGACTCTACATGTTGTCACCGACGACACTATTTGCTTGTGCTTGACTGTACATTTTGTCGTCCATTATGCAGGTGGAAAATAAGCCTCGTCCCGATGCATATTGTCGCCGGCGACAATATGTACCGATGAACTACAATATGTGCCGTGAGGGTAGCTACATATTGTCGCCGACGACAATATGTACAAAACGACAATATGTAGCGTCACAGAGTGGCTAATCATAATTTAATTGCGGGGTCGGTACATGTAAGCACATATACAGAGTGTATCTGTCGATTAACAAAACAAACAAAAAAAAATGTTGGTCTGTGTTTTGTCTTTAAATTTTAATGATATTTCTTTGTTTTATCCGACATGTTTCCATCTAAATTTTGCTACTCAAAGAAGTATCTCTTACATTCGATTCCCGATGACACAGTGTCATTTTAGCCCGAGTCAGAACCAAAAAAAAAAAAAAAATCTGATTACATGATATTGTATGTTAATGGACAACATAAAGCTACAGTATTTTTAATCATTTCTTTCCTTTGTTTTATTTGATTTTCATGCCTTTTTTATTTCTTTATTTTGTTTAGCTTCGTTTGTTTTTTACGTACATAAATTTGTCCTTTTTATTACTGAATTACATCTATGATTATTTTGATACGATTTTGGTCTTTTTTCAGTTAGATTTTATTTTTAATTTTTTTTTCTCTCCATGCGTTTCATAGTTTAGGTAAACCTTTTTAGAAATCAAAACGAAAGTACGCTTAGCGATTTTCCTGCCATAAAAATGGCGTCCCGTGATCTCGATGATATGGAAGTCGAATTTCATGGACTGCAAGCGGAGCCAACAGATTTCCAGAATCAAGGAATACAAATTTCACCCTATCAAGTTTTAAATCCAGATGGTGGTTACGTATATAAGACGACCCTTGAACTACAGCTTTGTAGTTTCATTTGTACTGGCTCATCTAGCAGAAATTATAGGACAAGGAGTCGAGAGATACGGTTAGAGGACATACCCTTCGTTTCTGAGTAAGTAGATGGTTTTTACTGTCTTGTTTGCTTTGTCATGTAGTTTTTCTCTAAATATAATCTAAAGAATAGAAGATAAATCAACCAATTAATTAATTAGAAACTATGAATAAACAGAAATAGAATACAAATCATTGAAATCAATATAAGAAATCATATATGAACCTTTCCTTATCATATTATATACCATATATTGTCAAAGCTATTTCAACATAAGTCCTGTTCTGTATTATTGTATGAATGTAAATTATTCACTTTTGCAGATTAATTCAAGATGGACTTGGTGAGAGGGTTGTTGAACTTCTTCTTCATTTCCAGTATCGCGCATGCAGACAAGACCCATTGCTTTTTGTATTAGCTATATGCTGTAGATCGAGTGACAGACAAACAAAAAGAGCTGGATATAATGCACTTCCGTCAATTTGTCGAATACCAACACAACTGTTCAAATTTCTAAGTTTTTGTCAAAAAATTAATCAGAAGAATTCTTTGTCTAAAGGTTGGGGCAGAGCACATCGGAAAGCAATCTGTGATTGGTATCATAGTTACGGAACATCAGAAACCAAGTTAAAACTTTTGGCACTTCATATAACAAAATACTCCAAAAGACATGGATGGCGACATAAAACCGTAATGCGCCTAGCCCATCTCAATGTCAAGGAAGAAGAAGATCCAGCCTTGAAGTATCTGGTGATTCTTGCAGTGAAAGGAAAACAATATGCAGATTCTACCACCTTTATGGAGAATCAAAGAAAACGAGAATTTTATCAGACGTCAACCCTGAAAAAAATAAGCGACCTCCTCTCTTCGATAGAAACCGCCAAACATACAAAGGATGTCAGTCAAGTGAAGAGGCTTATCTTGGAGCATAGATTAGTGAGGGAACATATACCGACCTGCTTCTTAAACGAAAGAGAGGTTTGGTTAGCTCTTGCAAGACATATGCCAGTGACTGCCCTGATTCGAAATTTAGGGAAAATGTCTAAGCTGGAAATCTTTAAAAGAAGCAATTCAGAGGAGAAGCCATCTTTTGAAGAATACTTAGCACTTGAAAAACTGAAGAACAAGGAACTAATAACAAAAGAAAAGGTACATCCCTTTACCTACATGCTAGCAATCAACCAGTACAAAAAAGGTGAAAACAGATCAAAATCGCTGCAATGGCCAATTTACCCACAGATTTGCTCTGCACTTAAAGAAGGGTTGTATTTATCTTTCGAAAATATCAAGCCTACAAATAAACGTTTTTTGGTGGCATTGGATATAAGTAAATCGGTGGAAGAAAGTGTAACTGTAGTGGGATCTCCTTCTCTACAAGCTCTGGACGTTGCTGCCTTTATGCTGTCTCTGACAATTAGGACAGAACAAAATTGCCATGCAATAATTTTCTCGAATAACAGAGCAACTGCTTTGCCTATCAGACCTGATGATGATATCGAAGTGGTAGCTGAAAAGATAAAGGACTTGAGAAGTTCACCGAGAGAAGTCTCTGCTGACGCATCCCTGCCATTCAAGTATGCAATTGAAAAGAAGAAGATTTACGATGTCTTCATTATTTACACAGATTCTTACGCTACTTCTGGAACCCCACATCCTTCGCAGGCATTACAATTTTATCGACAATCTTCAGGAAAGACTGATGCTAAATTGGTGGTCTGTAACTTGGCCTGTTCTGATGTCTCTATCGGAGACATAGACGATCCCTTAACGTTGACAGTGTGTGGATTTGATTCCTATGTTCCACAAATCATATCAAATTTTATTAATGGGAATTTTTATTCCTCGTGAGTGTTTTGAAAGTGCTTACTTTTATTTTCATGAATTTTTATGCATTTGAATCTTAAGCAAATCAAGGAATTCAATTGTGATAAGAAATTTTTGAAATATTTCATATATGCAAGAGAAAATAATTCAATAGAAAATAAGCGTATGAAAAGTCATATGTGGGTATATGTGCGTATATATGTTGAATTACATGTATTTTCTTGCATTATTATTATTATTATTATTATTATTATTATTATTTATGCTTGTTTGTTTGCTCGTTTTTATTTTTTTGGGGGAGGGGGGGGTCGAAAGGTTATACTTGTATCATTCTTACAATGTGAATTAAATTTTCGAAAAATTATACGAATTAGAAAATATTCAGAAAGGTTAACAAGTTCTATAAGTTATATCTCAAGTCTTGAATGTTGTGGGTTTAACATGCTAAACAATATTTTGATGTTGGTACGTAAAATTGTTGTTGGTTAATACTTGCGCCATTGGTGATTCCTTTTGTAATGACTTAGAAATAATCTAAGACGAATTTAAAACTGTGCTTTTGGTTCAAATTATTCAACTGCAGTAGTTATGATTGAATATATACTAGTGCTTAATAAACTTACATTGTTTCATTTGTCTTCATTAACTTAATAACATGTATCTATATGGCAAATGCCATGATTTGTGGCTGTCAATTCATTCATAATCATATTGTTCGAATTCTTTAAATGTGGAATATGCCTTACGTCAAATATACAGTGCAGTTACTTTGTCATTACAGTGCTAGTGTAGATTTGAAAAGAAACTTTACGCCCATATGATATCCTCTCATTACAAAGTAAAATACATAAAATGTGCAATTTAAAGCACTGTTAGATACATATATATTTAAATTTTTTGTCACTGAATTTGCGCTCATGGTCCAATAAAGCTATGACTGGGAAGTAATGTCAGACATTTTTGTTTCAAGAAAACAAATACATGTATCTGATTATGATGATAAATGTATGAATAAAAGCGATTACTGCTTATAAAAATATATCATAAAAGTGTACAAAAAAAAAATACTCTTATCTAAATCAGGTTTAATCTGACTAAAACATGTCAGTTTTCAGACATTTGTATGATTCATATAAAATGTGAACTGATTCTTAGATTTTTGAGAACAATAGCAAATTAATGAAGCAATCTTGATAAACAGTCATATTTGGGTCATTTGACTACTAGAAAAAATCAGCTAAATATGTCGGTTTAAAGGTCAAAAATACATTGTACTTCTCAATTCCTGGAGTTCTTATATATATATATATATATATATATATATATATATATATATATATATATATATATATATATATATATGTTGTTTACAAATTTAAAGAAGGAATTAATTTACTCTTATTTTTAAACATACTCCCAAGTTGATAAAAAATGATATGGAAATGTTCATGTATCGAAATATCTATATGTATGTAGTTGAAATTATTGAACAATCTAAGAGAAATAATTGATATGTCTGTGGTTTTAGACTTCCAATCATAATATTATAGCTTTAACAATACGTTGTCCAGCTAAATTAAAATCTTGAATTCTGATACAGCTTCAATGTATATGAGTGTTTTATTCTGCTAAAAAAATCTGTTTATGAATTTAAACAAAAAAAGTTTTAGTGAATTTTATTTTTTTTTTTTCAATGTAAAACCTTTTTTACAAGTCAAACTGCAACATTATAATCGTTATGTATTATAAAGTGCAAAAAATGAAAGACCATACGATCAGCATTTTTCATTTACATTGTCCAAAATTCCGGATGCTTGATCCTTTTTATTCTAAGACATGTAGTATTAATCAGCTCCATTTCACAATTTCAAATATAGCAGACTTTTGTCGTCAAATTTTTCCGACCATATATGCCTTCAATGTTGCCAGATTTTCCTTTACATAAATATGTATTATATGCATACAAAATTCAGTCACATTTATCATTAATCAGATGAACAAAAGGATACAAGAGGAAGGCTTACTACATGTACTTTGGATAAAGAATTTTCTTCACATTTTGTCCCTTCTTTTGCTGTTCGGTCTTGTTTCTATTTAATTTTTCGTTTTGTTCAGTTTGTTTGTTAATTTGCAAAATGTGTTTCTGTTTGCCCATTTATAATCATATTATTATTATTATTATTTTTTTTTTTCTTTTTTTTTTTTTGGTTTGGTTTGGTTTTGTTCTTTGTTCCTGTTTTTTTTTTTTTAAATACTGTAGCCAGTAATGCAGGTCATCATATGTGAACAAGAAGAAAAACATGCATATATATCACAATTTTGTTTCATTCCAGGAGTGAATCTTGATGTTTTATGATTTATTTTTTTTTTTCATACATTTGCTGCATTGCACATAAATGTTTCTTAATCTAATGTAGTATGAAAGAATCAAGTATAAAAAAAGAAAGATATATATTGTATTTTTCTTTAACCAAATTAACTTGACAATCCACATTCATTCAGCTCGATTAAAGGGTTCTAATACTGTCAACCCTGCAGGTAACATATTAAATATGTGCAGTTATCCCCCGATTGAAAAACCAAAGCAAACGTAAAGTAGGTCATCATTTTATCAATCGACAGCATTTAAACATAGTAAATAGCAAGGTCGTAGAGTTCGGAATTTTAAGAATTTCATTCAAGCACATTTCTTACGTTTGGGTATGCAATATTTCATTTTGAAAAATATCGTTAAATACAAGACAAAGATATCAATATCGAGATTTAAAAAAAAAAGAACGAAAACTTAAGGTATCAAAGCTCTTTTATGAAAACATTCCTTTAAATGCGTGTCAAAAAAGATTTTTGAAACAAAAAAATAAAATATTTGTTTATAAAATTCAAAAGTCACAATTCGTGCTGACCGAGAACCTATCAAGCTTGCTGCATTGAGGCTGCTTTCAATTTTGCTTTGAATTTTCTTCTTTTTTATCTGTACATTGATCATGAGTATAAAGCATTTTTTCTAATAATATCGAATACTTTGTATACATGTGCAAAAAATATTTAACAAAATGCAAATAATCATTTACCCTATGAGGTATGAAATAACATGTGTAAAAGTTGTTTTTGACATCATTTTTTACAAATCTTATTGTATTATTCATACATGTACAATCATCTGTAGGGCCTAAACAGAAATTTAAAAACGCATTTTATTTATTTATTTATTGAAAATATATTAAAGGGGCCTGGACAAAGTTGCATTGTTTATATTATTTCTATGTTTATTAATGAATAATCTTAGAAATCAATCACAGCGATATTCTTTACGGATATATGCCAATCAAATGCGTCCCGAAATTCGTATTTTTATTAATTTCCATGTAAAAGACGTTTCTCAACACGCTTATATTATATTTCGACGTGAAATGCTCTAACAACATATAAGTCATGATACAATACTGAAAAGTTTAGAAATATGTGTCCAAGCCCCTTTAAAATATTAAATTCAATTCTATTAACCAAAATGAATATTTTTCATAGGAATTTAAAGTCTGCTTTAGAACACCCGTGTGATATCTCCATTGCGCTGAAAAGTATATACACTATCGACATGAATTGAAATGTACACATCATGCATTTCCCACCATAGTCAACTAGTCACAAGGGGAAGGGATTGCATAGAACACTTCCGTTCCGTATACAGTCTTCCAAAGACGTCACAGGAAAATATTATTTATATTACTGAATATATAAATGTCGAAGAAAATGAAAAAAAAAAAATAAAGAAACAGCAGTGAGAGATTATTTCAAAAAGGAATTGTTGATTTTTTTTTTTTTTTATTTTGGTCCATGTTTGATTTCAGGGCCCTCGTCAGTTCTAATCATGATCATAGAATTACGGGTAGACATGAACTTTAAATGGTATATCTACTTATTTTGAATCATAACTGTACCCAGAGCAATAGCCTCAAAACATATCCATATTTTAATTATTGAGGTCCTCAGTATGTTGATCATGTGTTTTATTCAACGTACATTTGCATTGTTCTTAAATATTTAAAACAAACTTTGCAGTCGAACACTTAATCAGAAGAGAATCTATATCTTAAGAGTGAAATTTGAAAGAAAACAAAACATTCATCTATCAAAATTAGACTTAGGAACTTCCTAGACTTAGGAATTAGGAACTTCAATTGATTCATAATTCAATGGGAAAATACGTAATGGAAAGGGTCTTGTTTTGGAAATATGCAGTCGCCATCGCTATTTTTTTATGACCATTGTTTATAAATGATATATTCCGTATATATTTTTTTAAAACATTTATTCATTTATTTCTAAAAGATTTATAATGCATTTTTTTCTGTTCATGTCCTCAATTGGCCGCGTACATCCCTGCTTATTATTATCTGGTACATTTGAAGAGCAATACCAATAAGCCTAAGTACATATCAAAATTAATTTTGGTTGGACTGATTAGATGTGTGTCATTAACAGACTCTCCCTAAACTCAATGCTGTTATGAAATAATATAAAAGTCATATACCTAGCTACATTCTAGTGTCTAACAAATTACCTTGCTCGAAATATATGAAGAGATTAATAAGGTGTCGGGTTTTGATTAATACAAAAAAATAAGTTGCCAGGTTTTGATTGTTACAAATCACTATTGTGTTATACAATAAATACAGTTTGGATAGCCTTACCATTGGTAACAATTCTACAACCAGTGGAAACATCACACATATTGTTGTCATAGTCACATTTTCCTTGACACCCGTCTCCATACAAAGGATACGGACATGATTGACTACAGTTATATCCACTGTACCCAGGTAGACATTCTGTAATTTATATTGAGTGAATTGATGATGAAAATACACTTTTTTTTTATTTATGGACATAAATAACAATTTAAAATTTCTACATCGCTGTGGTCCCTTTACAAGTCTGAATTAAACTTCAATTTATACTACATGTAACTACATGTAGCTGAAAAAAATGTTCATGGGAAGATTGAGGGTACGGAAATTATGACTTTAAAAAAAGGAAAAAAAAAAACTTTTCTTCCTTTGCTGATGATTTCTTATTACTAACGCTTGGTTAATATACATAGTATGAGATTAAACAATTTAAGGAATAATTTCTTTAAAGGTCAAATTCATAGGAAATAGAAACACTTGTAAATGATATATGTTGTAAATAATAGTTAAAAAGAGGGAATCACAATATTCGTAAATTTTTAAACCTTGTTGTTTTCTTTATTTACCTGATTAAAAATCGCTAAAAATAACGTTTATCAATAGAGTTACTTCCCCTTTTTGTGACGTCATAAGAGACAATCAACATCAGAAACTGATAGTAGTAATATATACATAAAGTATAAGTAGTGTATAAAATATAATACAGTGCTCTCGATTATCTGAAAAAAAAGGAAATTTTAGGGAATGGAGATGTTGATATACCAGATTTAGATCTTTCATTTAAGAATAGGCTCTACATATTTGAGCCAATCAAGGGAAGTACATGAAAATGATTATTCTACTTCGACCGATTCTGTTTCGTCCGAAGGTTGCAGGCGCGTAGCTGCCTAAGATATGCAAATACGCAAGTGCGCACACATCACCCCCCCCCCCCCAAAAAAAAAAAAAAGAAACAAACAAATAAGTAAGGAGAGAGGGAGAGAGATCCGAAAAAAAGAATAATTCCCATCCAACAAATATTCGTGTTTCGAATTATTTTGTGTCATACTGTTTTGATTTGAATTTTAAATTATCATGACTCTATAATAAAATTTGAAACCCTTTATTAAACCATTGCCAAGTCATTCATTGATTTGTAATTGTTCTTTAATACATTGATTTTTTTTTTAAAAGATCTTCGAAAAATCAAAATTCAAGCGCATCGTTGAATAATATGATCTATTAGTATACGATTTAAAAGTTAACATTTAGTATATATACGTGCTTTGGTACTACATGTCCAATAAGTTTCCATGAAAGTATTTAACTTTGCGTTAAGATAATAAATATTACTACGTCTTTTATTTTGTAAACAAAAACTACATGGCATAATTTTTATTTTGCCAGAAAATGAATGAAATAACTGTTAAAAGGCGGAACCTTCTGTGCCTTCACCGGGGGAGGTGGGGGGGGGGGGCACCCCACCTCCCCCACTCATTTCCAAACCTTGCCTTTTAGTATTGAAAATGTTATTTGAAAGGGTGATTACCCCCCCCCCCAACATTAGTTGTAGTGTAGTTAAATCATGGTAATTTGGTAATGTATTATAATTAAATTTAGATTTTTGAAAGCTGGAGCCTAACACCCTCACCTCCCCACCCCCTGCCGCTCTCTGCGTACACTTCACTTCCATTCTGGCTACATGTACGCCATAAGACGCTTTCATTAATAAATATTTCAAAATCAATTACCTCAACCTAAATTAGTTTTTAGATTAAAGAAAAAATTCATATTCAGCTATCTATTCTGATTTCATGTGGTAATTATGTGGTAACTGTGTTACGATGCCGACAGCAAGAGAAAATAAATGCTGCAGAAAAACAAATATTTTGTACAGTAAAATTGAGGAACAATCACTTTGTATAATATCCGAGGAAAATGCTTTACGTATAGACAGGAAGTATCGTTGGAGGTGGTGCTCCCCTGACTTTTTCCTAGAATTAATTTCTTGCTTTAAACCCTTACTTTTTTCTAGAAGTAATTTATTACTTTTAAATTTTCATGAAAGGATGGTAGCAAACCCCTCCCAGTTTTGTTACAGTAAGGTCAATTTCCCACACCTCAGTATATCCAATTTTTTATTCAGAAAAAGCATATCCCCTCCTCACCCCTTTTAAGGTTTTTTTTTTTTAGTTTGGATTTTTTTTCTTTTTTTTTTCTTTGAAAGAATAACATTTATGTACACAACGAAAAAAACAACAACATGCAAATGATATTTCCTGAATCATACATCCCGCAGATTTGTCGGATGGGTATATCAGTGCCTCGGGAAAGACAGATGAATTCTTGTGCGCAGGCTTATGACGAATTGTTAGTGTATATACCCCCATCTGATTTTTTTTAGACACATAACTTTGGAAATATACATAAACTCCTTGTCTATCATACCAATACTTCGATATTTGATATCATTTTCCGTTTTTGTCTAGTTGTAGAGATTGTTCCTTAACGGTATATCAGTCATTCTACGATAAAAGGACCAATTCAAGGTGTAAAACATGAAAAAAAATATATTGTTTCAAATAGCAAATTGAACGTCGTAATTCTCTAATGGACATATCAGTGAAATTGAAGAAAAAAAATTGTGGTTTAGTTAACTTTTTACATCAATTTCATTTTACCATTGATTTTTAGGTAATGTTACGGAAATTAATGCTTGAACAAGTCTTATTATTTTTTTTTTACATAAAGCTGAATTTGACCAATTTTGTTCAAGTATAGAACGCTGAAGCATGATTCTTGTAGTCTGACATGAATCCGATATCAAGTTAAAATTTCGGTAAAAATCGTTACGGAGGTTAATTTCCAGCGATAAAAGTTGAAATTCTAGGCAATTATAGCTAAAATTAAAGTTTGTGTTATGAGATAAAATAAAAGAATGAAGTATATCGCTCCCAAAATAATAAAAATGTTTTATCTTTAATGCAAAAACATTACTGAATTAATGACAGACAAGGAATTCATGTATAATTGCTAAGTTAAATTTTCAGTAGGAAGGGGGGGGGGGGGGATGTACACAAACCATACGTCAAGTGCCTGTGATCTTGTCTACTTCTCAACTGTAACGAAAATCCTAAAAACCAAATCAAATATACAATATAAATTTGAAATAAAACCAAGAAATTCGTGAGTCGTTTTATGTTTAATAAAACTAAGTGTAAACTGGTCATGTAAATGTCGCTCAGATAGCGTCGCATGTTGATTGGGTTCAACACCATCTCTTTTTAAATTTAATGTCCATATTTTCCTCAATTTCTGGTCCTCAGAAAATAAATATATACTCATGTCTTGTCCCAATTTATTGTTACAGTTAAAAGCGTACACGGCAACATCTTGCCAACAATAATGTTCCAAACCCGGCAATATAAAGTTTGTACTTTCTATTTCTCGTTGTCTCTTATGACGTCACGCGTCAAGGGAGAGAAGCGATTTACGATAAGCGATCCACACACGTAAATTTAAACGACGATTAGTGATGTAATTGGTGGCAAAAAATTAAACAGACTATATAATGTTATTCATATTGTTCTAAAGGCTGATAATCATGAATAATTATGAATTTTCAAAAAAATATTATACTTGGAGAATGCAAAAAAAAAAAAAAAAAAAAAAAACATATATGCTCATTATAAGCAGAGAGATGTTCTATCTCTCGTCAAATCATCGAAAATAGTTTAGTATGTGAGATACATTATGCATCATTCTGAAATCCGGATTTCATTGATGCCAACATCATAGCATTGAATAAAAACAACTTGTATCCTGTACACTTATGTACTAGTTTGACATTCTTGTACTATCGTTTTAAAAAATACAATGCTGATTTTATCCACAATATTCTTTGGACTTACTTTCGCATAGCTGTGTTTCTATATTCCACCAGTAATTCGAACAACATCTTTTGAAGCTCCTGGAAACCGTCTTTTAAATGAAACAGTCTGTTTTAACTTGAGTAATAAGTTGGCATTTAATGATAATGATAATTACCTAACATGGATTCAAATAAATATTTGTAAAGCTCAAATACATACATGCCACATCTTGGAATTTTCCTCGTACATGAACAAAGAAAATAAGATATATAAAAAGTTAATATATATATGATAAATACTGACTTATGCTGCATCATGTTAACAAGCACTTTTCATATCCGTACATAAATTTATCAATGAGATTTTGTTTCCTTTTATTTTGTTTGGGAAATAGATAAATTTCCTTTTTCCTTGAAAACATAGGATAAAATTCATCAACTGTCGAATTGTTAGGACTTTGTACTTCTGCATATTTAATGATTCAGCAAGCAGATATGTCTTTCAGTGCTTAGAAAAAAAAAATCAATATATACAAAAAAAAGAAACAAAGTGAAAAATCTGCAATGTATCCGAACTGCATGGAAACTCAAGAATGGATTCATTGCAGAAAATAGTTTAAACTTATTCCGGATTGATATCTTTTTTCCTGACATTGATACATTTTTTTTTCTTCTTCATACATCTATATTACATGCAGCAAATCTTAATTGAGTACACGATGGTTGTCTTTATTCATACATATACCATAACTATCTTTCAACAAGCATTCTGAGATTATTGCATTAGCAATACTAGTCCCCTACCGGTGAAATCTGGTTCCCATTAAAAATTGAAAATGCCATAATTCCCTCAAAAATCAATGAAGCTGAACGAAATTCAAACTTGATCTATAACTCATCAAGGTAAAGTCACATACAAAAATTTAGCTCAATACCTGCAAGCGTTCAGAAAAAAAAAAAATTGCAGAAAACCCTGAAAGATTCAAAAGGTCATAATTTCGTCAAAAACCATTGAAGCGGAACGAAATGCAAACTTGATCTGTAACTCATCAAGATACACTGACATACCAAAAATCAGCTCAATATCTGCAAGCATTTAGAAAAAAGTGCGGAAAACCAAGTGGGACAGACTGACAGAGAGACAGAGGGATAGATTCAGTGGAAACCTATAGTCCCCTCCGGTTTCACAGGTAGGGGACTAATAAATGATACTTATATATACTTTTTCACAAGAGTATTTATTATTTCTCTTTTTATTGAACGAAGGAAAGCACATGACAAATTTCGAAAACATATTACATGTATAGATACTTCGTAACATCGTTAATTGTAAACCAAAATGTACAAAAATGAAATATACATTAATCTATTAATCCTTGGCTGTGTGATATTTCTCATGTCTCAGTATTCTCTAAATTGTCGTACTCCGAGCTTGCTGGAGGATTATTGTCTTCCGCTTCAGACATATCTTGACTCAAGTTGATCTTGTACATCTTTTTGGAACGTTCATAAATTATATGAACATTTGAAATCCCTGTGAAAATATTTGGAATGTCTACTCTTTCATAAGATCTCTCGGAAGTTTCCATTCTCTGTATTTCTTGATAATCGTTGATTATATTTTCCGATTGTTTTTTCGAATAATAATTTCTTGTTATGGCAAAAGAAATGAATGCTGATAAGAAGATTAAACATACTATGCTGATAACAAGGATTATCATTCCGTGTATTGAAATGCAAATCCATGCATTTTTTGACAGAGAGGAATTTACGGTATAGTTGGATAATGAAAACGTAGCATTCATGTACCATGACACTGAAACTAAAATTGTTAATGAATGACTTTTTTAGGGCGTGTTTCTCATTATTAAATCATGTAATTAATTTTTCAAATTATTTATTTTACCTGGGAAATTCATATCTGTACTTCCTCTGCTCGTCACATATGTACTATGAGCTGCAATTATATAAAGTGACCTTACCATCTTTGTATTTTAGTGATTATGAAAAAAGTGGGGGGGAGGTAAGAAATTTAATTTGATTTATATGTCATCATTCTTAAAGAAGGAGATGTCACATCCAAATCTAAAATCGATTTCAGAAATAGAACAGAAGCACTGTTCAATACAAAGTCTTCAAAAAAAAAAAAAAAAAAAAAAAAAAAAAAAAAAATGAATATTCACAGGGAACGTCACAGAGAAGCCCAATATATCCTACCTGCACTCAAAAACATTGAAATTTAAAGAAACATCTTAGATATTTCTAAAACTATCTAAAGTTAGAAAAGTAAATCATTTGATTACACATAGAATGAAATACAACCTTTTCATATCTGAGACACCAATATTAACCAGAGGGCCGAAGGCCCGAGAGCTGATAGTGGTCAAGAGCTGATACAGCGGGTGATTTGGAAAAGTGAATGCTTTATAATGTTTATTACAAACTTAGTAATAGTTTCATATACAAGGGATGTGATATTTTCCTAAATCAGCCCTGTATGATCCGTATCAGCCTTGGCTGAGTTTAGACAGCTATTGTGACGTCAGATAAATCGCATATGCAAAAAACCAATATCATGTTTTAGTATGAATGTTGAGAACATAGTATTACGTAGTTTACTTTGCCTACTTGGTTTACATTAGTATAAAAATGACATTTATTTTTATGAAACTACTTAGCTTGTATACATGTATACAAAGGAAAGGTAGACATGTGTAGAATTGTTTCTTTTTAAAATTTTGATCATATTTTTAGACGTTAAATTAAGTGATAAGCTTTACCTTATTTAATATGCACCATCACCCAGTGTAAAATTTGGTTTTGTTTTGTACATCGAAAAAAATCTCCTGGTAATTTCCCTTTACATATTCTTACTAGTGGATTTTCCTAGGGATTCCTTCCAGATTGTACCGGCGCAACATTCATATTCCCTGGAAAATGTACATATAAATAACATGTACGTACAAATGCAGAAAAATTAAAAACGCACTGGTTTACAATAACAAGTACTTTTTAAGTGAATTTTAAACAGGTTCAGGTTACAATGTATTTGCAACCGAGTATATCATTATGTCATTTTTAGGGCAATGAAGTATCTTATCTGCAGAGTTTCAAGCAAATGTATACCGGATATAATGATTTTTTTTTTCTGTTGAAAATTTAGATATTTGATATTATGCATGCTATAAATTCCGGGGTTTTTTTTGGTGCAGATGTTTTATACTGTTGAAAAGATAAAAAACAAATTAATGCCAGGAATACGCGTTATATTCATCGCACAATATCCATATCTAGAAGGAATGAAAATGGTCAAATATTCAAAATATACAAAATATAAATAATATACAAATGTCAGTTTTTAAGGAATCACCTGCTATCCCACGTTTCCAACTATCACTGATGCCCTGGCTTACTCTACTAACTAGAGAGTGATTCCTTATATTTCCATTTCATTGCGAAATAAATTTGTAAATTTAGATTTTAAAAATGTAGACTAAAAGATTTACATTACACGAGGCCTCACAGGTCAAGTTCTATAGTCACCGCCCATTGACGTCAAACAAAAAGACAGCCGCACGAGATTTACATGCATATTAGGCCTCCTTAGCGTCAGACACAAAGACAGCCGCACGAGAATTACATGCATATTAGGCCTTCTTAGCTCCTGACCTTTCGCTTGACGAAATTTACATTCCGGTAGAATGATTAAGAAATTAACTCAACTAACTTTCAAACAGATATCACAGAGAAAACAAATAGAAATGGAAATATTATATAAACAATGACCTTCCAAACATTTGTCATTCTGCAGATCACGCAAATTTAAATTTATCACAAATGATTTTCATAAGGAAATCTTATTCATTATTTTAATGCAAACAATTTCAGCAAACCTTGCGGGACAAAATTTATATACTTTATATGGCCTTTTAACTGGGCAATTGTCTGAGAGAATGATAGTCATTTATTCCATTATATGCTTACGCTTCTCATCAGTTGTTTTATTAATCTTGACGTAAAAAAATGTTAAATACTTTCCACCTAAACTTTTTCCAAATTTAATGATACAAGAATAGTGGTTACAATTTAATCAGCGTACACAATCTAAAAATATTCACCCTGTTACATGTAAATCATATTTTTGTGTGGTTTTATTTTAAAGTTTTAACTTATTAAAATCAGGGGAAAACACATTATCTGTGCATGGTCCCCTTTGACAGTCTACTTCACGTGCTCCTAAAACGAATACTAAAGCAATCACCTTCGTTTGTCAAAGACTAAGCTTTTTGTCGAGCAAAAAAAAAAAAAAAAAAAAAAAAAAAAAAAAAAAAAAAAAATCGCTTAAAGATGAGAAATTCCCTTCATTTCAAACATTAATTTTCCTTCTGTAATTGAAAAAAAGTTTATTTAGTAGGAGTTTTTCCTTAACTTCCTGCAAAATATTATTTCTTTGAACAGGAAATATTTAAGCGAGAATTTTTAGTATAAAATATGTAACATTATGCAGAATCGTGAAGTTGAAAATATTTTGACGTTCCATTTATACGGCAGAGGTCTTAGGAAGAGAGAAAATGGAGGGGTCCTGAAAGTTATTTTAAAATTTAACTTTATAAAAAAAACAATCTATAATTATGCTTATACTGATTTTTCCACAATTCCTTTAGAAAAATTAGCAACGCTTAAGATTTCAGAGAAAAAAATATTGAAAATATGTATAGAAGTCATGTCGGCAATTTAGCCCAATGCAAACCCCTACGAAAGATTTTTTTTAATTAACTTTTTTTTTTTTGGTCATTTGATTTTTGTCCTTGAGGTGTTTTTGACTGGAATCAAACACCTTCACCCCGGAATCTTAACCCGTTTATGTTTTTAATCCTATTTCAAAAATTTTCGAACATGCTCTTTTAAGAATAAGTGAAATGCGTTTTAGAACTAAATTTGTGTTTGTGGCTTATCGAAACACATTAAAACATTTCTCACAACCATCATGTATTCTCTTGTCAAATTGTACAAAAGTAAGATGAATGATATGATGTTAATTTTTATTATTTATTTATTATTTGTTATTATTTTTATTGTATAACACTGCCATGTTAAATTTTTGAAAGGCACAAAGAACAGTTTATCAATAAAAATCATGCATTTAAATAAAATATCACATAAAAAATATTCATAATAGCTTGGAACTTAGGAGAATGTATACAAGTGCATAATAATATAACGAAGAGATAAAACTGTTACAAAATCAAAGACTATTTTTATATGCAATGTCACAACTAAGTCAAAACGAAAGGACACAGAGTAAAATAAAAATGGCGACCGCAAAAGGAGATTTGGATATGGAAGCTATGGAGACCGAGTTCTTAGGACTTCAAGTTAATCCAAAGGATTGCCAAAGTCAGGATATTTGTATATCACCATCTCAAGTTAAGAACAAAGCCGGAGGTTATGTTTACAAAACGGATCCAGAGACGCAGTTAATCAGGTTTTTATTACTAGGGTCTTCAAGGCTGTTTTATCAAACCGAAAGTTGGGAATTAACTTTACAAGATGCCTCTTGTATTTCAATGTAAGTTTTCTTGAAGGAAACATTCAAGCTATAATAAAAAGAATATTTCAAAAATACCCGGTACAATAGAAACAAAAAACTTATCTTTGACGTACACATGGTATGCTAACGTGTAATGTTTCTGTGTTTAAAGTACACATTGTTATTTTTAAGACATACCTTATGCTTCTTTTTTTCTAGATTAATTGAAGAAGGCTCTGGTGAAAAGGTCGTTCAAATTATCAAAGAATTCTCCGAAAAAGGCCGTGCTTACAGACAGGACACTGTCTTGTTCGCATTAGCAGTTTGTTGCAAATCTAATGACTCCGAAACAAAATGTGCTGGGTACAGTGCATTACTATCTGTGTGTCGGATTCCAACTCATCTTTTTCTCTTTATTGATTATTGCAAGAAAATTAGCAATGAAAATAACTTTTCGAAGGGATGGGGGAGACAACATCGCAAGGCGGTAAGCAACTGGTATATCGATTTTGGAATGGAGAAACCCAAATTGATGCTTTTGGCTCAATATTTGACAAAATACAAAAAGAGATGCGGATGGACTCATAGAGATATAATTCGGCTAGCACATCCCAAAATAAGCTAGGCAAATCCCGATTTAAAATATATTATACTGGTAGCAGTACGTGGAAAATCTGCTGCTGATTCTAGTGATTTTATGAAAAGTGAAAGAAAGAAACCGAATTTTTGTACTTCCTCTCTTGCAGATATCGTTGAATATTTAGACAAAGTCGAAGATGCAAAAAAATCGAAAAACCTGAAAATTATTGTGGAGCTCATATTAAAGTACAAACTAGTTCGTGAGCATATTCCAACTTGTTTTCTGAATGAGAAAGATGTCTGGAAAGCTCTCATTAAACATATGCCAATGACGGCAATGATGAGAAATCTGGGAAAGATGTCCAGCTTAAACCTTTTTCGAACGAAAGCGGAGGCCCTTAATGAAATATCATTTGAAGAGCAAATAGTAACAAACAAACTGAAAAACAGAGAACTTATTCACAAAGCAAAGATCCACCCGTACTCTTATTTAGTGGCACTTAGTAAGTACAGACAAGGAATGGCAAAGAATGTAAATTTGAGTTGGCCAGTTTGTCCTCATATTGCTGATGCTCTGGAAGAAGGATTCTACCTTTCTTTTTTGAACATAACGCCGACGAAAAAGCATTTTCTACTGGCTCTTGATGTCACATGTGATACGCATTTGCCCGAGAACGTTTGTGAGGTTGACGCACATCATCTTTCGGCACTTGATGCTGCTATCTTCATGATGGTCCAAAACGCAAGAACAGAGCCATTTTGTGAGACAATTCTATTCTCAAATGATGAAAATATCTCTATTTCTGTCAATCCGAGTGAATCATTTCATGATCTTAAACGCAAAGTACGTGAAAAAATTAGCAATCCTAGGTCTCCAAAGTCTGATGTTTCACTTCCTTTCAAATATGCTTTAGAAAGAAGAAAAATTGTTGATGTCTTTGTGATTTTTACAAACGTGGATAAATCTCTAGGCAACGTCCATCCTACACAAGCAATGAAATTTTATAAAGAATCATCGGGGAAGAAAGATACAAGGCTTATCGTCTGTGAGATGGCATCTTCCATCCATTCTGTTGGGGATATCGAAGATCATTTTACATTGACAGTGTCAGGCTTTGATTCTCATGTACCAAAATTGATTAATGACTTTGCCCTAAAAATTATTTGAATATAATTTTAAGATATATATATATATATATATATATATATATATATATATATATATATATATATATATATATATATATATATATATATATATATATATATATATATATCATCTTCGCTAGCCAAGGGTTTCTGATACGCTACTCTCCTCATAAACCCTTGGCATACGTTGTTAAAAAAAAGTTGGGATTTTTTTCTCAAGTTGTGATTGGAGTTGATCGACATCGTTCGACCAATCAGCAATTTTTTTTTTTTTTTTTTTTTTTTTTTTTTGTTGTTGTTGTTGTTGTTGTTTTTTTTTTTTTTTTTAATTTTTTTTTTTGTAAATGACGATATTTGCGTTCGGGATATATCTTGACTTTTTAATATCGGGAATGAAAAACGCAAGTAAACAACGATCCGTAAGATAACATTCCATTCTATGAATAGCTATATGGTGTCATCCAATATCTTAAGCTACGTGCAAAATAAGTGATTAGGAATCTATACTGAAGATGTTGATTTGCATTTTAATACCGATTCTCTGTAATCACTTAAACTTCTTTGCCACGCATGGTTACCGATTTTGATGAAACTTTGCCCATTATTACAACTTGACACCAGAAACATATATCAAATAAAATTTCGTTGCTATGTGTCTTGGTTGCCATGGTAACAGCCAGAAAAGTTGAAAAAATTGAGATTTTCAGCTACTTTGAATCTTTATTACGCCTTAATAAAGACAAAGAAAAACAAACAAAGCATTCTCCCAAAAACATGACACCTTGTTTCCACTTATGCTATAAAGAAACTATTTAGAATTTATCTCTTAGTAAGTGGTAACCATGGGTACATTTGGAATACATTTTAGATGCTGAAAAATGCTGAAAAACGCTCAATATTCACAAATGATAGATGTTACATGATCAAACTCAATCAACAACTTAAGAAAAACAATAAAAAATATTTGACTTTAAGTAATTAGGTATTGGCAATATTATTCTAAAAATAACTTTCATGGTTGTCATGGTAACACAGTGTAACCGTGCAAAATCTGTTGCTATATTTGGGTTAATGCTACTATCTCGAGGAAAAACAATAAAATTCATGACTGGCACATATACATCCTTAGGACCTTGCAACACCAACAACATAAGAAAAATTTGGATTAATTGTTACTTTGTAGTGTAACCATGGAAACAACGTACCAGTTGTTAAAAGTGATATTTTTTTGCTGCTTTAGGAACTTACTTAGCTTTTAATCAAGAAACATATTATTTGACTCACCTTGAATAGTTCTTATCTGGTAGAACTAAAGTTGAATATCATATATTGATAAAGTTTGTTGAAAAATACAACACTGTTGCTATGGTTACCAAGAAGGGAAAATGTTCGATTTTGTTAATTTTATATCAATATTAAACCCTAAGTGCCAGCTTTTTGCATCCAGTTAGAGATTGGGTGGTAGTCAAAATTGAAAGTCAGGTTAGTTGTTCATATATATCAATCATAAAAGTTTTGGGAATCCACATACAAGGGTACGTATCCAAGGAAACAGAATATTTTTCAGATTTTTATGCATTTTTTTTCGGCTTATTTCCATAGCAACGCTCTTTTTAAAGAATTGAATTTGAATTTTTTGAAATGTGAAAATTAGGGTCACACCAACGCCTTTAAAAATTGATCATCAGTTATATAGAAATATGCTTTTTAAAAAGATAGGATAAGATTAAAACACTAAGAGAGTAAATTTAAAACCCCTTTGTGGTGTTAAAACCATGGCAACCATTGCCAACCTTTAAGAAACATCATATTTCCTCCTTGGTGTATGTTACTAGGATCTCTTGTCTATTATTTGCTTGCATTTCTACCTATAATTGTTTGTATTCTTAAGTGTATGGCTTTATAAAATTAAATGAACAAAATTATTACTTTTGAATACTTTGTTTCCATAGTAACATATGAAATAGTTGATTTACCAAACATGTTTATCATGCATTTAAGACATCAGGCCTTAAACTTTCAGATACAGTCATTGCCACTTGTTTGCTTTGCTGCAAACGTTAACTGTGGGACTCTGAACATGTTGAAAAATGCCATTTTTCAAACCTTAGGACATGTTGCTATGGTAACCATGACACGTAGCAACCAATTTTTGCCTGATTTGAGTTTACGGTATCAAAGACTTTTATCATAGAGAGTTTGGAGAAATTCTGAGACTATGCGTGCCACAGCTCCTATATAAAAGTTCAAGTCATTACAGGGAATGGCTCTTAACATGTTTAAACAACAAATTAACATGGCGCAATACCTTCTTGTAAATTATTCTTTAAAAATATTATTTTTTTAAATACATTTTTTATTTCTGTCGATGACGCAATCTGTGCGTACCTGGTAAGAATCGTGATCACGTGACGAAAACAATTCCGTCTTTTGTCAGCACCGTATGCCAAGGGTTTATGAGGAGAGAAGCGTATTAGAAACCCTTGGCTAGCGAAGATGATATATATATATATATATATATATATATATATATATATATATATATATATATATATATATATATATATATATATATATATATATATATATACTTGTACGAAATCA
The DNA here is from genome assembly GCF_033153115.1 of Saccostrea echinata. NCBI lineage: Eukaryota > Metazoa > Mollusca > Bivalvia > Ostreida > Ostreidae > Saccostrea > Saccostrea echinata. The sequence continues at coordinate 1,374,481 of NW_026889789.1, forward strand.
AGAAAGCTGTTTGAGAAATAAAAATGACAGTTACAAATTTTAAGCTTATTTATTTTAAAGAATTTGATGGACATGGGTATCATTGTTCGCAGATTAGCATTGTAACTCATCGGTCCGCAGGTACAAAAACCAAGTAAAATTATTGGTCCTGTACTAGATTTGTCTGATTGTTTGGGATCGTATAAAATATAAATTAAATCCATCTAAGGTTTATCTTCAAGTGCCGATCAACATTTGCATACTCATTTCTTAATGCATGTATTCATATTTTCTTTTAAATTTCAATTTAAAGCTTTTTATCTTTCTGCTTATCTTTCTTATTTGACTAAATTGAAATAAATTAGAAATACAAAACCGTAAAGATGAGTAAAGTAGTAATACATTTTGTGTATTCTGAAACATGTGGTGTGTGATGTGGTATTCGGCGTATACATGTATATACGAGGGTTGATAAAAAAAAATCGTGGAATATCTTTCTAAAATTTTATAATTTTATTATGATGTCATTCTAGCAGACAAAAGACATATCTATAAAATAGAGCTGTTATGCAACAATAATGGAAAATTTCTCCTCATTTGAATAACATTTAAGCTCATACGAGCTTTCTTAATATAGACAGCTGTAAAATTGGGGGAGGGGGGGGGGCGAGATGTTAACATAACGTCAAGCTAGGTATGTCACGGGGGGGGGGGGAGATGTTAACATAACGTCACGGGGGGGGGGGGGGCGAGATGTTAACATAACGTCAAGCTAGGTATGTCACGTCACGTTCTAGGAGTTTCACCCTCAAGTTCAAATCGACTTTTCTATCAATAATATTCCATCCACCTGTATCAATTGCCAAATGATGGTAATATGTTTGTAGTTTTGTAAGTGTAAATCTTTTGGAAAATTCAGCAAATAAATTTCAAATCCAAAGTTTGTATAATTGATACATGTTGGTGAACTATCAACAATACTTTTCCATTCTTGTTTAAATTGCTTTTTCAGGGTTTCTTTAATAATTGACTTAATCCAGTCAAAGCTATGAAATGTTTGACTTTTTCATATATAAGACAATCCACAAGCTTAAGAATTAAGAATATCTTGTACAGCCATGCATAAAATATCCATGGGTTACAAAAATTCATCTGTATAACACCTATAAAAATATGAATAATTCACATTTGTGAGTTTATTTATATGGGCTGTTAAAATTTCTGCCCAGTACATAACCAAATAACCAATTTTAATTTTATAAATATTGACAGTGGGTATCTACCTGTTTCTCCATACAACATGCAATTTGGGTACTAGATTTAAGGTTAAAAATAAATTTCAGAAATTTTAACTGTACTTTTTCTAATATGTCTTTATTCTCATATCCCCAGACTTCACAAGAATAAAGTAAAATTGGGTTGATGACTTTATTGAAAAAGTCTACCTGACAATTAATTGGTAAATTAAAATAGCGAATTTTACGTAAAACTCCAATGAAGACATGAGTTTGGACCAAACTTGTCACCAAGCATCCTTGGGTGCAGGGGTTTCAAGTTTATTCAAATGAAGGACCACACCCTCTTTCAAGGGGAAATAATTGAGAGTTGGTGAAAATTTAGTGTCATCTTTTAAAAATCTTTTCCTCAAGAACCATTGGGCCAGAAAAGTCGAAACTTATGTGAAACCTTATTTACATAGAGTTGATTTTAGTTTGTTCAAATCATGACCCCCGGGAGAAAGGGTGGGGCTGCAATAGGGGATCAAAGTTTAACTTATGAATATATAGGAGGAAAATTTACTATCTTCTGAAGAACAACAAATCCATGATTAGTCATATTGGTGTGGAATCATCCCCAGGTTGTTTAGTTTCAAGTTAGTTCAAATCTTGACCCTTGGGGGGGGGGGGGTAGGGGGGGTCTCAATGGGTGATCAAAGTTTTACATAGGAATATATAGAAGATATCTTTATTGATGTGGAATGACCCCCCCCCCTTCCAGGGTAGGGTGGAAGATCTGTTTTCTAGGAAAGCAAAACCATGATTAGCCATATGAATACGGAAACATCCTCAGAGAGTTTAGATTCAATTTCATTCGAAAACATGGCACCTGGGGATAGGATGTGGCTAGAAGAGGCGATCAAACTTTATATATGAATCTATATGAGAAGTCATCTGCTGATGAAGAATAGCAGGGCCATATTGACTCAGGTGAGCGTTGTGGCCCATGGCCCTCTTGTTTATATAAACGTACACCTTACATACAGAATATACTCCTGTCTATTATAGGAATAATGTGTCGGACCTCTAAGCTCTGATAATTCAGCGTGTGCACATGTGTCAAAGGTGATTCAAAAATCAAGGAATATAGGCAGTAAACGTATAAAAAAAAAAAAAAAAAAAAAAAAAAAAAAAAACTGTCGAGGCCATGTATGACAAATCTCTACTTTATCATTATTATTGCATGAATTGGATTATGTACATGGAATAATATAACCTGTGGCTGTTAACACAATTAAATATCTAAGATACTTTTTATTTATACATGTATGAAAAATTTTATCTCCGAGGTAGAGAAATGAGGTTTGGGAATGTTGAGGTCGAAACGGTGGCCAAGGGTTTTAGATTTCGTTTAACAACTTTCGAAATCGAGGAGTTTTATCCTGCATCAGAATACTATTTCTATTAAACATGAATTAGGTCATCATGTCGCGATTTGTCTATCAACTTGTATGTTTACTAGTATCGATTGCAATGGAATGCAGATGATTTGACCTTTCGTTGGATCAAAAATGTCCCTTAATCATTCATAAATCTGTTTGATACATATTGTGATTGTTTTGATTGTTATATTTATTATAAAATAGCAAAAACAGTTGTTGGTTTTATTGCTTTTTGGGTAAAATCGCGTCGTGTAAATGTTTTGTGGAGGTCTGTGGAATAGCCCCCTAAAGCTTTAAAAATAGACATTTATCTGCTGTTCTAGGTTATACACAACGAAGATGAAACACATCGATAAAGTCATGTATTCATTTCACATGTACAAGTTTCATTTCACATGTACAAGTTTCATATGTATTTGTTTTCAGACAATCTTTTGATGAGGTTCAGAATTTATTTGAGAGTAATGTCAGCGGTATTTCTTTAGTCTCAGAAATAATTGTAGCAGAATATACATTAAACAACAGTAGTGGTACTGCTACTGCAATATTTCATATTATAAATTTGATTCAACTTCGCTTATATATTTTAATCTGATATTTAAATATTAGAAAACCTTGTATATTTTATTTGTGCATAAAAATTAGTTTAGAAAATAAAAAGAAAATAGACACATATGAAAAAAAGCTGTATACTTTATTATTTTATTTATTCTTTGTGGGGGGTGGGGATATATATAGGAGGGTTGACCCAAAATTCCGTAGACAAGCGTTGCTTTGTAGGAGCCCGGTGTCTTATATCAATGAAATCTTGTACATACAGATTAAACAAACAGTATCTATATTTAATTAATGGACACACATTGAGTAATTACAGAGATTATCCTATTTGAATAAAATAGTTCATTGTCTAGCGTAGGAAGGCGGCGCAATACCCCAAAAATTGCAATTAGAAATAGATAACATTTAAAATCCTACGAAAAAGCATTTACTTCTCGGAATTTCGAGAACAAAATTTATAAATTCTTAATATTGTATTGTTAACTACCTTTCCTCAAATGATGGTGTATATGCTTTTATTAATATGAGTTTTATCACGTTTAATATCCACCGGTTTGATATCTGACGTGTTGAAAAATGGCTGCTGCCTTGACACTGTAGGCGGCGCACGGGACTGTGATCAAATGTTCTGATCTTGAATTCACTCCTACAGAAATGCACAAGTCATAGATGTTTGGCAAACATGGAAATGTTTACTGATCATTAGTATATGAAAATGACTAAAACTTTTTTTTTTTTTTTTTTTTTTTTTGTGAAGAAGGGAAACTAAAGAGAGAGAAGGAGAGAGAGACCGGCAGAGGAATCAGGTAAGAGTGACTTAGTGCAACATCATTAGAAAAGGCAGAGACGAAAATCCGTTGATACATGTATATAATACATATGTATAGAAACGTTGCTTGAATACTTTTAGGAAACCTAAGGAATGAAAACAATATCCCAGACTATGCCCAAATAGTTTTGTTTAAAACAGGGTTATAAGTACTAGTATCATTAACACCTGTAATCTACACAAAAATAACTTTGTGTTTCTTTGAAACTATTTCATAAAATAATTTTTCTAAATATTTATGGCATGTCAAACGTTGCAATATTCCATCTTTTCTATTTGTATTGTATAATTTTCCATTTGTATTGTATATTTCTCCATTTGTATTGTATATTTCTCCATTTGTATTGTATATTTTCCATTTGTATTGTATAATTTTTCATTTGTATTCTATATTTTCCATTTGTATTGTATAATTTTTCATTTGCATTGTAAAATTTATCATTTATATTGTAAAAAAAATCATTTGTATTGTATAATTTTTCATTTGTATTCTATATTTTCCATTTGTACTGTGTAATTTTTTATTTGTATTCTATATTTTCCATTTGTATTGTACAATTTTTCATTTGCATTGTAAATTTTTTTATTTATATTGTAAAAAAAATTCATTTGTATTGTATAATTTTTCATTTGTATTCTATTATGGCACGCCGATTGCTTCAAAATTATTTTCTGCACGACCTAAAACAAAAATTACACGAGTAAGTAAAAACTTACACAAAGTGAGGAAAATATACACGAAGCTATTGAAATTTACACAAACTATAGAAAAACTGCACAATCAACAAAATATTTACACGATATAGTGAGGAAATTACACAAACGTAAAAACGAAAACTGCACGAGTGAGAATACAACATCGACATAATATGCTACGCATCCTCATTGCGCACATTTCATTAATATTCATTAGAGAACAGTTCAATGTGGTTTGGATGCTTGAAACATACTATAATTTTTTTACAAAAGGAGGAGTAATTAACGTGTTGGTAATCTTTTTAAAAAAGATTCTTTTAAAATTCCGCTAGACTCCCAAGAATATATGTACAACGTATATTATACATGTAGATAAATTGACAGGCACACAATCTTAAACTTGTAGTATATGAACAACCCCGAATAAAAAAACATTCTTCACAGAATACTTGTATAGATAACGTAAGAAAGGGGGATGCATATTACCAGTTGTGTGTTTAATTGTTGGATTTTTAAAAGTATGTCATTCCTCTATATAGCAATTTCTTTTGAAAGTTTAAAACAGTGACATAAAGGCCTAAATAAAAATAAATAAAAACATGTGATATAATACAGGAGAGTTAACAACAAATCAAACTCTTCTCCTCCACCACCTACTGTGTGTACTTTTGGTAATAATCAAGGATGTGCATGCGTGATCTTTTCATACAGAGATCCTTCCCTGCTGGTTCTGGAACGAAAGACACATGTACGCTAATCGATTTATAGCTATTTGACACACCAATAATACCTTTTGATTAAAGATTATATTACTAGCAATTCATTTTTTTTTTTGAAGCAATGTTGCGATCATCTGGGTTGTGGAATTTGACCGAAAACTTTTTGGAAGTCAACAGTAAAGAAAATCGAGCAAATATTAATTGTGCAACTTAAATTTTAATATTGAAACGCATATCTCACTTTTTGGTATATGTATGTAACAAAGTACATGTAGTACATGTAGTCTTAACTTTTGTGCAGCGTGTGGTGATTTCATAAAAACTCCAAGAAAATGTAGAAAAAATATACAGTCGTTTTACTTATGTAAATTAAAGTTTAATTTATGTTGTTTTTGATGTATCGGCGGTAGACTATTTTGAATAGTTAAAATGCATATAAAGGTGTTAAGAAAATTTAAAATTATAAAATACAGGCAAGTAGTATCGTTTTTGAAAGCGGGGGAGGGGGGTCAGATTTTTTTTTTTTTTTTTTTTTTTTTTTTTTTTGACAACCTACCTGAAAAAACAAAACAAGTATTTTCGAAACACATTATAATACCAAATTACTTTGATTTAAACTATCCTACAACAAAGGGAGGGGGCAACCAGCTTTTCAGTGGAAATTTACAATAGAAGTAGGTTATGTTTGGAAAAAAAGTGGGGGGAGGGCAGACCCCTCCTGATGCTACGTGCCTGAAATATTTTCTAAGAGTTTAAGGGTACATAAAATAGTCTATCGAAATCAGGATTGCAATTCAACTGAACTGTAACGATATTGTAAGACCAAATTCAAGAAGACATACAAGATGAACTTAATTAGCTGGGACTTGGCTACACATGCACATTTATTTTCAATGTGCAGATTTTGACAATAATAAACACACGGTAATAAAACAAAGATTTCTTGAGGTCATCATATGTTTTCTTATATTTATTCGTAGTCATGCTCGAAGTAAAACAAGACCTGGTTGATGCCATTGATACACATGTACAATATTGCTATAAAGCAAACTTTTTAATTATTTGTACATGTATTCGTACAAAATACAAATTGCATAGATTAGGCTTTTTAACTAATAATCTGATTTTTCAAAAACGTTAGATATGCACATGAATAGTCTTTTAAAAAGTGAATCTTGTATCAAATATGTTCCTTGAATATTATTGAAGATTATTTTCATTTTATAATTATACAGTCATTTTTTTTTATAATGACTATAGTTTTGGGTAAAAAAAGTGTTAGCCTATTACAAAAACTTAGTGTTCGGAAAATAATTAAAATTTTATGCATACGAATTCGAAATGTAAAGAGAAATTGTTGTCTTGGAAAATATTTGTCAAACCTCGAGCTCCATAAAGAACATGATTTATTTGCATTATTTAAGAGTGATACAACACATTCTTTGTTCTTTCTATTTATTATAATATCCATTCCCCTTTTCTTATTTGTAACATTGTACGTAGATGTATTTAGTAATTCACTATGTTTTAAAATTTCTGATGTGTCATTATGGTCCAACGATTTGAAACTTTAATAAATACATAGATTCAGATATGTTGCTACTCTATCAATCCACGAACCAGATCCGCCACTGATGATATGTTTTACCGGTGCCAGGATCATTTGAGTAGAGTTTTGTTATTTCATTTGGACAAATTTTAAGTAACAAAACACAAAACCGCATGTACTAAAGCACACAGAGTATATATATTTTCCCTTTATCTGGTCCTATTTATTAAAAGTGAAAACATTTATCAAGTAATCGCCATTACGAATGAGGGTAACGCTTACCCTTAGGAATGTCTTGTTTTTTATTGAGTAGTTTATGACTGAAAATATGTGATATCATGGAAGGAATTCATAACAGTGTAGGCTACAGATGTCCAACCAAAATTGATATTCTCATATTTTATAAGTAAAGATACATGTATAATTAGAAAAAAAATATTTTTTATGTTTGACTTTAAAAACATACTGTATATATCTAAGGTCAGGTAATTCCCACTTTTTAATCTATGAAAAAAAATCTGCCCAAATGAATTCATAATTAGTACAAATGAGAAGTACCAAAATGAATTCTACAATTTAATGATTATAATCAGCAATAATTCTGCCATCATTTTCATGAAGAATCCACGTTATTAATTGTTTTATTACGCATGTGTTAATTTTATTTTATACAAGTACTTTCCGTTAAAGTTGTATCTATAAGTTAGAGAATTTTAAAAGACCATAGAGCGTATTACTTTTAGTTCGGAGTCGAGTGCATCATATGCAATGGTACTTTTTTCCCCGCATTATAACACAAACATGCAATTCCTTTCTTGTCACAATTTATGTCCGGCATCATATAATACCTCCATATTTTGGCTAGGATCTCGGTCAATATAAGAAAAATATAATATCTCCGAACAACTTTTAAATTTTTTCACACAGTTCACAAGAAAACATTTCATTCGTTCGATTGGCATTAGCTAGAAATCGGATCGAGTTTTAGCAAAGAAATAAAGAAGCAAACAAACATGCATATCATCGTCAACACCATTTTCTCTCGATTACACCCAGCATTCAAGAAGAGATAAAGAGTACAGAAAACCAAGAACACAATGAATATTCTATATGCATAATAATGATATGCGCAGCTGTATGCGCAGTAAAATTGTTTGTGTAATTTTTAGTTTCCTCTACTCGTGCAGTTTTTGACTTTACGTTTGTGCATTTTATACCCCTTAATCGTGTAAAAAATTTCGGATTCGTGTATTTTTCGTTATGTTTGTGTTAAAATCGTTCAAACTATGTGCAATTTTTACCGATACGTGCATTTTTATTTTACTCGTGTATATTTTTCATCAAGCTCGTGTATAAAATCGTGATCGTTGTGCAGAAAATAATTTTGAAGCAATCGGCGTGCCATATTCTATATTTTCCATTTGTATTGTATTCAAGAGATTGTTTATTTGTTTCGTTACGAAGGATTTCATCGGTCAATTTTAACCCATACCATCTTGAAAACGCGCGAGATGTTCCGGATGAATAGGGGACTAGTTTAGTAGTTGAAACATAGCCACGAGGGAATCAAGCTTCATAAGAACTAAAGAAGTACGAAATAAGACATTGTAAGTGAACAGAAATTTGAGAAACGATAATGGCACAGTTATAAAATAGATAGAGACTTATGCCTAACCGTTGTTGCCTGGAAATCGAATCATTTTTTTTCTATACCGGGAGATAAGTCATTAAGTGAGCTGGTGAGTGCGTGGTCAGCACATGACATTTTTAGCAGGGCATAAAAAAAATAGAAAACTGAAGTATCTCGCTAAAAGGGAATCATTCTTTTTTACAGTTATAAAAAAAATACCGTTTACGAGAATCAATTTAAAATTTCCCAATGATAATCATGATAATGTGTTTTCTTTAAAAAGAGGGCTAAGTGTAACGTTATATCAGATCTGGTGCAATCAGCTACGTAGCATGAATTACCTACCGTAGCTTTATTTAGCTACTTGAGGTAGTTTTATTTAGCTATTTCAATGCAACTTTTCACAATTTTGCTTTCTATGTAAAATAGACAAAAAATAGCAAGTATATGACTATAAATATTTTTACTAGGGAGTTTTAAAAAAGCAATCCAAGACAAAGATAGTTTGAACATTGTTGCTTTTTGATCACTTTTAAGTAAAAAACATATATCCATTGTTCGATTAACAGTACACCACTTTGTGTGTGGTGAGACATGGACAAGTAATGATTACTTCACATGGTGCTGAATTATAACAAACAATTATCATGTTAACTAGAACTGGTCTTCTTTGTTATTTCATTCAACAAGTAACTGTTTGGTCACAAATTAACTGTTGTATATAGCCCCAGAACTTTAACAACTTTCATTGCAATTGTGCTGAATTCTTTCTAAACTGCTAAAGATGGCCGATGATATATACATGACCATTGTGCACAAAGGAAAAGTCTATTTACATGACCATTGTGTGAATAGCTATTGCATATTGCCTGAGAGATAGATATATATATATATATATATATATATATATATATATATATATATATATATATATATATATATATATATATATATATATATATATATATATATATATATATATATATATATATATATATATATATATATATATATATATATACTGCATCCAGAGCATGCTTTAAATCCATAACATGGTAAATGGAATGTTGTAAATGTATACAATGTGAATGTTTTGAAGTGCTGCACTTCAATCACGACACCTTCTAGGTTTAATGTGTAAGAGAGAGAGAGAGAGAGCTTAGGTGGTAAAATATGGAATGCATATCTGTAGGACATGTAGGAGTTGGTCTCTTATCAATGGAGTACAATATATATGCAAAATATGTTGATTGAAGAAATTTATGCAAGTCTTCTATTTAAAAAAACATTAATTTATTGTGCTACTTCAGATTTACTTGTATTAATCATAAATGTGACATATTAAAATAGTCCTATCATATGTATAGGATACCAGTATGCATGATTTGGATGAAAAGCAAGAAGATTCTGTAAGTATGGTAAAATTAAATTTATGGCAATGGGTAGTATAGTAACTGTACTTCACTTCTGTCCTGTTTCAGTATTATGAAATACCCGGTATATGAAAAATATGATATCATTTTTTTTAGGAGATAATTAACTGTTACTTGAGTATTTAATGAATGATCCAAAGAATCTGTGTCAAACCTGCACATAAAAATGCTGGATAAGTTTTTATGTGTTTCATGACCAACCAGAATAATGCAAGAGTATCTGTATACCTTTATTGAAGGTTGGAACATGTTAGATGGAATATTATATGTTCATATTAGTTCATGTAGAAGATGATACTGAAGATTTGTAATTTTTATTGGTCTGTTACTAGGTAGGGAACCATAGAGTATTTAATTAAAACAACAAATGCAATATACATGTTCAGTCACAATTGATACACTGTCAACTGTGTTTAAAAAAAATAGTCTATCATCTTTAGGAACAAGAGAGCTGTCCATTTCAAGATTGTGATTCCAAGGCAGCTGGAATGTCCACTGACAAGGTAAGACTAAACACTATAGTATGCACTGTTTTCGTCCGTCGGCGTGCGGGCATGCGTTGTGCATAAACTTTTCACTCTTTCAACTTTTTCTCAAGAACCAGGGGGCTAATTTCCACCAAACTTGCCACAAGTTAATTGGATTATCTTTATTAAGCATGTACATGTATGTTTTAACCACGTGCACCCGTACTTGAGGGGCTGTCTCTTGGTTTCAAGAACGTGGCCACTTTGTAATACCTTGTTACAAACACTAGTCACTTTGTAACCCTAATCACTATAATTCGCTAGTCACTTAATAAATTGCACGCTTATATTTCACATTTGGCACAGAACATGAACTAAAATACCAGCCCGATTTGTCTCTTTCAAGGAACCGATTCCAAAAGATTAAGTTAATAAGACATCCTGCCCCAACTGTAAACAACCTAACAAATATTTGGCCATTCTGACATATTCTTCATATAAATCTCTCATTATATTTAAGAAGTTACAATGAAAATGTAAGCATGTTTTGCTTAAAAAGCCAACATTTTTTTTTATTAATTCTGTCACTCTTTCTTGCGTTGTTTATTGATCAAATGGCCTATTCATTAACAACTTATTCAACGGTTTATTGATTGTCAAAACTTAGCAAAATGGGGTAATTGGAATCTTTAGCCATTTTTTAATTGGTCGAATGGTTGAAAGTCGAATCTCAACTGAGCCTTCTGATCTTTCGTATATGGCTGTGTCTTTTACTTAAACAGTTATGGTTCTTTTGGCAACGTCACATAACATATAACTTGGTTAATGAAAATAAAAGATAACGTCCAAAACTAAACTATACGTGTAATAAAACGGATGGAATACTTTGTTGTACCCCTAAAAAATACTATAGTTTACCATAATTAACTGTAGTAAATGAAAGTATCAAAGTGGTCACTAAAGTAAATCAAATTTTTCAAAGTAATCACTATAGTGTCATAGTTATCACTATAGTAAATCAAAGTTATCACTATAGTAAATCAAAATCTTAATAGTTATCACTTTAGTAAATCAAAGTGTCAAAGTTATCACTATAGTAAATCGAAGTGTCTAAGTTATCACTAGTAAATCAAAGTTTTCATAATGTCAAAGTTTTTACTATAGTTAACTATAGTATTTTTTTTTGTTAGGGACTGCAGGTTCCTCAATATGTATTGAATCTACCCGTATATTTAATGTCGCATAATTTCTTTAGAAAAACCAGTCCCAAAGTAAAATTGATTTCTTTTCCTGATTGTTCCATTCATTTGATTCTCATTAAGTTTAGCTTAGGAACAGTATGTCTCGGAAATCTCGTGAAATGTAGAGCTCGGTACAAACCTCTAACTATTTTTAGAATTGGAAGCCGAAAAAAGTTGCCACTTCGACAAAAGAATTCCCGAACTTGCAAGCGGTACATAAAATAAGTAGGTCACCTTACCTAAAGATGTTTAATATATAAAAGAAAAAAAAAATGTGCTTTGAAAACCAATTTCAGTCTTGATATTACTTTGAAGAAAAAAGTATTGAGTAGGTTGCTATGTGCATTGAAATTCGGAATTCTTCACTTTTCCTTAATTAAGGGTATATGCTAACATGTGCATTTTTGTTCGAAAACGAATTCGACATGCCACCTCGATATTTTAATCATCAATATGGAAGGTAACCAACTTTCACTTAAGGGGTACCTCATCATTCAACGGAAATTCGGGACAAAATTATATGAGAAAACTTTATCATTGTCGACTATTAAAAATAGAGGACTATACCCAGTCTCTCGACTTTGCCTTCAAATATGCCACAATGAGTTAGATAACAAAGACGATATTACAATGCCAAGTACGTGAAGTGTATGTTATCAAATGTTATCACTTACGTAAATAAGGAATCTTCAATAATCATAAAATAATTATTTTAAAGTTCTCAAACTAGAGAGTCCATTAGTATTGTATTTTTTCGAGTTCATATTTTTCAAAGCGTTATATCCATGATTTTTTTAAATATTAAAATATATCTGATTATATGAGTGTTCCCAATCATTGAATCGGGTTCGGATTCAAATAATATACATTAAACAGTGCGTTTAGGTTTAATTACACCTACCCCAGAGTTGCGCATGTGCATTGCAACTTCCGCTTAAGTTTTCAGTATTTGGTTTTTCCAGTTTTATCTATACGAAAGCCCAATAGTGCAAACCAAACCAATAAATAAATAAATAAATAAATAAATAAATAAATAAATAAAATAAAATAAAATAAAAAAAAATATAAATATAAATAGAGAGAGAGAGAGAGAGAGAGGGAGAGAGAGAGAGAGAGAGAGAGAGAGAGAGAGAGAGAGAGAAGAAAAAAAACAACAACGAAATTACTAGATAAAGAAAACGAAATCATTAAATTAAAAAAAAAACGAAATTAGTAAATAAAGAAAACGAAATTAGTAAATTTAGAAACCGAAATTATTATGTAATGAAAACGAAATTTCTTTATTTTCTTTATGTAATAATTTCGTTTTTTATTTAATAATTTCTTTTTTTTATTCTTATTTATTTTTGGTTTGCACTGTTGGGCTTCCGTACATCTGAACCGAAAGTAGTGTTTCTGTTTGGGCATATGCAGGTTTGTGATATGCAGGGGAATTAGTAAACCTGTCATCCAAAGAAGTCGGATGAAACAAGTAGGTATTCCATGCTCTTGGATTTAAGGAAACATTTTTTTTTTCTACTTGAAAACGTTAATATCTCTTGAGTGGCTAATTTCTTCTGACTTTTGTCAAGAATGCTAGGTATTCTTTTTGTCAATAAAGTCACCATTAAAAATACAACGAATATATAGCCTAACTCACCAAGAGACAAAAGTTTTCGTAGTAAAAAAAATAAAACCCCCACCCAGTTAAGCATACTCCTGAAGTCTAACCTAAAGTTATATGTGATTATCATGGTATGTTTCACTGAAGTAATGCCTGAAGAGTTTGATGGTTTCAGTCGCCGTTATCTCTTTCCTTTCTCTACAAATGCTTGCTAAAGAAAAATTAATATTTGCGAGATTTAAATTTACTTCCAGAAAATCCATGTGAAATAAAATAACTTTTTAATATGATCAAGTTAATGTTATTTTTAAGAATTTCTTTTCAAAGTAAAATACAGTTCAAGATCTCACACATGACGCAGTAAGAGACTTGATGTATATTTGCAATTAAAATAGATATCTTCGAAAAAAAAATGATAGCAATGAATTATCAAAGAAAAAAAAAACAGTCAAGCGGATAAATAATGTAATGAAGCTAAATACGAAAGAAATTCAATTTAATTCAAAACAATTACATTTCATAAATGAAAATAATGAAAATGTATATGTACTATTGATAAACATAATTTTATATGATCATGATTTAAACTGGTACTAAAGATGAACGACTAGTTTCTAATGTTTATTGATACAATTGCGTTTTCAAACAGAGTTGCAACTACAACTATCATGGATTACTTCACAATTTCAAGAGCAAAGATCCTCTCACTTCTCTTCCATGTATCTACCTTGTACATCTCTGTATTAGGACAGGTAACTTTTTATAGAAAAAAAAAAAAAAGAATTATATGCAAAGAAATGCTACCCTTAAAGTAGGCATAGAGCACTTTTTCTTCTCATTTTTTTTTATTACACTGTTCTTCTTCTTCTTCCTCTTCTTCTTCTTTTTTTTTTTTTTTTTTTTTTTTTTTTTTTTTGGTGGAGAAATTAAAATTAAATTTGATTTTTCGAAAATCCAAATATTCGATTCTTTTTACCTGTAAGAAACTTTTTTTCTGCACAACAGAGAAGTTGCCCCACTTCATTGGACACAACTCGCATAGCAAACCATTGTCCAACTAATCAGGATGCTTGGTTTCGAAGAGAAAGGATGTTCAATTGTTCCTCACACAAACAGAACTGTACGAATCCTGAGTTTTTCGTGTATCATTGCATACCAAATGCTTGGCAAAATGAATCCATCGAAGTGTGTGCCATCAGGACCACAATTATAGGTAAAACAAAAATGGAGATTAAAAAAGTATATTCCTTGTGTGAATACCAATCATATTCCCCATTCCAGCTCCACTTTACAAATGAAACTGTCAATTAAAAAAAAAAAAAAAATTTAGTACAAAAAATATGCCCCTGCTTAATATATGAATAATAACTGAAATTATATTATAATAGCATATCTTATCATATGTCCTTAGCTTTTACAAACCATATATAGAGAGCAAAAAAAAAAAAATATTTTTCAAAATATGGAAATCTTTATAACATATCATGTTTTAATTCAAGTGTTCTATATCAAGGTCTTGACACATATCTTTGTCAATTAATTTCAATGCCAGTAAGAATAATAAAATTCCTTTCATTGGAAGCACTTGCCTGAAATATTCATTAGAGTTACTGCTCTTATTACAGATGTCATTCTTTGTACCCTATTTTTGCAAGTTGCACTTAATACAAATGAAAGTAAAAAGACAAAATAATCTGAATTTTTATTTTTATTTTACAAATGTAGGATGGAAATGCCCTGAATTCAACTTTGGAGGAAAAATGGTACAGGAGCACAACAAAGGAAATTGTCGGTTATGTCCATTTCAATACAACTCCACTGATGCTTTCAAATGTATGTCTGTTGTAAGGACTACATTGATAAATTGTGCTTTATTTACAAAACTTAATTTTTTTTTCAAATATTTCAGTTTTAATTTTGATTGAAATTTTAGCAGGAAAGTATAAATAAAATATTACAAAAGAAACAGTATAATAATTTCTCTTCATCTCCAAAAATTTTGAAATTCCAAACTGATATATAAGCATAAAAAATTGGCTATGATATTGGCTGTTCTGCTCTAAACTACTTGATCCAACCGGTAAACGTTATTTGAACTTCTTTCTTAACTTGAATTGGAGGAGAAAAAAAAGTTGACAAATTATAAAAAAAAAAAATGATCTAAAAGAAAAAAATCGTATTTCATTTCATACACAAACTTCGGCAGCATTGCTGAAATGGAGAGAAAAAAATGAAAATCTACTAAGGCATTAAATTATAGATAAAATAAATACATAACAAGCAAATGACAATTGAGAAGTTAAAGTAGAGGTTTTGGTTATAAAATTCACATCGAATAGTAATACATTTTACCAACATACACTCAGATATAAATATATAGCTGGATGTTAAGATTTGAGATTTATATGTATGTTTATGAAAATGTAATGGAGATGGGAGCTCCTTGTTTGCATGTATGAATTGAACATTTTGAACGACGTGCTAATCATAGGTATAGATACATGTACTAGTTATTGTATAGAGGAGTACGTTAATATGGATAATTGTTAAAATATTTGATGTTTTCTTATCTCTGTAGAGCTCAATTGATTAATATTCCAATTGTGAACAGTGACATAGGTGAAGCTGTGTCAAAAAAAAAAAAAAAAAAAAAAAAAAAATCCCCCCCCCCCAAGAAAAAAAAAAAACACCCCTATCAAAAAGGTTAGACTACATCATTTTGTTTAATAAGACTAAAAGAAAAAAAACAAACATGATAAAGCATCTTAAATGTCAGTCAAGTGATGGCATGGAACTTTTATACTGCTAACGTTCAAAGATATGGAATAACCACTGTAGTTTTATTACACAAATTATCCATTTATTACAGAAATATGTTACCGTTGTGAAAAATGAATACCTATTTAAGTGTACGTTTGTTGTCGTACACTTAGTTTTCGGCATTAAAAGTAAACTAAGTAAAGTTCAAATAAGAAAAAAAAAGTCTAATTGAAAGTATGATATACTTTTATTGTTGTTATATATATATATATATATATATATATATATATATATATATATATATATATATATATATATATATATATATATATATATATATATATATATATATATATATATATATATATATGCTGTGCAAATTGCTTCTGGAATTATAAAGCTATTTCCTTATTTATTGTATTATCTCAAACAAAAAAAAAAAAAAAAAAATCATGAAACTGGTATACCTTTGGAAAAAAGGGGTCCGTTTTACAAAAGAGCGAACGAGAAAAACCAAAAACTTTAGTTTAAATTTTAATTTCAGATCGAGAATGTTTCGAATTTGAGAAGGACAGTTCCCTTCAAATTAAGTACACCACAACCTCTTCAAAAGAACCTAGCTCAACAACTCTCGCAAGGTATGATGTTCTTCGAGAGCTTATACTTGTTAATAGCCAATTCACTATTAGATATCGACATTACAATTAAAAAATATCTTTTGTTCCACTAGGTAAGCGTAGTTTGTATGTATCTATAAAACTTGTTTCAGCTCTTTGGATTGCACAGGATTTAGATGTCTTGAAGTTACTTTAGGTTTTACAGTGGGAGTTACAGCAGCTGCTGTACTACTTATTGCAGCAGTTTCAGGGTTCGTTATTTATAAGAAACGAAGCGGTAAAGATATTAATAGTAACCAGGAAAAACATCTACACAAAGAGGCCGATTTCAAAGGTACGTTGCAAACCAGTGACAAATCGTTTGAAATTCACAAATGTCTACTATGCTTGGTAAAGTTGATCTTTCAAAATGATGAAATGCACAAGCAAATCCCTACCTCTTCCATCTTTGGTCTTAATGTTGGAATTAATGTAAAGGAACTTTTTTTCCGTTTTCACTTCTATTTGAATACAATGTAGATTATATATATTTTGTAAGTGATGTGATTCATCTTCTAAGTAAATGAAATCACTATTTATATCTGTACTTTTTGGTTTTTCTTTGACCTTTCCTTACAAATTCAGAATTAATCAGATTTGAAGCAGAGGAAAATATCAATGCAATTATTTTTTTTTTTATTAACATGCAAAATTCGTCGAAACCGTTGTAAGATTTTCTTCTCAGATCTAGGAGATTTCAGAATTGTTTGTTTGTTTGTTTGTTTGTATGTTGTTTAACGTCCCTCTCGAGAATTTTTCACTCATATGGAGACGCCACCACTTGCCGATGGAGAGCTTCAAATTTTGTCCTATACTCGGCTCTTACGGCCATTGAGCAGTGAGGGATCTTTTTCGTGCCAGCACCTACTGCGACACGGGACCTCGGTTTATACGGTCTCATCCGAAGGACTAATCTCCGTGTCCCACAGTGGGATTCGAACCGGCGACGTAAGGATCAACTCCTTACTTCGCGACTCTAGAGCAGATTCTCTAATCACTGCGCCACGCGGACGACTTTCAGAATTGTGAAACGGATTTGGAAGAGACTGTTGTCTCTTTTGATCAATGTGACCAAAGAGTATTGAGCTTAAAAATAACAACAGGATTTTCTTTTATCTTTTTTCCCCATTTTTAAATAACTTTCTCTTTCGTCTAAGTTAAAGTGTTTTTGTCTACCAGATCCTGACAAACAGCACATGACAGGTTTGTCCACTTATGTGATATTCATTCTTACATGGCACCTGAGTTTACTTGTTTTCAGATTTCCATGTTTGTCCTGCTCACAATTGGACTTTTGAGCATGATTTCCAATTGTTAATTGTCCTCCCATTTTATTATACCAAATGACATGTTTTTTTAATTCATAGATAATTTTGTATAGGTTATTAAGATAAGAATATCTGCCCAGAACCCCCACCCCCCACCCCCCCACCCCAAAAAATTGCATTTTAGAGATTTCTAAAAATGTCCACTTTTGTCATCATAATTTGCAACATTATTTGCTTTCAAAGAATATTTTCGCTAATATCCCTAAAATTATTTTGCTTTTAGGCTACAAGAGTAATGATTCTGAAGTGGAAGATATCCTACTTGAAAAGGGAGATACATTTAAAAGTACTTTCAGCCATTTTCCAACATTTATCATCTATCTCGTATACTTTAAGCAGTTGATTGATAAGGTCATAAACAAATTTGCAGATAATCAATGCATTATCACATAATCATTGCTGCAGATAAAAAAATACAATATCAATCATGATGGCATGAAGATGATATAATTCAAGAATAATTTCCTTGAAACAAAAAAAAAAAAAAAAAAAAAAAAAAAAAAAAAAAAAAAAAACACACACATACTAACATATTGCAGTATTTTAAAAGAAAAAAAAAAGTTATTTCCTGAAAATAAAAATTCTGAAATGATAATTTCAGGTTTAAGTCAAGAAAAAATTACTCCCCATGACCCACTACACAGAGGCTTTTTTTCAAAAACAGGACAAAAAGGTAAGTATAATTTCACCATTGAAATTATATGGATCTTGCTTAGAAATTGTCCTCAAGTTAAAAACCGTAATAATAATTTAATTACCTAACTGATATTCTTTATTGAAGGTTTGCTCATTAATGTCTTTTTGATTATTTTTAATATACTGCTTTACAGAGGGTAAAAAAAAATCTTCCATATTATCGAACGTTTTCTTCTCATTTTAAATTAGATACTCCATACGTTCCAAGTACCCACGATAAGATTTTTACTCCTGAAGAAGAAAGGCCTGTATTCATTGATTATACAAGCAAAAGTATCAGACAATTCTCCTTTTTTGGGTTCTCACCACAGGAAATAGTTGACAACTTGGCTAGTGCCGGCTTTTTCTATGCAGGTAATGTTTGCTTTGTAAACATTATGACATCAACACATACTATCAAACATATTAGACTGTATTCATAGAGTGTATTTTTTGCATTGGAAATTTAAGATAAGTCATCTATTTTGCTTCTCTGCTTCTCTTCTTAGGTTATGAATCCTCAACGGCGTGTTTTCATTGTGGTTGTAAGAAGGATGACTGGAAGTTGGGAGATGATGCCATTTTTGAACATCTACGCCTAAATAGCAAGTGTTCCTTTGCAAGAGACATAGAAAATTCAAGAAAGCAGGCAAACCTCAATCTAATTACAGAGACATAATCAGTTAACAAGGAATATTGTCTGCTTAAAGGACTTATAGTGGGGGAAATTTAAATGGAACCCACTGCTTTTTTAATATGGAGTTCACTTAATTTTGTAAACTTATAGATATTCAACATATAAAAATCTCTGAAATATTAAACGCATTAGGTAAATATTATCCTGTTAAAATTCAAATAATTTCCAACCTTGCTTTCACAAAATGAACAAAGAATTCAGGTAAACTTTCTTGATCACTCTCAACTGTCTTCTGTCTTTATCTGCTCCTTTTCAAATTTTTAATTTTCATTTTAGAACAAATTCTACCATAGTTACCAAAGACCTGCTTCATTTAAGGGGATTAATGTTTGTTTAATTAAAGAAATATGCTCTGATGAAAGTTGATATTAAAATAGGATTGTCTCTGAAATTAAACATGATAATCATCCTATGAACCACCTTGCCAAACAAGATGAAAGTTATTTAAAGGGTTTCCATTTAAGATGTAGACGTATGTCTATTCAACTGTGGCACCAATTGATAAGACCATTCCAAATCAGAGGATTGACGTTCAACAAAGGAAGATATCGATTGAAACATTGTATTAAAATATGAAAATAATTACTGCTTTCATTTTAAAATATAAGCCTTCCAAGATGACATAGATTCATTTTTTTTAACAAAAACAAATTTTGTTCCATGTGTTAGGTGAAAATAAGGGATTAAAGTTTAACATGGTAATACAAAAAAAAAAAAAAAAACATCATTAAGAATCCTTTCAATGAGAACTAAGACATGAAAAGTCTTGAAGATATGCAAATATTTTCAGATAGTGCACATTCAATTTTGTCCAAATCATTTTGCAATTGGTAGTAAGGACGCCAATGAGGTACCAAACTCTATTGATTTTTAAACCCTCTTCTCAAGAACGACTGTGAATTAATTTATCCATAGAGGCAATTTTTTATTAAGTCATGGGTAAAGATTAAAGAAGGAGGACTTGGGTATGGGGCAATGATAGAATATGCATGTTTTATATGTTTCTTCAAACGTTCTTCCCAAGAACATCATGGGAAATGCTTTAGCATAAACTGCAAGTTCCGCCATGAACGCGAATGGTATAGCAAAATTAGTGGATCCCATTTTAACATTGTCATTTAAAGCGAAGATTCTTAGAATTTCCAAGACCTGCAAGTCAATATTAAGTTATATAAATATGCTTTAGGCCTGAAAAAGTGCAGCTTCAGGTGTGTACAAGCCATGTCATATAAGGGTAGGACTGAAGTAGAGTGAGGAATTAATAGTTACATGTACGCCTCGCCAGGTGCATGTATACAATTTATTAACTAGATATAATCCCGTACCTGGTCACTACGTATACAAAACTATGTAAGAAATTTACCCTATCCTTAACAATATAGTCCGATCTCCATGGTTTGTAAAATTGTTTCTCCCTAGTATTGTTTCATCGCCAGTGTAAGGTGCCTATTATGACAATACGTGCTTTGTAATATTGCTTTGTGAGTGTTCCGTACAGTAATTTAACGTACAGACTTTGAAGAAGTTAAGTAAAGGAAAAAAAAAAGAAGAGTTTCATAATGTGTGCTCGTTACTGATGTTAGCTAAGCATTTAATTGTAATCAGACATTGTCACTTAACAAGGTCAACTGAAACTGTTTCAAAAGATTGATTACTCCTTATTAACCATGTATTGATTTTTAAGTGACCATGTATAAGTATTACACCCTATTCACGTGACAGACGTAAACCAGTCGTAAGCTAGGAATTCATGGAAAAATCACTTGTGGTTGGGTATTATGTATCTCACCTCTGGGTTGGGATATCTTGAGTATATATCAAACTTTTATACTGTGTACCCTATCTCTTTTAGTCTTGGATTTCAAGAGGCAAGCTGCATGGATATGATATTTAATAAAACTTCCCCAGCAATATCTTTTTTTTTTATAAAACATTTGTCCTCTTCTTTTAAGGAATACAGTATTTTTATGTCATTTGATAAGATTTGAATGATGTAATAGTGTTTTTCGTTGCTAGCAAAGTTCCAATCGACCATGTGTATAAGGCAGGGATGAACAAATGCATGCTTTTTCTTCAAATGATATCTTAAATATTTAATGTTATAATACACATGCACATGGGCATAATTGCCAAAACATATAACAGAAACTAGGCGAACTACCGTGCACAAAATGCATGAAAATGCAGTATACAAATAAGTTGTTTTTTTTATTCCGAATGTTTGAATTCAAGAATTTTTTTTGATTGTATGATTTAAATCTCCTCATTATTTGTCACATATATTTTAAAAGACATAGCTCGTGTCATTTATTTATTTTTTTTTTTAAAGTTTTATCTTACGTTTAGCATGTCAATAAGGCAACGCATTTTTCTTTAAAAAATGCTAAAATAATGTGTTTTTTTTAATTGAATATGTTCTTTCCTAACTTTTGAGATTAGGAAAAAAAAACAAATGAGATTTTAAAAAGCAACCTATAATTTTGTAATCCCATATTTGCTTTATCCAATAGTTAAAATGCTTATTTAATTAAAACAATGAGATTTTTAAAAGCACTTATTACTGAGTGATCTCAAATTCGCTTTATCCAGTAGCTAAAATATCTATTCATTAAATCTATATTTACATACCATTTAAACTAGATGGATAAAGCAAACATTCAAAACACAATATAGTGAAGTACATTTCTGTAAATTATGATAAATTTGTATGTTTTCGAATAAAGTATATTTCTGTTGCTACCTTTATTCATTTATTTGCAATTCTTCGACGGAAAAAAAGCAGGAATCTTGTTTAATAACGGTTTTAATATATTTGGTTTTTACATGATCATTCTATGCGTTTAATGTTAAAAGAACCAGTCTAGTTAATCATGACTTACAACGAAACAAATGAAATAAGACGTAATATAAAGAGTAAAAGTTTTGAAACATTATGTAAACGGCATTTTTTTTTTTCAAAAGTTAGACAACATCAAAGTCTTCTATTGTGATAAATCAACAATACCTAAATCCCATACTTCAATTTTCAATTTTAAAGTATATCTTTCTTTACAGTGTAAAAAAAGAGATACCATATTATTAAAAAAAAAAAAAAAAAAAAAAAAAAAACGGGGAAAATCAGATTTAAAAGAGGAAGATCAAATACATACATTTCTGGTGTGTCTTATTGGGCAAGAAGTATGGCCAATTTGATAATTTTCCAATAATATGTGACTGACATTGGAAATCCAATAGGATAATAAACGATAATTACATGTAGATACAGTAGAGGATAAGAAAGCTTCACGTATTTCTAAGCACAGTATAACCTAGCTTTTCATGGACTGAAACAACCCGTAATATTTCTGTAGAAATACTGTAACAAACATAAATATTTTTTGGGTTTCAATAACGGCTAACAAATTGCCAGAATTTGCCAAGATGAATTGAAATTAAATGTTTTTCTTATCGGTGTAAATCAACGTCACTCTTCATCTGTTTACTGAACACATCTTTGAAAAGGGGGTGTGACGGTACAAATTGTCGTTTTGTACATATTGTCGTTGGCGACAATACACATGTACATATTGTCGCTGGCGACATTATGTACCCCACCCCCACTGTACATATTGTCGCCCCGCAGATATTGTTGCCCAAAGATTTCTTTTGTTGTTTTTTTGGTATTTTTGTAAATGTTATTGGTAATTGAATCACAATGACGTGTCTCGTATGCTATTCACGCAGCGTGATTGTGACGGTATATTTTGTCGTCATGTTCATATTGTCGCCTGCAACAATGTTCACCTTCCCTCACTGCGTATATTGTCGTCCATCAGAACATGCCGCATTACAATTCACGGCAATGTTTCATATAAATGTGGTCAGAGAAATCAAAAATTTCAAAAATGGTCATATACACTTAATTTATATTATATATATACATGTATATATATATATATATAGATATATAATGTGTATATATTCCTATGTAAAACTTTGATCACCCATTGTGGCCCCATCCTAATGGGCTCATGTTTGAACAAAATTGCTTTTGTTTTTGTTTGTTTGTTTGTTATTATAATGTCCATCTCGAGAATTTTTCATTCGTATGTAGGCGTCACCACTTGCCGGTGGAGGGCTGCAAATTCAGACCTATACTTGACACTCAGGATCATTGCAGTGAAGGATCTTTTTCGTGCCAACACTTCAGAATTGAGCGTACCCTCTGTATCGATAATTTTTACATAAGTATATCTCTACTGACCCAGTACTTCTTGGGGGAAAAAATGAAAGATTTTTTTTCTAAATATTCTATGAAAAACCTTTTATAGCCACACCTGCCCTTGAGTGACATGATCTGAATAAAACTGAACCTACACTGAAACTTTCACATAAGTTTTATCTTTTCTTACACAGTGGTTCTTGAGAAGATTTTTAAAAGATGTCAATAAATTTTCAGTAATTCTTTACTACATGTACTTCCCTTGAAATAGGACACAACCCTTCATTTGAACAAACTTGAATCCACTTTATCCATGTATGCTTCGTGGTAAGTTTGGTTGAAATTGACCCAGTAGTTCTTGAGAAAAAGCTGAAAATGTGATTACTAATGAGCAAAAAAAAAAAAACAAAAAACAAAAAAAACAAAAAACAAACAAACAAAAAACAAACAAACAAACAAACAAAAATAAAACAACAACTAATGCATGAATCCAATGTCCCTAAGTATATATTGCAAGAAAAAAGACTAGGCTGATTTATCAGGTATCTAAAAAATTACGGTATATTGACATATCATTTTGATGTACTTCAATCCTGGACACAATTTTCTGACCAAAAAGTTTTCTAGTATTGCAAGTAATGCTGTCTGTCTCCCTCCGTGCGTGTGTGTGTGTTTGTCAATGTCCCTTTTTTTTCTCAAGTAAATATTCGTCAAAACAATATGATTGCGCCCAGGAGAAAAGGGCCTTATGGCAATTTTTATACATTTTAAGTTCTTCATGGATATTAATAGAGCAAGGTTAGAAGTTGCCAAATCTGAATTTTTATGGCCCTACGTCAACTCTAAGTAGGTTTTTTCTTCATTCATATCAATGATACTTTAGCAGGTAAACAATGACGTCACGTTACTTTCGCACCAACGTCAAAGGTTTTCAGAGTGAACATGACTTTCACTTTGCATTGTAATGTTACAACGGTAATAAATGTATGTTATTTAGCATTTCCAGAAACATTTTTGAGACATTGTCTCTTTTAATAATTGTATAATATGATAATGAATAGTTGTATTAACTATTATCCATCATGCAGTGGTGTATAGAATTATGAGTGTTTTTTCGTTTGTTTGTTTTACATTTCACTATGCTGGAATGTCAGGAAAACTCGAGAAGCAAGCGGCTTCTGTTCAATATCAATTTCTTCTCTCAAAACCAAAGTATTTATCTCGTGTAATAATCGTTTGAGAAACCTGTAGAATTCATTTGAAAAATCATCTCATTTTAAGCACGGCTTTTGATAGGACAAGATGTCAACTTTTCTTTCTTTCTTTCTTTTTTTTTTGGGGGGGGGGGGGTAAATCCAGTATAAACGATATCTTTTTCAAAATGTGAAGTTAAAAAATATTTAAAAAAAATTCTCGGGAACAACAATAAAATAGATGCTGCTGGGTAGTGAAAATTTGTTGGTGTTTTTTTTTTTTTTTTTCTAAATATAATTAGACAGAAAATTTGTGAAATGTAGTGAGTTACCGTATACGCTGTACAACAATTTAAGGACATTAAGTTGATACACAGCATGTTAAGCAACATTCAATAAAAAAAAAATTCAAACAAAAAATCAGAAGGACTTCTGCCCGCATGTGGTAACAAAACTTCTTTTTTTTTAATTGAAATGATACACATTTTTTCAGTCACAGCAAGGAAATTTTTTGAATAATTAATTTTAAGTAAGCAGGTTGATAAATTATAAACAAATGGATGAATAATAATTCACATGCATTAATGAGAGGAACAGATCCAGGATGACCAGTAGTTGGATTGTTTGGGGGGGGGGGGGGGGGGTTAATGTTAAATGACAGAAACATGCAATACTTGTAGTTAACATTAGTTTAATAGCATATATATATATATATGTTGTTGTTATGAATCAATGACGTGCAGATTAATTAATAGAATTTTTTCGGCTGGGGGGAGGGTGTAAAAATTAATTGAAAGTTTTATATATCCAGTCAATGCGACTGGTTCATAATATTCCTTGACTGGCTGAGTTTTTAAATGACAAATTTTTACGATGTTGCACACATTAAGTACATGTAAATATTGTTATGTGATGGTGTGTGTAGACCCCCCCCCCCCCCATTTCTCGCGGCTTCTTTATCGTATGAAATTCTAATGTTATTTTTTTTCAAATGTTATTGTATATGAAGTTTTACAATATAAAAATTCCATTCTGGACCCATGCCAGAGACTTGGATATGCTTATCCTTATAAAGCTTTACAGATACACTGTACAGGAGTTAGGTCACGGTAATATATAATGACCCTGGCCCTCTTCCCCGGTCTCCTGCACTGCCACAAAAATAAAAACATACAAAAATATTCTTCGTCTTTTGTGCAGTTTATTTTTAGCATTTAATTTAATTTTTACAGTGCATGTTTAAATACAATTTGATCTTAACAAAATTTATTTCAATAAATCCAAATAACAAAATCAGTCCGTTTACATAATTCAACGGCAAGTTAAGCAATATCATACTAAACCGATAACTAAGATTATTATTTCAATAAGAAAACGAGTTTTAGATTGATAATAGAACTGTAATGACATACAATGCTGAGATTCCATGAATGACAAGGATTACATATATTACATACATTTGACTTTTAAGTAACTAAAAACTACAGATAAAGCTAAAACCTTATATTTTTTTATGCACACCAAAATGTTATATTTTCCAGTTACTGAAAATAAATAGACAGCAAAAGAAAAAAAGATAGAGATTTCTTTTCATAATACGATATTGTTGTGTTTCTGAAAAGTCGCCTTTTCATTAAAGTTTCACATTTCACATTGTATTAATAAACTGGATTTAATGTAACATCTCTCTCTCTCTCTCTCTCTCTCTCTCTCTCTCTCTCACACACACACACACACACACACACACACTAGGTATACATACATGTAAACTCTTTTTTTAAGCTAGAACAATTCGAACAATTTTATTTCATAGGGTAGTTTTTGTTTGTTTTCAAGTACTTACATCGGAAGTGGCAACAACAAAAATAAGACGAAACAATTTTTTTTTAAAATTTCATTCTATTTTATTTTATTTAAATCTATGATCATTATTACCGGAGAAAAAAAAATAAAATTCAAGTTATTTTAAAATTAATTTCATGTTAAAATAAACAGATGCACATGTAACAGATTTAAAAAATAAATGAAAGTCTGGTTCAATGTAGCATCTATTTCTTATTCTATATTTTTTTTCTCTTTCACTTTGACAGCAGCTAGTTCCATGAGCTTTCAAAAATACTTTAAAGAAAGTATAAATATAATACTTACAATTAAAACGTTTTTTACGGGAGCAAATTTGTATGAGTATATTGATTTTGAATGGTGTTAAAAAAAAAGAAAAAGAAAATCCCTCTCTGGTACCTCTCTAGTATCTCGCTTGTCAGAGTTACCTCTCTTCTTTTTATTTATAGTTCTTAAAAATAATATCACGTCTGTCATTCGTTCGTACTTTTGCTAGATTTTTGAAAACTTACAAGAATACTTTTCTTAACTTTCTGTTGAAAGAAGTGTGATCAGTTTCAAATTTTGGCAATTAAAGCATTTTACAACAAAAATTTAAGCACGATGTACCAATACTTCAATGTTTACCTGATCGATGTGTTGAGAATGGGGGCGGATCTTATACAGGAAAACGATTTCCTCTGCAATATTTTGATAATATACCCGTGTCTAACAAATAACTTCAATTTGTCTGTATATCAAAATCGCATTCGTTCGATCATCCATATTCAATTATCCAGAAAATCGCCTTGTCTGAAGCTTCTATACATGTATAGGAAATGCATACTCCAACATGCTAGAGGTTCACGGCGAGATACTTTTGACTTGGCGCTGAGGGAGAGGGACGTTAACCGAGGCTCTTACTTGTAGGAGTAAGGAAATGCATAGCCCAGATCAGAGACGTATAAATGTACAATAACATACAGTGAAGAAACGGGTCTCGAATAAAATTCTAAATTAATATTTTAATTAATATCAGTGGACTAGAAGATCAAGACTTGAATTAAAGATATAAATGAAAATAAATAATTATTTCAATGTTGAGAACAACGACAAAATGAGCTAGACGTGTCAAAACGTAAAACACGTGGATAAAAAAACTGCGTCGACGCTTACCGTCTGCAACGTCATATCTTTATGACGTTATTTCTCTGTTTTAGCAAAATTGCCATAAGGCCCTTTTGTCATGGGCGCAATCATATATCGACGACAATATATGCCGACCTTGACTGTACATATTGTCGCCGACGATACTATTTGCTTGTGTTTGACTGTACATTTTGTCTTCCATTATGCAGGAGGAAAATAAGGCTAGTCTCGGTACATATTGACGCCGGCGACAATATGTACCGATGAATGACAATATGTGCAGTGAGGGTAGCTACATATCGTCGTCGACGACAATATGTACAAAACTACAATATGTATCGTCACAGGGTGGCTAATCTTAATTTAATTGCTGGGCCGGTAATAACGTATACAGAATGTATCTGTCGTTTAACAAAACAAACAAAAGAAATGTTGGCCTTAGTTTTGTCTTTAAGAGGGCTGGGTGATTGTGGCCATTTTCAGACTTTATTGATCTCCTTTAGAAGAAGATTTCCATATGAAGATATACAAAAATGTTTTAAAACTAAAATGTATGAATTTTTTGTTTGCCAAACGATAGTTGACAGCTAAAGATATCATATCTAAAAAAATAAGTTATATCTGATGGTTAATTTGTTTAAATTCCTTAAATTTTAATGAGATATCTTTATTTTATCCGCCATGTTTCCATCTAAATTTTTCTACTCAAAAAATTATCTCTGACGTTTGATTCCCGATGACAGAGTATCATTTTAGCTCGAGGCAGAACCAAAAAATCTGAGTACGTGATATTGTAGGTTAATGGACACCATAAAGCTACTGTATTTTTAATCATTGTTTTCCTTTGTTTTATTTGATTTGTGTGCATTTTTTATTTCTTTATTTTGTTTAGCTTCATTTGTTTTTATTTACATAATTTTGTCCTTTTTTATTTTTAAATTACATCTATGATTATTTTGATTTTTTAACACAATTTTAGTCTTTTTTCAATTGGATTTTATTTTTTCATTTTTTTTCTCTCCATGCGTTTCATAGTTAAGGTAGTTTAGGTAAACCTTTCAAAAATCAAATCGAAAGTACGCTTAGGGATTTTCCAGCCAAAAAAATGGCGACTCGTGATCTCGATGATATGGAAGTCGAATTTCATGGACTGGAAGCCGATCCAACGGATTTTGAGAATCAAGAAATTAAAATTTCACCCTATCAAATTTTAAATCCAGATGGTGGTTACGTATATAAGACGACCCTTGAACTACAGCTTTGTAGTTTCATTTGTACTGGCTCATCTAGCAGAAATTATAGGACAAGGAGTCGAGAGATACGGTTAGAGGACATACCCTTCGTTTCTGAGTAAGTAGATGATTTTTACTGTCTTGTTTGCTTTATCATATAGTTTTTCTCTAAATATAATCTAAAGAATAGAAGATAAATCAACCAATTAATTAATTAGAAACGATGAATAAACAGAAATAGAATACAAATCATTAAAATTCAATATAAGAAATCATGTATGAACCTTTCTTTCTTACATATTATATACCATATATTGTCAAAGCTATTTCAACTTAAGTCCTGTTCTGTATTATTGTATGAATGTAAAATATTCACTTTTGCAGATTAATTCAAGATGGACTTGGTGAGAGGGTTGTTGAACTTCTTCTTCATTTCCAGTATCGCGCATGCAGACAAGACCCATTGCTTTTTGTATTAGGTATATGCTGTAGATCGAGTGACAGGCAAACAAAAAGAGCTGGATATAATGCACTTCCGTCAATTTGTCGAATACCAACACAACTGTTCAAATTTCTAAGTTTTTGTCAAAAAATTAGTCAGAAGAATTCTTTGTCTAAAGGTTGGGGCAGAGCACATCGGAAAGCAATCTGTGATTGGTATCATAGTTACGGAACATCAGAAACCAAATTAAAACTTTTGGCACTTCATATAACAAAATACTCCAAAAGACATGGATGGCGACATAAAACCGTAATGCGCCTAGCCCATCTCAATGTCAAGGAAGAAGAAGATCCAGCCTTGAAGTATCTGGTGATTCTTGCAGTGAAAGGAAAACAATATGCAGATTCTACCACCTTTATGGAGAATCAAAGAAAACGAGAATTTTATCAGACGTCAACCCTGAAAAAAATAAGCGACCTCCTCTCTTCGATAGAAACCGTCAAACATACAAAGGATGTCAGTCAAGTGAAGAGGCTTATCTTGGAGCATAGATTAGTGAGGGAACATATACCGACCTGCTTCTTAAACGAAAGAGAGGTTTGGTTAGCTCTTGCAAGACATATGCCAGTGACTGCCCTGATTCGAAATTTAGGGAAAATGTCTAAGCTGGAAATCTTTAAAAGAAGCACTTCAGAGGAGAAGCCATCTTTTGAAGAATACTTAGCACTTGAAAAACTTAAGAACAAGGAACTAATCAAAAAAGAAAAGGTACATCCCTTTACCTACATGCTAGCAATCAACCAATACAAAAAAGGTGAAAACAGATCAAAATCTCTACAATGGCCAATTTACCCACAGATTTGCACTGCACTTAAAGAAGGGTTGTATTTATCTTTCGAAAATATTAAGCCTACAAATAAACACTTTTTGGTGGCATTGGATATAAGTAAATCGATAGAAGAAAGTGTAACTGTAGTGGGATCTCCTTCTCTACAAGCACTGGACGTAGCTGCCTTTATGCTGTCTCTGACAATTAGGACAGAACAAAATTGTCATGCAATAATTTTTTCGAACAACAGAGCAACTGCTTTGCCTATCAGACCTGATGATGATATTGAAGTGGTAGCTGAAAAGATAAAGGACTTAAGAAGTCCACCGAGTGAAGTCTCTGCTGACGCATCTCTGCCATTTAAGTATGCAATTGAAAAGAAGAAGATTTACGATGTCTTCATTATTTACACAGATTCCTACGCTACTTTTGGAACCCCGCATCCTTCGCAGGCATTACAGTTTTATCGACAATCCTCAGGAAAGACTGATGCTAAATTGGTGGTCTGTAACTTGGCCTGCTCTGATGTCTCTATCGGAGACATAGATGATCCCTTAACGTTGACAGTGTGTGGATTTGATTCCTGTGTTCCACAAATCATATCAAATTTTGTTAATGGGAATTTTTATTCCTCGTGAGTGTTTTGAAAGTGCTTACTTTTATTTTCATGAATTTTTATGCATTTGAATCTTAAGCAAATCAAGGAACTCAATTGTGATAAGAAATTTTTGAAATATTTCATATAGATGCAAGAAAAAATAATTCAATAGAAAAAAAAGCGTATGAAAAGTCATATGTGGGTATATATGTTGAATTACATGTATTTTCTTGCATTATTATTATTATTATTATTATTATTATTATTATTTATGCTTGTTTGTTTGCTCGTTTTTATTTTTTTCGGGGGGGGGGGGGGGTCGAAAGGTTATACTTGTATCATTCTTACAATGTGAATTAAATTTTCGAAAAATTATACGAATTAGAAAATATTCAAAAAGGTTAACAAGTTCTATAAGTTATATCTCAAGTCTTGAATGTTGTGGGTTTTAACATGCTAAACAATATTTTGATGTTGGTACGTAAAATTGTTGTTGGTTAATACTTGCGCCATTGGTGATTCCTTTTGTAATGACTTAGAAATAATCTAAGACGAATTTAAAACTGTGCTTTTGGTACAAATTATTCAACTGCAGTAGTTATGATTGAATATATACTAGTGCTCAATGAAACTTACATTGTTTCATTTGTCTTCATTAACTTAATAACATGTATCTATATGGCAAATGCCATGATTTGTGGCTGTCAATTCATTCATAATCATATTGTTCGAATTCTTTAAATGTGGAATATGCCTTACGTCAAATATACAGTGCAGTTACTTTGTCATTACAGTGCTAGTGTAGATTTGAAAAGAAACTTTACGCCCATATGATATCCTCTCATTACAAAGTAAAATACATAAATGTGCAATTTAAAGCACTGTTAGATACATATATATTTAAATTTTTGTCAGTGAATTTGCGCTCATGGTCCAATAAAGCTATGACTGGGAAGTAATGTCAGACATTTTTGTTTCAAGAAAACAAATACATGTATCTGATTATGATGATAAATGTATGAATAAAAGCGATTACTGCTTATAAAAATATATCATAAAAGTGTACAAAAAAAATTACTCTTATTTTAATCAGGTTTAATCTGACTAAAACATGTCAGTTTTCAGACATTTGTATGATTCATATAAAATGTGATTTGATTCTTAGATTTTTTAGAACAACAGCAAATTAATGAAGCAATCTTGATAAACAGTCATATTTGGGTCATTTGACTACTAGAAAAAATCAGCTAAATATGTTGGTTTAAAGGTCAAAAATATATTGTACTTCTCAATTCCTGGAGTTCTTATATATATATATATATATATATATATATATATATATATATATATATATATATATATATATATATATATATATATATATATATATATATATATGTTGTTTACAAATTTAAAGAAGGAATTAATTTACTCTTATTTTTAAACATACTCCCAAGTTGATAAAAAAAACGATATGGAAATGTTCATGTATCGAAATATCTATATGTATGTAGTTGAAATTATTGAACAATCTAAGAGAAATAATTGATATGTCTGTGGTTTTAAACTTCCAATCATAATATTATAGCTTTTACAATACGTTGTCCAACTAAATTAAAATCTTGAATTCTGATACAGCTTCAATGTATATGAGTGTTTTATTCTGCTAAAAAAAATCTGTTTATGAATTTAAACAAAAAAAGTTTTAGTGAATTTTATTTTTTTTTTTTCAATGTAAAATCTTTTTTACAAGTCAAACTGAAACATTATAATCGTTATGTATTATAAAGTGCAAAAAATGAAAGACCATACGATCAGCATTTTTCATTTACATTGTCCAAAATTCTGGATGCTTGATCCTTTTTATTCTAAGACATGTAGTATTAATCAGCTCCATTTCACAATTTCAAATATAGCAGACTTTTGTCGTCAAAATTTTCCGACCATATATGCCTTCAATGTTGCCAGATTTTCCTTTACATAAATATGTATTATATGCATACAAAATTCAGTCACATTTAACATTAATCAGATGAACAAAAGGATACAAGAGGAAGGCTTACTACATGTACTTTGGATAAAGAATTTTCTTCACATTTTGTCCCTTCTTTTCCTGTTCGGTCTTGTTTCTATTTAATTTTTCGTTTTGTTCAGTTTGTTTGTTAATTTGCAAAATGTGTTTCTGTTTGCCCATTTATAATCATATTATTATTATTATTATTATTTTTGTTTTGGTTTTGTTCTTTGTTCCTGTTTTTTTTTTTTTTTTAAATACTGTAGCCAGTAATGTAGGTCATATGTGAACAAGAAGAAAAACATGCATATATATCACAATTTTGTTTCATTCCAGGAATGAATCTTGATGTTTTATGATTTTTTTTTTCCATACATTTGCTGAATGGCACATAAATGTTTCTTAATCTAATGTAGTATGAAAGAATCAAGTAAAAAAAAAAAAAGAAAGATATATATTGTATTTTTTTTAACCAAATTAACTTGACAATCCACATTCATTCTGCTCGATTAAAGGGTTCTAATACTGTCAACCCTGCAGGTAACATATTAAATATGTGCAGTTATCCCCCGATTAAAAAAACAAAGCAAACGTAAAGTAGGTCATCATTTTATCAATCGACAGCATTTAAACATACTAAATAGCAAGGTCGTAGAGTTCGGAATTTTAAGAATTTCATTCAAGCACATTTCTTATGTTTTGGTATGCAATATTTCATTTTGAAACATATCGTTAAATACAAGACAGAGATATCAATTTCGAGATTTTTAAAAAAATATTTTATCTGACAGAAAAGAACGAAATCTTAAGGTATCAAATCTCTTTTATGAAAACATTCCTTTAAATGCGTGTCGAATAAGATTTGTGAAACAAATACATCTAATATAAAATATTTGTTTATAAAATTCAAAAGTCACAATTCGTGCTGACCGAGAACTTATAAAGCTTGCTGCATTGAGTCTGCTTTCAATTTTGCTTTGAATTTTCTTCTTTTTTATCTGTACATTGATCATGAGTATAAAGCATTTTTTCTAATAATATCGAATACTTTGTATACATGTGCAAAAAATATTTAACAAAATGCAAATAATCATTTACCCTATGAGGTATGAAATAACATGTGTAAAAGTTGTTTTTGACATCATTTTTACAAATTTTATTGTATTATTCATACATGTACAATCATCTGTAGGGCCTAAACAGAAATTTAAAAACGCATTTTATTTATTTATTTATTGAAAATATATTAAAGGGGCCTGGACAAAGTTGCATTGTTTATATTATTTCTATGTTTATTAATGAATAATCTTAGAAATCAATCACAGCGATATTCTTTACGGATATATGCCAATCAAATGCGTCCCAAAACTCGTATTTTTATTAATTTCCATGTTAAAGACGTTTCTCAACACGCTTATATTATATTTCGACGTGAAATGCTCTAACAACATATAAGTCATGATACAATACTGAAAAGTTTAGAAATATGTGTCCAAGCCCCTTTAAAATATTAAATTCAATTCTATTAACCAAAATGAATATTTTTCATAGGAATTTAAAGTCTGCTTTAGAACACCCGTGTGATATCTCCATTGCGCTGAAAAGTATATACACTATCGACATGAATTGAAATGTACACATCATGCATTTCCTACCATAGTCAACTAGTCACAAGGGGAAGGGATTGCATAGAACACTTCCGTTCCGTATACAGTCTTCCAAAGACGTCACAGGAAAATATTATTTTATATTACTGAATATATAAATGTCGAAGAAAATGAAAAAAAGAAATTAAAGAAACAGCAGTGAGAGATTATTTCAAAAAGGAATTGTTGATTTTTTTTATTTTGGTCCATGTTTGATTTCAGGGCCCTCGTCAGCTCTAATCATGATCATAGAATTACGGGTAGACATGAACTTTAAATGGTATATCTACTTATTTTGAATCATAACTGTACCCAGAGCAATAGCCTCAAAAACATATCCATATTTTAATTATTGAGGTCCTCAGTATGTTGATCATGTGTTTTATTCAACGTACATTTGCATTGTTCTTAAATATTTAAAACAAACTTTGCAGTCGAACACTTAATCAGAAGAGAATCTATATCGTAAGAGTGAAATTTGAAAGAAAACAAAACATTCATCTATCCAAATTAGACTTAGGAACTTCCTAGACTTAGGAATTAGGAACTTCAATTGATTTATAATTCAATGGGAAAATACGTAATGGAAAGGGTCTTGTTTTGGAAATATGCAGTCCCCTATTTTTTTATGACCATTGTTTATAAATGATATATTCCGTGTATATTTTTGAAAACATTTATTCATTTATTTCTAAAAGATTTATAATGCATTTATTTCTGTTCATGTCCTCAACTGGCCGCGTACATCCCTGCTTATTATTATCTGGTACATTTGAAGAGCAATACCAATAAGCCTAAGTATATATCATAATTAATTTTGGTTGGACTGATTAGATGTGTGTCATTAACAGACTCTCCCTAAACTCAGTGCTGTCATGAAATAATATAAAAGTCAAATACCTAGCTACATACTAGTGTCTAACAAATTACCTTGCTCGAAACATATGAAGAGATTAATAAGGTGTCGGGTTTTGATTGTTACAAAAAAAAAAAAAAAAAAATAAGTTGTCAGGTTTTGATTGTTACAAATCACTGTTGTGTTATACAATGAATACAGTTTGGATAGCCTTACCATTGGTAACAATTCTACAACCACTGGAAACATCACACATATTGTTTTCACAATCACATTTTCCTTGACACCCGTCTCCATAAAAAGGATACGGACATGATTGACTACAGTTATATCCACTGTATCCAGGTAGACATTCTGTAATTTATATTGAGTGAATTAATGATGAAAATACACATTTTTTTTTTTTTAATTTACGGACATAAATAACAATTTAAAATTTCTACATCGCTGTGGTCCCTTTACAAGTCTGAGTTAAACTTCAATTTATACTACATGTAACTGAAAAAAATGTTGATGGGAAGATTGAGGGTACGGAAATTATGACTTAAAAAAAAAACAAACAAACTTTTCTTCCTTTGCTGATGATTTCTTATTGCTAACGCTTGGTTAATATACATAGTATGAGATTAAACAATTTAAGGAATAATTTCTTTAAAGGTCAAATTCATAGGAAATAGAAACACTTGTAAATGATATATGTTGTAAATAATAGTTAAAAAGAGGGAATCACAATATTCGTAAAATTTTAAACCTCGTTGTTTTCTTTATTTACCTATTTAAAAATCGCTAAAAATAACGTTTATCAATAGAGTTACTTCCCCTTTTTGTGACGTCATAAGAGACAATCAACATCAGAAACTGATAGTAGTAATAATAATAAAGTATAAGTAGTGTATTAAATATAATACAGTGCTCTCGATTATCTTTAAAAAAAAAGGAAATTTTAGGGAATGGAGATGTTGATATACCAGATTTAGATCTTTCATTTAAGAATAGGCTCTACATATTTGAGCCAATCAAGGAAAGTACATGAAAATGATTATTCTACTTCGACCGATTCTGTTTCGTCCGAAGGTTGCAGGTGCGTAGCTGCCTAAGATATGCAAATACGCAAGTGCGCACACATCACCCCCCCCCCCCCCCCCCCCCAAAAAAAAAAAAAAAGAAACAAACAAATAAGTAAGGAGAGAGGGAGAGAGATCCGAAAAAAAGAATAATTCCCATCCAACAAATATTCGTGTTTCGAATTATTTTGTGTCATACTGTTTTGATTTGAATTTTAAATTATCATGACTCTATAATAAAATTTGAAACCCTTTATTAAACCATTGCCAAGTCATTCATTGATTTGTAATTGTTCTTTAATACATTGATTTTTTTTTTAAAAAGATCTTCGAAAAATCAAAATTCAAGCGCATCGTTGAATAATATGATCTATTAGTATACGATTTAAAAGTTAACATTTAGTATATATACGTGCTTTTGATACTACATGTCCAATAAGTTTCCATGAAAGTATTTAACTTTGCGTTAAGATAATAAATATTACTACGTCTTTTATTTTGTAAACAAAAACTACATGGCATAATTTTTATTTTGCCAGAAAATGAATGAAATAACTGTTAAAAGGCAGAACCTTCTGTGCCTTCACCGGGGGAGGTGGGGGGGGGGGCACCCCACCTCCCCCACTCATTTCCAAACCTTGCCTTTTAGTATTGAAAATGTTATTTGAAAGGGTGATTACCCCCCCCCCCCCCCCAACATTAGTTGAAGTGTAGTTAAATCATGGTAATTTGGTAATGTATTTTAATTAAATTTAGATTTTTGAAAGCTGGAGCCTAACACCCTCACCTCCCCACCCCCTGCCGCTCTCTGCGTACACTTCACTTCCATTCTGGCTACATGTACGCCATAAGACGCTTTCATTAATAAATATTTCAAAATCAATTACCTCAACCTAAATTAGTTTTTAGATTAAAGAAAAAATTCATATTCAGCTATCTATTCTGATTTCATGTGGTAATTATGTGGTAACTGTGTTACGATGCCGACAGCAAGAGAAAATAAATGCTGCAGAAAAACAAATATTTTGTACAGTAAAATTGAGGAACAATCACTTTGTATAATATCCGAGGAAAATGCTTTACGTATAGACAGGAAGTTTCGTTGGAGGTGGTGCTCCCCTGACTTTTTCCTAGAATTAATTTCTTGCTTTAAACCCTTACTTTTTTCTAGAAGTAATTTATTACTTTTAAATTTTCATGAAAGGATGGTAGCAAACCCCTCCCAGTTTTGTTACAGTAAGGTCAATTTCCCACACCTCAGTATATCCAATTTTTTATTCAGAAAAAGAATATCCCCTCCTCACCCCTTTTAAAGTTGTTTTTTTTAGTTTGGATTTTTTTTCTTTTTTCTTTTCTTTGAAAGAATAACATTTATGTACACAACGAAAAAAAACAACAACATGCAAATGATATTTCCTGAATCATACATCCCGCAGATTTGTCGGATGGGTATATCAGTGCCTCGGGAAAGACAGATGAATTCTTGTGCGCAGGCTTATGACGAATTGTTAGTGTATATACCCCCATCTGATTTTTTTTTAGACACATAACTTTGGAAATATACATAAACTCCTTGTCTATCATACCAATACTTCGATATTTGATATCATTTTCCGTTTTTGTCAAGTTGTAGAGATTGTTCCTTAACGGTATATCAGTCATTCTACGATAAAAGGACCAATTCAAGGTGTAAAACATGAAAAAAAATATTGTTTCAAATAGCAAATTGAACGTCGTAATTCTCTAATGGACATATCAGTGAAATTGAAGAAAAAAAAATTGTGGTTTAGTTAACTTTTTACATCAATTTCATTTTACCATTGATTTTTAGGTAATGTTACGGAAATTAATGCTTGAACAAGTCTTATTATTTTTTTTTTTTTTACATAAAGCTGAATTTGACCAATTTTGTTCAAGAATAGAACGCTGAAGCATGATTCTTGTAGTCTGGCATGAATCCGATATCAAGTTAAAATTTCGGTAAAAATCGTTACGGAGGTTAATTTCCAGCGATAAAAGTTGAAATTCTAGGCAATTATAGCTAAAATTAAAGTTTGTGTTATGAGATAAAATAAAAGAATGAAGTATATCGCTCCCAAAATAATAAAAATGTTTTATCTTTAATGCAAAAACATTACTGAATTAATGACAGACAAGGAATTCATGTATAATTGCTAAGTTAAATTCACAGTAGGAAGGGGGGGGGGGATGTACACAAACCATACGTCAAGTGCCTGTGATCTTGTCTACTTCTCAACTGTAACGAAAATCCTAAAAACCAAATCAAATATACAATATAAATTTGAAATAAAACAAAGAAATTCGTGAGTCGTTTTATGTTTAATAAAACTAAGTGTAAACTGGTCATGTAAAATTTCGCTCAGATAGCGTCGCATGTTGATTGGGTTCAACACCATCTCTTTTTAAATTTAATGTCCATATTTTCCTCAATTTCTGGTCCTTAGAAAATAAATATATACTCATGTCTTGTCCCAATTCATTGTTACAGTTAAAAACGTACACGGCAACATCTCGCCAACAATAATGTTCCAAACCCGGCAATATAAAGTTTGTACTTTCTATTTCTCGTTGTCTCTTATGACGTCACGTGTCAAGGGAGAGAAGCGATCCACTTGTCACACAGGTAAATTTAAACGACGATTAGTGATGTAATTGGTGGCAAAAAATTAAACAGACTATATAATGTCATTCATATTGTTCCAAAGGCTGATAATCATGAATAATTATGAATTTTCAAAAAAATATTATACTTGGAGAATGCAAAAAAACATATGCTCATTATAAGCGGAGAGATGTTCTATCTCTCGTCAAATTATCGAAAATAGTTTAGTATGTGAGATACATTATGCATCATTCTGAAATCCGGATTTCATTGATGCCAACATCATAGCATTGAATAAAAACAACTTGTATCCTGTACACTTATGTACTAGTTTGACATTCTTGTACTATCGTTTTAAAAAATACAATGCTGATTTTATCCACAATATTCTTTGGACTTACTTTCGCATAGCTGTGTTTCTATATTCCACCAGTAATTCGAACAACATCTTTTGAAGCTCCTGGAAACAGTCTTTTAAATGAAACAGTCTGTTTTAACTTGAGTAATAAGTTGGCATTTAATGATAATGATAATTACCTAACATGGATTCAAATAAATATTTGTAAAGTTCAAATACATACATGCCACATCTTGGAATTTCCGTCGTACATGAACAAAGAAAATTAGATATACAAAAAGTCAATATATATGTGATAAATACTGACTTATGCTGCATCATGTACACTAAGACAATTAATACCAGCACATAAATTTATCAATGATATTTTGTTTCCTTTTACTTTGTATGGGAAATAGATAAATTTCCTATTTCCTTGAAAACATAGGATACAATTCATCAACGGTCGAATTGTTAGGACTTAGTACTTCTGCACATTTAGTGATTCAGCAAGCAGACATTTCTTTCAGTGCTTAGAAATCAAAATCAATATATACAAAAAAGAAAACAAAATGAAAAATCTGCAATTCATCCGAACTGCATGGAAACTCAAGAATGGATTGATTGCAGAAAATAGTTTAAACTTATTCCGGATTGATCGCTATTTGTTTTTCCTGACATTGATATATTTTTTTCTTCTTCATACACATATATTTCATGTAGCAAACCTTCATTGGATACACGATGATTGTCTTTATTCATACATGTACATATACCATAACTATCTTTAAATGAATGATACTTATATATTTTTTCACAAGGGTATCTATTATTTCTCTTTTATTGAACGAAGGAAAGCACAGGACAAATTTCGAAAACAAATTACGGATACTTGTCAACATCGTTACATTGTAAACCAAAATGTACAAAAATGAAATATAAATTAATCCGTTAATCCGTGGCTGTGTGATATTTCTTCTGTCTAAGTATTGTCTAAATTGTCGTACTCCGAGCTCGCTGGAGGATTAACACCTTCCGCATCAGACATATCTTGACTCAAGTTGATCTTGTACATCTTTTTGGAACCTTCATAAATTATATGAAAATTTGAAATCCCTGTGAAAATATTTGGAATGTCTACTCTTTCATATGAACTCTCTGAAGTTTCCATTCTTTGTATTTCTTGATAATCGTTGATTACATTTTCCGATTGTTTTTTCGCATAATAATGTCTTGTTATGGCAAAAGAAATGAATGCTGATAACAAGATTAAACTTACTATGCTGATAACTAGGATTACCATTCCGTGTATTGAAATGCGAATCCATGCATTTTTTGACAGAGAGGAATAGACAGTATAGTTGGATGATGAAAATGTAGCATTCATGTACCATAACACTGAAAATGAAATTGATATGGAATGATTTTTTATGCAATAGGGCGTTTTTGTCAGTATAGAATCATGTAATTTAATTGTCAAATTTACTCTACCGGAAAAATCCACACTTGTACCTCCTCTGCTTGTCACATATGTTCTATTAGCTGTATTTATATAAAAATGACCTAATTATTTTTGTATTTTATTATTAGGAAAAACATTGAGAATTAGTTAGGAATTAAACTGGATTAATATCTCACCATTCTCGATGAAAGAACTGTCACATCCAAATTTAAAATCGCACTTAAAAAAAGAACAGGAGCATTGTTCTATACAAAGTCTTCCATAAAAAGGATATTCACAGGGAATGTCACAGAAGAGCCCAACATATCCGAAATTGCACTCTAAAACATTGAAAGTACAAGAAACTACTTAGATAGTACTAGTTCTAAACCTAAGAAAAACAAAACATTCATGTTTGTTTGGAATGAAATACAAACTTTTCCATATCACATCCTGTATCAATCTCAAATATCAATATAAGCCAGAGTGCCGAAGGCCCAAGGGCTTATATTGCTTGAGGGCTGGTGCTGGACGTGATATGAAAAATTGGATGTTTTCTTATGTTTATTACATACTTAGTAATAACATAAAACACAGATATTCTTTAGCACAATCATATAAAAAATAATCATTTACTCTTTTATTATATCCAATTCCAGCAAACATTTACATTGCTGTGTTTTTCACTAAACCAGCGCGCTAGCACGCCTACGTGACAAGTCTGTTTGATTTACACACCAATAACTCCATCAAAACTTAGAAACATTCCTTAATTAAAAAAAAATCATTTTTTAACAAAAGAATTTATGAACCGAAATATATAGATTTATTATCTCAAGCACTGCTTCTTAAAGATTTAATCTAACAAGGAGTGTGATGTGATATTAATCTCCATCAGCGACGAAGGATCTGTTTCAGCCTGGAAGCTGTTACGGCTATTGTGACGTCAGACAAATCGTAATGTTAAAAAAAAAAAAATCCTTTAAATTATTTGATACTAAGTATATAATAAAATTACGTAGTTTACTTTGTCTTTACTTGGTTTACATCAGTTAAAAAATGTTATGAAGAAATTCACTAGCTTGTATACATGTATATTTGCGGAGGGTATGGTGTGGAATTACGGTTTAATATTGATTATAGTTTATAGCGTTAGATTAATTAGTAACCTTTTCCTTATTAAACATGCACTATTATCCAATGTTATATTTGGTTTGGTTTTAAATAGGAAAATTAAATATTCTGGTAATTCCATTTACACTCATTACCAGTACATCTTCCTAGGGATGCGTTCCAAATTGTACCGGCGCAACATCCATATTCGCTGAAAAAATATACGTAGAATAGTAGAAAATTTAGAGAGAAAAAAGGCTTATATTTTCAAGAAGCATAATAGTGAATCTTAAAAACAAGTTCAATTTACAGTGTATCTTGCAACCGAGTATTTCATTATGCCATTTAAGGAAAGTGAATGACATAGTTGTAATCAAATGTATACATAAAATTAATACAAATTTAATTCATATATATATATATATATATATATATATATATATATATATATATATATATATATATATATATATATAGGGATGTATAATTTCCGGGTTTTTTTTAGTGTGCAGACATGTTATGCTGTTGAAAAAATAGTGATGGAATCTTTTCATTTGGAATTTAATGCAAGATTGATTGATTGATTGATTGTATGTTGTTTACATCCCATTCGAGAATTTTTCACTCATATAGAGACGTCACCGTATGCCAGTGAAGGGCTTCAAATTTAGACCTATACTCGGCACTCAAGGCCATTGAGCAGTGAGGGTTCTTTATCGTACCAACTTGATAAAAACCTGAGACGTTAGCTTGTAAATGTTCAATTACCATGCTCTCTCCATTAGAAGTGAAAGTCATGTCTTTCAGATATGACCCTAAAAACAGAGGCCCAGTATCACGCTTGACGTTGCCACGATAAAGATCTCTCACTGCTCAAGTGTCCTGGGTGTCAGGTAAAGGTCTGAATTCAAAGCCCTTCACCGTTTTACGGTAAGGTCTCTATATGAGTGAAAAATTCTCGAATAAAACGGTAAACAACATACAGTCAATCAAACAAACGTATCAGTGGGTTACCGAATCTTGACGTAAAAAAGAATCCTTAATCATTTCCATCCAAACATTTCATGCCATGAAAAAATGGTTAAAATTTATTCAGTGTACATAGCATTCTAAAAGATGCAACCAATTACATGTAGCTCGGATTTTTTCCTAGAGTTTTGATATATTAAAATGAAAATTTAAAAAGAAAAACACACATACGATTTATCTGTGCATGCCCCCTTTTGACAGCTTACTCCAAAACTTGCTAAA
This sequence comes from Saccostrea echinata, assembly GCF_033153115.1. Classification (NCBI taxonomy): domain Eukaryota; kingdom Metazoa; phylum Mollusca; class Bivalvia; order Ostreida; family Ostreidae; genus Saccostrea; species Saccostrea echinata. The sequence goes on from NW_026889789.1 coordinate 1,417,770, forward strand.
ATGAATATAAAAGCATTAACCATTGTTTGACAAAGACTATGATTTTGGCGAGCAAACTGCTTTTTTAGCTCAAAGAATGATGTGGAATTGCGTTGATTTGAAATATTAAATTTGTTTCCGTAATTGAAAACACGTGTATTCAAAACGAGTGTATCCTTAACTTCCTGCAATCTGATCAATATATTTCACAATTCACATTATAATTTTTTATTGTACTTTCAAATACATAAAATGCCTGAAATAATTTTTAAAATCGTTCTATTAACAGGAAACATTTAAGTGAACATTGTAAACATAAGAATTGTTCCACAAAACAGAATCGTGCTAAAATATTTTGACGTTAAATTTATAAGACATACATGTAGGTATATTGAAAAAAAGGAAAGGGATCGGGGTGTATCTGGAAGTCCTTCTATGCTTTCATTTTTAAAAAGATATATATTCTACATTCTCATTCGTAATTTTTGTACAACTCTGTAGAAAAAAAAAAAGAGCAACAAATAAGATTTCAGAGGGAAACGAATATGTAGAATATATATAGAACTATGTAAAAATATTTCAGTCCAATTCAAACCTCTATGTAGATATTTCTGAGCAGAGCAACAGTTCTCACCAAAGTAGTACATTCTTATATGCAAAAGTAAGGTGCCTGATTTGAATTTTGTTTTAATCTAAATCTGCCTGCTTGTTTGTATTGCATAAAACAGTTATATACAATTATTGAAAGGCACAAAAAAACATTTTATAAATAGAAATGATGTATTTAAAAATAATGAATAAATAATGTAAGATCAATTCAATATAATTTGCCTCAATTGACATGCATTTTTCATACGGCATAATGATTTTAACACATGTTCAATTGCACGCAGAATTAGGTTTCTGTATCACATTATAAAAGATTTTGAAAGCTTGAAAATTAGGAAAATGTATATAGATGCATAGAAATACAACAAAGATATGAAACTGTTTTTAAGCAAGGCATACACTTGTAATGTATGCAAGGTCACGACTTCGTCAAAACGAAAGTACAAAGGATAAAAGAAAAATGGCGACTGCGAAAGAAGATTGTGATATCGAAGCTTTTGAGACTGAATTTTTAGGACTACAAGTAAATCCAAGCGAATGTCAGAGTCAGGGTATCCGTATATCACAACATCAAGTAAAGAACAAAGCTGGAGGTTATGTTTACGAAACGGATCTAGAGACGCAGTTGATTAGGTTTCTATTACTAGGATCTTCAAAGTTGTTTTATCGAACCGAAAGCTGGGAATTCACTTCACAGGATGCCTCATGTATTTCAGTGTGAGTGTTCCTGTAAAAGAATAATCCAAGCTACACATAATATCGAAAAAAAGTAAAGATATTCAAAAATGACAACGTTTAAACTAGACTTATCTCTTACAAAGATGCTTTAAGATGTAATTTACTTGCTTTTCAAATACACACTGTCATTTAAAAAAAATGATTTACACTGTTTAGTAATAAACGGCCGAGAAATGATTAAATAATATTTTAACAACATTCCAGATTTTTGTTTTGACATATTTTTCTATTTTGCACATGTTTGTTAATGATTTAAAGACGTACAACACATTGGGGGAGATAACTCTTGCGATGTCAATAAAACGTTTAACATAACGTTAAATTTGACGTAAATTACGAAGCGTCAAAATGACGAGCGATGCGATCCCGATGTAATTAATGTAAAAAAAAAAAATAGAATTGAGGTTTTTATTGTGGTTTCTTTAGGAATACCAAATCCTATCCTTGATCATTTGCGCAATTGCAATAAATCTCCCCCTCCATAAAAAAGAAAAAAAAAAGACAGGTTCCTTGAACTTCTTTAATTTAAATTTAGTTAATTAATTCTTTAATATTGTATTTATGATATACAAAAAGGCTTTTTTTTAATCTAAAAAATGTTCATGCTACTCTACATTGCTTTTTCCTGTTACAATCGGCCGCATAACATTGAGAATAAATATTACCCGTATATATTTCAGAAATTGCTTATTCATCTTCATTTAAATGCAGATGTAAAGTTTTATATTTGTGATAAATATAATGTTCTTTACATTTATTACCGGTATGTCTAAATATTATCATATTACGAAAATAAACATTTTCTTGCTTTTCGTTTCTTTGAAAAAAAAAATAAATAAAAAAAGTTACCGTTTTCATCAGGTCACCGATCAAAGAAAAACAACTCTGGATCTAAAAATGTAGAGGTGCATGTCTTTCCTCCCCTTAGCTGATTTATTTCTCCTGTTTTCCGAAGAATTGTGTTTTTTCCCCTCACAAATACACAGATACATTTACAGTGTGTTGCAAGGAACACAAGAACTGAAAGCCAAAGTTTATACAAATTAAAGTAAGTAACAGTGAAAAATTATTTACTGAAATTAATACAACGGTTGCACCCCATTGAGAAAATCAGTTTCAGTTCGCATTTCCTCGAATAAAAAACAAAACGATTGATACCGATGTAGATGATACCATTGTAGATGATTCAGGCACATGAATAATTTTAATATTGATAGATAATTTACAATTTGGTACAATTGAAGTTAATATGGACAAATACATCATTTATATTTATTGAAACAACAGAAGGATACAATATTCGGTGGGGGTGGGGGTGGGGGCATCCCTCTCGTTTGAAAACAGAAATGATTTAAAACCTATATGTACATATATTCCATTTTCATCACAAGAGAGTTGTACTTACGCCACTGTTGGTTCACTTAAAAAAATAATATTCAGTTCAAGTAGAAGTCATTTAAAGGTTTGAACTGCACGTGTGCATGAACTCCAAACCGGATACGTGGTCATAAATTCTTTAGAAAAATATAGTTTTATTAAATATAAAAATAAAAAAAAAAATATTTAGAAGAGCAAAAAAATATTAGTAGTCAATATTTAATCTGTATAAATGAATGAAGAACATTACTTTATAGGAGTTTAATATGCCAAATATATATATATTATGCAGACGTAACCGAAGTTTTTTTTTTTTTTTTTTTTTTTTTTTTTTTTTTTTTTTTTTTTTTTTTAATCAAGTTCGAATGTCCTGCATGGCAGAGAAGAATGGAGGGGGGGGGGGGGTCTTAAAATTTCAGAAATTGCACGGGTAAGGTAAGGCAGTACACAGATCATATTTCGGCGAATTTAGACTTTTTTCGTAAAATTTAACATTGATAAATCGGAAAAGCCATAGATAAAACATTAACTATTATTATCCATTGTATAGACATCATTCAGTCTTGGGCTAAAAGAGGCACTCCACTACGTGACGTCTATAAATAGAAAAATTGCCTTAATGAAAAAGTGAAAAGTTCAACACTACCCCGGGGATAATTCATTTCTTTTTGTGAAAATAATTATGTAAAAACATCACTGGACCATGAAAAGTGCTGCTGGATTCCTTCTCTCCAAACACAGAAAAAAATATTCCAAAGTTTCGCATGAAACCGTACCAAAATTTTTACATTTTATACATACGATCAAGGAATTGTCATCAATTTATGTTAACCACACGATTCTAGCAGCACTTTCCAAGTACTATGGAATACAAGCTTTCGATACAAACAAAAATTATGTTTCACAGTATGCGGCGTAGTGTTGAACTTTTGCATCTTTGTTGTTATAGAGCGACAGAGGAAAGGCTGATCGAGATTTCAATGCACTGCCTGTGTTCATTACAAGAAAACATGCTAAGAATATATCAGCGTACCTGAATCATAATCTTTAATTCCTTATGAATTACACATAACATCCACGGTATATGCTTTAAAACTCCCATTTCATATATTTGTTTACATGAATTCTCGTCACGTTTCATTTTCACTCGGCAAATATTTGATCAATAGTTATGACGTCATGGGTTTGGTATTTAACCCCCGTGATAAATACTTAACTATTCATACCACCCCAAAACGACATGATTTAGTTAATATTATGTTTTTGAATGATTCCATTCATTTCTTGGACCTGAAATTAAACTTAAGATATAGATATTAAGAAATCACTATTTGTAAAGATCACGTCATACAGCTTACTATGACGTCATATTGTAAAGGCAAGTAGGATATCTCAGATTTAAAGTTTTATATTTGTGAAAAATATAATGTTCATTACATTTTTTTAAGTAAAAGATATTTTCTAGCTAGGAATTTTTATTTTTATTTGTAGAATCATAGCATTGCTTTCGTCCCAAGTCTGAAAGACGCTGTGAGAAACGTAACTTACGGAGATAGGGGGAGGGGAGATTTTCAAAAAAATATCAAGAACATTTTGATCATCAGTTACAAGACCTAATTATTTTTTTTCAAAATCAAACGACAGATTTTTCATATATATATAATATGAAAATCACGCATTTTTCAATGCAAAAATGAACCATAGTTTTTCAGTTTAAATTCTTCAAAATCGTTTTTCTCGAAGTGTACCTCTACAAAATCACTTTGTTTCTGTGTTTAATAGTTAAACGAACGATTCAGCAAATTTTGACAGCTAGGCTAACCTTAAATATTTTTAAATAAGGGATTTTATAGTTAGTTGGTTGAAATTTTTTTGTACTCATGATCAGCCAAAGGGTGGTAACTTTAAGAACTTCCTGTCCAAATTCGGCTCGAACGATTTTGACCAAAATGTACATACACATAGTAGATATTGTCGTGTATAAGGTATACAAAAATAGCGAAAATTAAACGACAGGAAATTTTTGGGGTAGGTGTGTTGTATATCCTTAAACCACAAATATTCTGTAGATCAATGTTGCGCGGAGGTAACGTGCTTCCAACCTTATCCTGCTTAAAATAGGGCTTTGAATGTTGGGAAAGAAACTACATGTACTTCGATGTTTCTGAACTGCGCGAATAGCACATTCTATAAAATTAATAGCGGTCGCCATCATCTCATAACTTAAAAAACTTTTCCCGCACAGAAACCTTACTGAGTACACAATGAAATTTTTATCAACTTTTTATTAAATAAATACTATTTGCGAGAAAATATTTCTTTTTGCCAAAAAAAAAAGTTTTTATCAGTTTAAATCTGTTCAAGTTTGAAAGGTTTGTGAATCCTTGATCCGCCTCTGAATCCATAGAATCATAATATATGTTCGTATATTGACGTCAAGCGACTAAAATCATACATGTAATGAAAAGTCTACAAAATAATTGAAATAAAGACAAACAGTGCTAAATACACTCTTTAAAATAACTGAAAGTAAGTCTATCTTTGTAAGGTTTCACGACATTAACTGAAATTTACACTGTGGTGGAAAAAACCCCAAAATTTTGAATGTTATCTGTCCCTAAGGATAGAGTTAGCTTCTCTATGTATAGAATGTCTGTAGATAGGAATGATTTTTTTTTTACGTAAATAAATAAGGCAACACTTCATATCTCTCTGTTCATATATTTATTTTAGAATTAAGTAATTTCAAGAAGATTTAGGATTTATCCTCATAACAGAATACTTACCATGAATTTCAGTCTTTTGACGTAAATTACAAAAAGAAGCCGGTAGTTTTTTTAGTCAGTCAATAATCATACAAGACGCCAATTATTGACCACCAGGTTCAAACTGAATGGTTTTATTAAGTAAACTATTCCTTTATTTCAGTACATGTATTTTTTTTTAAGTTTATAGAAGTTTATATGTTTTATAAGTTTTTATTCTAAAAATTTAAAAAAAAAAAAGAGAAATTTATTACAATTCATTTTATAAAATTCTTTTTGTTTTCAAAGTGTGAAATAATAGGAATTTGTGTATGGAATATCCATTGCATTGCTGACCTTACGAACAAGAAATGCATGTATATTCGTCAATAATTCATAAGAACTATAACATGTGCTTAATTCTCAGTTATTTGGTCACCGCTCTAAATCGGCCGTTTCATTCGGTCTGGTAGCCGGCCGATTGAGAGAGATTTTATTGTATATTGTATATTGTTCTATTCCTTGGTCTTACATTTGTTGTGTCATCTATATATCCTTTTGATGCATTTGTTTAAGTAAAATTTATTTTTACAGAGGAGAGTGGTGTTGAAAACAAAATATAAAAAGGCATTAACGTTAACAATAAATTATTTAAAGTAAGCCGTTAAATAACATACTGTATACACAATTTACTAAAACAAATGTCATGAACAATATTGATTTATGATTATACTGATTTACGATCTTGTACTGAAATAGCAAACTTAAAAACTAAAAATCATTGAAAAACTTCACAGTTGTCGAACAGCAGCTCTACGTAAAAGACCATTTATCATACAAAAAAAAAAAAACAAACAAACAAACAAAACAAAAAAAAACCGCATAATAGTAATATTTCATTTTTTGTGTTTCATTTTTTTATAGATTGATCCAAGATGGCTTTGGAAAAAAGGTAGTTGAATTCATCAGAGATTTCTCGGAAGAAGGTCGTGCATATAGACAGGACACCTTGTTATTCGCATTAGCATGCTGTTGCAAATCTAATGACCCTGAAACAAAACGTGCTGGGTACCGTGCATTGCCATATGTGTGTAGGATACCAACTCATCTATTTCTTTTTATTGATTATTGCAAGGAAATCAGTAAAGAAAAGTACTGCTCAAAAGGATGGGGGAGACAGCATCGTAAGGCAGTCAGCAACTGGTATATTAATTTTGGAATGGAGGAACAAAAATTGATGCTTTTAGCTCAATATTTGACAAAATACAAGAAAAGATGTGGTTGGACTCACAGAGACATTATTCGGCTAGCACATCCCAAAGTCAGCGAGACAAACCCTGCTTTAAAATACCTTATTGCGGTTGCAGTGAAAGGGAAATGTTTTGCCGACTCGAGCGATTTTATCAACAATGAAAGAAAGAAAACGCATTTTAGCACTTCTTTTCTGGCCGGAATTATTGATTACTTTGACAAAGTCGAAGATGCAAAAAAATCAAAAAACATAAACACTATTGTGGACCTCATCCTAAAGTATAGGTTAGTTCGGGAACATATTCCAACTTGCTTTCTGGATGAGAAAGACGTGTGGAAAGCTCTTATTAAGCATATGCCAATGACGGCAATGATGAGAAATCTGGGGAAGATGTCCAGCTTAAACCTATTTCGAACGAAACGGGAGGCTTTAAATGAAATATCATTTGAAGAACAATTAATAACTGACAAATTGAAAAATAAGGAACTTATTTGCAAAGCAAAAATTCATCCATATGCTTATTTTGTGGCACTTATTAAGTACAAACAAGGAATGGCAATGAATGTAAATTTGAGTTGGCCAGTTTGTCCTCATATTGCTGACGCTCTTGAAGAAGGATTCTACGTTTCTTTTTCAAACATCATGCCGACCAAAAAACGTTTTCTTTTGGCTGTCGATGTGACATGTGACATGCTTTTGACTGAGAATATGTGTAAGGATGACATACAGCGTCTTTCCTCACTTGATGCTGCTATCTTTATGATGATTTTAACCACAAGAACTGAGTCTTTTTGTGAGACTATCCTCTTTTCAAATGATGAATATTTGCCTATTTATGTCAATCCAAATGACACATTTGATGATCTAAAATGCAAGATTCGTGAAAAAATAAGCGAGTATAGATCCTCAGTATCTGATGCTTCTCTTCCATTCAAATATGCCATAGAAAGACGAAAGCTTGCTGATGTTTTTGTGATTTTCACAAGCTCTGATAAATCTCTAGGTTATGTGCATCCTGCACAAGCAGTAGAGTTTTATAGACAATCTTCAGGAAAGAAAGATGCACGGCTTATTGTTTGCGAAATGGCATCATCTAGACACTCTGTTGGAGATATCGAAGATCAATATACTTTGACAGTCTCAGGATTTGATTCCCATGTACCGAAAATAATAAATGAATTTGCCAAAAGAATTATTTGATGAAATATAGATACAGAGACATCTACACGGTTAAATAAGATATAAAAGTGAATGAATATTTTAGATAAAATTAAGTTTATGTTTGCATGGGTACACTCTGTTGTACCAGTATCTGATTTTTTTTAAACAAATAAGACTTTGTTTTCGAAATTGTTAAGTAAATAAATGAAATTTTTTTTAAAAAAATAGTAATGTTTATATGTAGTAGAAAACACAATACATATAGTTGCATATAGCGTGCACCCCCGTTCAGTATCTGTAATCATAAAAAATCTGGAATGTACAAACCTCAATGGTGATCTGTAAGCATCCATCTTTTTTTTTTTTACCCCATTCATTGTTAATTAATTTTTATACACGTACGCGTACTCGAATGTCTTTTCATCTAATATGAATAGAACGGAATGTAGAAACCAATAATGCCTAGTATCTACGTTTAAAAACCCACGCTATAATGTTTAAACCAATGGAAGTTATAGCCATTTATAGTTCAGTCTCATCAGATTTACAGCACACGTGCATACGCGTGTTTTCAAGAAATCCGTATATCACGTATTTTAGAACATTATATAATATCCAAATATCTGGAATTTATCTTTTTTTTTTGGTCAAAATCATGTCAGTTATTGTGATTTTTGAGTCAGCCAACCAAAGTGAAGCACAAGTGCATGCACGTGATTCGCTTATTTTACTATGTCGTATTGTCTAGAATACAAATGTATCTTTTTTTCTTAGTTTCAAAGCATCAATAATATTTATAGTAATATTAAAAGCTGCAACTTTATTACATATATCAATAATTTCACTAACGCATACACACGCACGTGAGAGCATGCGCACAAAAAGTTTTTATTCAGAAAATCTCCATGAAAAGTTCATGAACCTTAAGATCTCACCTAAATCGAATGAGTAGTTTTCGAGATCACTCGCAGACAAAGATGTACACAGGAAGGATAATTATAATAGTACGAAACAAAGTAAAAACAATACGTTACCAAACTGCGTTTTGGGGACCAACGAATTGGTATCAAAAAATTCCTGAGCTAGCTCCACAAAATTCAAACAGCTTAAGGCAAATCAATGAAATTTAAAGATTTGAATTTTTAAGCTAACATATTGTCGTTCATATTGTCTTTCTGTACATATTGTCATCGGCGAGAATATGTTCCTACTCTCACTGCACATATTGTCGTCCATCGGTACATACTGTCGCCGCGGCTGAAAAGTTACAAATATACATATTATCGCCGGCGACATTATGTGCCTACCGTGACTGCACATATTGTCGCCCCACGGTTAGAGTTGCATGAGGTATTTTTTATAATAGTTTTATGAATGTACATTAAATGGAGCGTAAATCACACAGACTTGTGTTTAATAGGCTATTTCATGAAGAGCGATTTTGCGGGTACATATTGTTGTCCTATACATACGTATTGTCGCGGGCGACATTGTGCATTTCCCATAGCATATTATCGTCCGTCGGTATATATTGTTGCAGTTCGTCCATATCATGCCCGTAGGAAGCAATTTCACTTTGAGGGGGCACAACGAAACATTTTCAGTTGGTGTGACACTGTCAACTACCAAAATTTCTTGACATGCAAGATAAAAAAAAAAAAAAAAAAAAAAAAAAAAAAGGTCATCAGACGTTATTTTTGAGGGTGCACAAGCATACTTTTAGTAGCATTATTTTAAAAGAAATTTCAATACATCCAATGTTTAATTTTCATTCCCTATTGTGGTTAAACCCTAACCTCTTGTTGTAATGATTTTGACAATTTACAATCTACACTTCCTCAGGAAGCCTTCTTCTTAATTTCAATCTTTCT